>NC_143060.1:60024900-60325600 GCF_052426305.1 Pelodiscus sinensis
AGCAATGCGTGAAGACCCCCTGGCCACTCCCTTCTCCCCGGGAGCCACACAAACACGCCTGCTCTGCTGCCAGGTGCAGCGCAGGGCCAGCAGGATAGGCTGGGAGCACCACTACCCAGGATGCACATACCTCCCCCTGCAGCGTTAGGGCAGCCGCTGCCAGCTCCCTGCTCCAGTGTCACTGGCCTGGAGAAGAAGCAACCCCAGCTGCTTCCAAATCCCCTACAGTAGCGGGAGCTCTGCTTCTAGCTCCCCCAAGCAGTGCTGGTGCTAGGGCCAGGCATCCAGAGCCCCGCCCCTAGCCAGCCACTTTTTTACCCGTACGACATCCCAGAATGCATGGGTCTACATTCACCTTTGCCCCCAGCAGCTCAAAACTGTGATAGAAAGTTGTGTATCATTTGCATATTGATTCCTCCATTGCATAGCCTCCGACTAACCCTCTGACATGCTGAGCAAGAAGGGTAATGGAAACCCTGTGAAACCCTGCATGAGGGAGGTCCCTGGGTGCAGAACACTACCAAGAATGGGTCCATCAGCCCTTGTGAGGGGCCTCAGACATAGCAGCCAAACCCAGGGGTCAAGCATATCAAAGGCAGCTGACATATCTAAAATAATCAGCACATTACCCATTCTTCACCCCTTGCTGAGTAAAAAGCAACCAATGCAATCAGTGGAGCATCTGTGCCATACTGACAGATGTCCAAAAAATCCAAGAGAATACCAGATCCCACTTTCCCAATTTTCCCCTAATGGGAGATCCAGCACAGGCAGAATGATTTAGGTTAGGCAATGGTTTCTTGAACAGAAGCTGCAGTAGTACCACTGAGGACTCCTGGCACCTTCTTTCTTGAAGAAAAGGTGTGTATCTCAGCCAGCAGTAGATTTGCTGTCTCTCCATTGGCTTTTACCAGACAGGAAGAACTGAAGTTCAGCTCACAGGCTATACCCCAAAACTACATCAGCTGTTACAACTTTTCCTTCCCTGCACCTCAGCAGGACAATTCCCTTTTTCAGGCAGAGCTCAACCTCGGTTCTGGGGAAGCGGGACCCGGAGGAAAGAGGTGATCCCTGCTCCACCCTAACCTCCCTTCCCCACAAGCAACTGAAAGGGGGCAAGAAACTGTCGAGACTGGTTAAAAAGTGGGTGGAGTGGACAATGATTCATGCAGAATCGTTAGAAAGAAGAGGGCCACCACCCCTTAAAACCGATGGGGCATGGAGGCCTACAGATAGGGAGTATCTGAATAGTTATCAATAAAGGGTGCTCAGCATGAGAATCACAGGAGGCCATCCACACTAGTCAGCAGGCAGGTGTGTGCACATGCATGGGAAGGGAAGAGGAAGGAGCACGGGTACGAAGAACATTGATTGGAAATGGGACAAGAGGATCCTAGAACAGGTTTTACTGAAGCCAAAACATACACGTACATCCATGTGTCTGGGGTAAACAAACAGACCTGTCTGGGCTAGACAGTTTAGGAAGGAAGAAAGGGACTGTGCCCATTCCACACAGGGGTTAGGGCGCTGAAGGGGAGGTTACACAAGGGGAAGGAAGATGTGCTGTGCCTTGGCTAATTAAAATAGCAGGATTTGTGCCTGAATCAGTTTAAGAAAAGAGTAACTTTTTTCTGTGTGAATGTGGTGCTGAGAGAGATTAGCCTCCATAGGTAGGGTAGTGGAGGTGGGAAATGATAGGGAGTGAATGAAGAGAAGTTTAGGTGAGTGGTGAGAGGACACTCACATTATGAGCAAATGAAGAGGATGTACCTGACACTGTTGTGCTAACTCAAGGTCTTGCTTTGCAAAAGCCTCCAACATCACGTTGTATTGTTTGCCCAGGTAGTTGTATGTGCTGCCAAAAAAAACAAATTAAACTCAATTTTGCAAAGGGGGGCTTAGAACAGCCACCTCAACTAGAGCAAATAGACTTTCTCGTGCAATATTTCATTTTCAGAATGTAATTATTCCGATCAAGAAATTCCAGTGGTCTGGAGTAGTGTTTCTCAACCTTTTTCTTTTTATAAAATACCCCTTTTAAAAAAAAATTATAAGTATGCCCAGTACCTACAGTTTTCCAACACAATTTTTTTTTCTACCATTGCAACACATTTGTTTAAACAACTTAATCTTAGCTGGGTGGGCGATTAAATTTTTGGGTGCAAAAAGTACAAAAATAATAAAACACTGTAAAACTTAAAACAAAAATTCTGTTTTCTCCAAATTTCAGTTGTGTTGTCGTACTCCCCCCCCCCCAAGGGGTACTCATACCACTGGTTGAGAAACACTGGTCTGGAGCACACTGTGTACAGTTGAGTAAAAGCATGGCTACCCCCAATAAAAGTTACATTAAGAGTATGTCTACACTATAGAAAAGATTGAAGCTGCTGCTGTCAATCTTCCAGGATTTGAATTAGCGGGTCTTGAGAAGACAACCTAATTCAAACTGAGAGGGGCGCTCCAGTCTATGCCAGTAGTCCTGCATCCACGATGAGTAAGGGAAGTCAAAGGGAGAGTGTTCTCCCTTCAACTTCCTGCAGTGTAGACAGTGCCAAAAGTCAAGTTAAGGTACTTCGACTTCAGCTACACAATCAACATAGCTGAAGTTGCGTGTCTTAATCTGACCTTATCCTATAGCGTAAACATATCCGTTGTGTACCCTTCCCACCATATTTACAAATGGCACTGTTTTTCCAAGAACAAAAAAATTCCTTAGCCATTCTGGGGAACAATCCCACTTTGTTTTCTCATCACTTGTGTGATTTATGGATTGACTCTAGATGAATCCCAATGCACTACAGTGCTTAAGTGCTCACCTGGACCTATCCGTTTATTTGCTGCAGAACTGCTTGTTATTTTTGCTGCAATGGACTAACACGGCTACTCTCTGAAACTTGTCACCTGGACCTACATTCAATTCCCTTCTCCTCCGCCGACATTCCACAAGATCACCCATAAAATCTTAGTCTCCGAGCTTCGGTTCCCCCTCTGTAAAGAGGGTAATAATCCAATCCTGCCTCACAGCAATGCTATGGATTTATTTATCTTCACTAAAGTTTATATGGCACTCAGAGTATTACAGTAAAGGGCTCCATAGCAGGGAAGCTGACAGCCTACATGGACCTCTGAGCAAGTGGGGTGGTGGCTTTGCATTCACAGAAGAGATAGGGCCTCAGGCTGAAAGGGCACAGCCAGCCCTCCCATGGCAATTTAAAGGGCCTAGTGCTCGAGCCACCACCAGTGGCAGCAGGCAGGCGCTCCAGGCCTCTTTGAATTGAAAGGGCCCAGGGCAACTGCCTCCTTTGCCCCCCTCCACGCCATCAGTGGGCTTACATGTAAGTGCAATACAGAGACAGACAGTGGTAAATGCGACAACAAATAGAGCAGGAATGCAAAGAGACTGACCTTCCAACTGCCCCAGATGCTCCCACAACCAGTGCACTCAGCAGTTGCTAGTTTGTGAGGGGAAAAAAAAACATTTTACTTCATATAATAAAAAGTAATGGAAGAATGAGCAGTAGAGCTCACAGTTGTGAACATGGCTAGAACTCACGCTGGGTAGTAATTATTCAGGTTGAAACCAGGCTCTTTCTTGTGTAAGCCACATAGCTTTTAGACGCGATCATTAAAAGCACAGCCCCTTACCTCATCCACCCCATAAAGCAGCACAAACTTCTCTTGGTACTTGTTCACACACTGTGCAAAGTCCAAGAGGTCTGTGTCACTGAACTTCACTCCCTGGAAGGAGGGGATCTGTTCTGTTATCCCATCCAGCAGCTCCTCAACACGAACTGCACAGAACAACAGTCTCATATCAAGAAACACATCCCAGTCACACAAAGGACATCTTTGATCTCCTCCCCAAAAAAAGGTCATCCCGGACATGCAGCCCTTATTGTTCATGTGAGCAGAGTCTGGTCCCCTCCCCATTCCCTAACAAGAGGCAGACTTGTTGCTTTCCAACATTTTCTTTATGGTTTACATGTAAGAGCGTGGTTACTTAAATAGCACTAAAAGTGCCAGTAAATAGCATTAAAAGAGTCAGACTGTATGAAGAGAGGCACGAATGCACTTAGGAGATATGTACCATTGATGTAGAATTGTCATACCCACCTCCCATTTACATCTACTCCTGTGGTACGTGCTTGCTGACAATAGCACAGATTATCGCATGGGATATAATCACATCTAAGACGAATAGTGTCTATTCTGCAGCATGTTCTTTTTTCCCCCCATTGTCTAGCTCCTTCTTGACTCCATTCATCTCAAGAAGTGGCCTGTGCCCACAAAAGCTCACGATACCATCTACATGTTTTGTTAGTCTCTACAGTGCTGCAGGACTATTTGTTGTTGTTTAAGTTTCTCCTTCTTGAGTATTCATCTTATCAGTTCAGAAACTGAGAAATACAGTTGGAGAAGCAGTTCAGAAATGAACTGGTAGCTACAATTTAAGAATAAATAAATACATTCAAAGAGGCAATGCAATCTGCTGCTCACAGCAAGGGAGTAAAAAACCAGGTCAATTCTTAGCTGTCTTGCAAACCACCTTGGGTTTCTCCATACAGGCAGTCCCCGGGTTACGTACAAGATAGGGACTGTAGGTTTGTTCTTAAGTTGAATTTGTATGTAAGTCGGAACTGGTACATATTGTAGGGGAAACTCTAGCCAAACATTTCTCCAGAGCTCAGTTTTATTCTCCCACACCTCACTTCCCTCAGTCCTTTATTCTCAAGCTGAGGTGTCTGCTGAGAAAAGCCGCTCCATGTCTCCCTGGTCTGCTGGGGGGAAGCAGCTAGTGCGGGGTTGCCTCACCCCGTTTGTAAGTAGGGATCCTATGTAAGTCGGATCCATGTAACCCGGGGACTGCCTGGATTAGAAAAAGTTACTGTGGCTGAACGTGGTTAGTATACTAGCTAGCTAACCAGGACTATCCCACCCAGCCAGTTATATCCTATTTTGTACATGGGCATTTGATTTTCCTTCCTACCTGCTATGCTTTGCACTTGTCTCCACTGAATTTCTTCTTGTTGATTTCAGACCAATTCTCCCACTTGGCAAGGTTGTTTTGAATTCTACTCCTGTCCTCCAATGTTCCTGCAACCCCTCTCAGCTTAGTCTTCTCTGCAAATTTTATACGTACCCTCTCCACTTCATTATTCAAGTCATTAATATAAATATTGACTAGTGCCAGACTCAGGACTGACCCCTCTGAGAACCCACTAGATATGTCCTCCCAATTTGATAGCAAGCTATTCAAAACTACTCTCAGAATGTTTTCTTAACCAGTTCCAGTCTAGTAACTTAATCTGGACCACATTTCCCTAGTTTGCTTAAGAGAATGACATGTTGGGCCGTGTTAAAAGCCATATGAAAATCATGATACGATTACATCTACTGCTTCTCCCCACTATTTAATAATTCTGTCAAAAAAGGAAATTAATTTGGTTTTGCATGATTTGTTCTTGACAAATCCGTGCCGGCTAGAGTTTATAACTATTCTCTTCAAGGTGGTTACAAATTGATTTTGTAAATAATTTGTCCTTCCATGTACTAAAGTTAGGCTGGCTGGCCTAGGATTCCCAAGATTTTCTCTGTTCCCCTTTTTATAGATAGGCATTGCCTTTCATCCAACATCCAAGAGTTCTCTAACATAATTGCTAATAGTTCTGAGATTGCTTCAATTAGTTCCTTATGTACCCTAGAATACATTTAATCAGGCCTGGTTGACCTAAATACATCTAATTTACCTAAAGATTCTATAATCAGCTCTATTACGGCTTGTTTTGCTCCCCCTTTGTTAATATTGTGTTGAGTATCTGGTCACCATTAACAATTTAGTAAAGACCGAAGCAAAATAGCTATTAAATGCCTCAGCCTTCTTGATGTCATCAGTTATTAAAATCTCCTTTCCCATTAAGTACAGGGTCTACTTGATCATTCAGTCCTGTTTCAGCATAGTAACATTAGTTAATGTAGATGAGCTAAATTTGCTTTCAAATCCTAGATTCACCAGCCGTTTCCTGAGTGAATCCCTCGAACAGGGAAAGTCTGCGTATATTAGGAGCAAGAGTTATTGACTGACCGATACTTACTCTTCACACCTGTTAAAGGGGGAATATGATAGTAATAAAATGGAGTGTCAGGGGCTTCAGATGCAACTTCCTGTAAGAAGGCAACCAGTGCGTCTGAAAGAGGCAAGGAAAGAAGGCAGTCATACTCCGAGGCAAGGGAAGGAGATCATCCGCACAAAGGGGAGTTCAAGTTCATAGATATATCAAAAAAATCCATCTCTAAGGAGACGCTGTTTTGCCATCTCTTCTGTGTTTAATAGGTGTAGGATATAGGAACTGGGCACTAAACTTTTAGTAGTGAGCCCTCTAAGGTTTCTCACTGTCTAGGTTTCAGAAACCAACAGACCAGCACTGTATACAGGTAACTAGGTCTCAAATGGTATATAAGGTTTAGTAAACATGATTTCACATCCACTGAGCCAGTGTAGTTCCTTCAAATTACATGTGTTGTATAAAAAGCAAGAGACAATAGGTTATTTCATTTTGGGCTAATATGACAGATTGGTAACACTAGCTTGGGTAGCGTTGTGCAAGCTTCTTCCACATAGTTCTAATATTTAGCCTCACTTCTATCTGCACTTCAAAAGTAATATGCCTCAACCCTGTTAATCCACCCCAGTGATTCAGCAAAGACTGTCAAATATGCCAATGTGACATATGCAATTTGGCATGTCTAACAGGCATCAACAGGAGATCATCGATTAGTTTCTCTAGTGATCAAGATCCAATACAAAGTCAGTTTGTGAAGGGGAGATATTTGTGCATCAGCTACCAATTCAACGGAGCACCTCTCTCCTCCTTTCTTTGCAGTGGGGATGCAGCTCATGTTTGTACAGCTCCAAGCATGCAACTGCCATTCCATCAGTGTTATTTCCAGAAAAGGTTTCCAAAAGAATGCTCGTATGACAGCGAGGATGGTGGCATTCTGCACGTGAGTAGCAGAAGATAAAGGAAGAGCTTAGACCTATGTTAAAGCTCAGAGGCGGATGTAGGGCAGGGCGAGTGGGGCGGCTGTCCAGGGCCCCGCGCTTCAAGAGGCCCCACACATGCGCCGTGGCGCCACGGTGCATGCGCCGTGTCAAAGGGGGGGCCCCGCGAAATTGTGCTGCCCTGGGCCCCGCAAAACCTTCATCCGCCCCTGTTAAAGCTCAAGAACCTGCTCTCCTAGGAGAATCCCCAACACTTGGAGGACAATGAGGTGTTGTCCATATAGCAAAGATACAGATGCCATGTGACCCACTACAGCAGCGTTACTGACACAGATCTCTAAAAAGCCTGACCACCCTTAAACACACCAGCAGAAGAAAAAGGGCCTCTGTGGGTGCAATGGCCACAGAGATCTCTGCTCACCTTTGTTTGTAGGTTTCAAAAAAGAGGGGGCGATCCCAGCAATCCCACTGGCCCCGATGTCAGCTGCATGGCGGGCCTGGAC
Source organism: Pelodiscus sinensis (assembly GCF_052426305.1). Taxonomy (NCBI): domain Eukaryota; kingdom Metazoa; phylum Chordata; order Testudines; family Trionychidae; genus Pelodiscus; species Pelodiscus sinensis. The sequence goes on from NC_143060.1 coordinate 60,032,404, forward strand.
AGGAAAGAACAGAATGTATCAAAGGTGCATTGCGCTGCACATGTTTCTCTCATGCACGTGGGAAGAACCACATGAATCCATTGCACAGCTACCAGTTAAACCCCAAGAAGCAAGCTGGACACCGTGGAACAAGCCCAGCCCTGACGTCAATGTGAGTTGTACCAGTCTGTGCCAGAGATGAAGGTGCCCTTCCATCAACATAATGCACAGCCTCTGTTTCTAAACAAAGCACATATCGCCTCTGCCTGATTAACAAATGAGCCTCTTTCCTTACAGCTCCCATCTCCCAAGAAATAGGTTAGCGTCACTGACCCCATTGTACACACAGGGAGATTGAGAGAGGTTAAGCGACTTGGTCAAGTCACACAGGAAGTAAGTAGCAAAAGCTGGGAATAAAAACCCTGCTCTCTGGCACCCTCAGGTTCTTCAAGAATTGTCCTTCCTAAAGCTGCTACGTGCCTTTAAGATTCCCACATCCCCTGAAGAAGTGGCCAGGACAGCTTCTGAGACCATGTGTGTGAGTAGCTGAGAGAGAGCATGCATCTATATGTGAGCAGGGGCTGGCTGAGAGAGAGACTGAGTGGGAGGAGGGGAGAGAGTAGAGAAGCCCCCTAAGAAACAAGGAAGAAGAAGTGAAGGGTGGTGGTCCTGGGGGTGCAATGGAAGGAATAAAGGGCAGATATAGGGGAGCCATGTTACCAGTGCCTGTGCTTTAGCCTAACCAGGTTTTTCTAGCATGCCCATCACGATAGTGTCATTCTCTCACCCCAATGACCCTCAATTTCCTTGCAACATAGGCTGGCACAGAGAGGATTTCTTTTTGTCCAGAACATCAATACATCTAGAGCTGATTCTCTTTTCTGACTGCCACCCTGTCTCTAAAGCATCCCAATTTTGACCGCAGACTCCACATCCCACATGCCTACCTTGTTGAATGTTAAAAGGTACCTAATAATTTTGGGGGCACAGCAGATGCCATCTGTTATGTCAGTGATGCAGCAATATCCCCTCATGACAAGCAGATGCAACTTCATGACACACGGTCATCCCTTAGGATGAAGCCACAAAGTTCATTCATTAAACCTTGCCACACCAAGAGCGCAGTGAATAGGAGCCTCACAATTCCAGAGCGGCCTGAGGTTTACCCTGAAGTGACCCAAGCAAATTAATACAATTAAAAGGTACATGTGAGGGGCATCAGGTCACATTAGGAAGATTTCCCTCCAACCTGGGAGAATATTTTTACTGTTCTGTGGTTTTACAGCAGTTGGGTGCAGGTGTGTGACAGGGCATCCCAGACCCTGCAGCAATACAAATGAATCATAAAAAATTCTGCATAAATGGGCCGAGCCACCCAAGTAGAGCAATGTGATTAGATCCAATGCTCGAGTGCTCAAAGACTCAGGATATGACTACATTGCAGTAAAATGTCCCTGGCTAGCTCAAGTCAACCGACATGGGTTCACTGGGCTTGGGCTGTAAAATGGCAGTGCAGACATTTGGACTGGGACTGCAACCTGAGCTCTGGGACCCTGTGGGGTCAGAGGGTCTGAAAACCCACGCTCCTGTCCAAGCTAAAACATCTATGCTGCAATGTTATAGCCCCACAGGCATGGCCCTGTGAGCCCAAGTCAGCTGACCCAGGTCAGTGTTTTATTGCCGTGTAGACGTACCCTCAAGATCCCCCAGAAAAGGGGTCAGCAAGTGCATAAAGGAGAGGGGAATCCACCCATAGGTAGTTATGGAAAGACAAAGGAAAGGGAAAATTCTTTCACGCACCAGTTCCTTTGTCTCAGGTAGACTTAATGCTCCCACATGAATGATCACATGATCCAACCTGCACAAGAGAAAAATTGAAAGGTTGCTGTTTATTTTTTGGTTTGTGGGGATTTAAATGTGTGGGAAAGATGCTGGATGGATAGCCTGGGGAAATGAATTATATCCTCTCTTTGGCCACACAGCAGATACTTCATTGGAGTAGATAAAAATGAAAAGGGATCTAGAAACAAAGTTTTAGACTATGGCAAAAAGTTCAGCCACACAGCCAACACCTCTTCCCAGTTTCCTCCCCTACCTACAGGCATTCTCTACACCTCGATCCCACAATCTTACTTCTGCAGCGCTCTCAGATCCTCATCCCCAGAGCTGCCATATACTGGCCAAGTGATCTTCCTAAAGCAGGGGGCCGATTCCCCGCTGCTTTGCCCCTTGTATAGTTACTTTCCCTATGTTAGTGTTTCTCAAAGGGTATGTCTACACTTCGAAGTTATTTTGGGATACCAGAGGCTACCCCGTGTCTTCACAAGCCACCTGTATTTTCAAAATATTTTTCAAAATAACAGACACGCTATTTCAGCATCCCAGTAACCCTCATTCCACGAGGGTTAAGGGATGTCTCAAATACACTTTAAAGGGATGCACTTTATTTTGAGTTTAGAGTGCAGTGTAGACATAGTCAAAGTGGCTTGTGGATCACTTTGAGAAACACTGCCCTATGTGAAGGGCCATCATTCTGATCTGTAGCATCTGACACCATTTTGCACCAGTTGCAAGGTTGTGGAAAAACAGGCCCATTGTATGCAGCAAGCTAAGAGAGTGGCACAGAGCTGACGAAAAAAAGTGCTAATTTTTCATGGGAAATTTCAACCCCCTTTTCCTTCTACCCCAAAATTTCCATAAGATTTTTTGTGGTTAAAAAATTAAAACCCCAAACCCAGAGTTTTTCTTTTTACTGAAACATGAACCAAAACTTTACCAAAAGACTCTTAATTAGGAAAAAAAAAACACCAGTTGTGTTTTCCCTTCTTTCTCCCTCCAAACAAAAGCCCAGAAAGTTTAAATCCAAAAGGAAATTTTCAGGGAAAGATTTTTCCTTCTCTGTCACTTGTTTTCTTTCTTATCCACAATTACATATTCATCCCCCTCCAACTCACTTTCATCTTGGAGGGTCCAGTGGAGAGCGACCAAAATGATGAGGGGACTGGAGCACATGACCTATGAGAAGAGACTGCGGGATTTGGGTTTGTTTAGTCTGCAGAAGAGAAGAGCGAGGGGGGATTTGATAGCAGCCTTCAACTTCCTGAAGGGAGGTTCCAAAGAGGCTGTTCACAGTAGTGACGGATGGCAGAACAAGGAGCAATGAATGGGCTCAAGTTACAGTGTGGGTGGTCTAGGTATGATATTAGGAAAAACTATTTCACTAGAAGGGTGGTGAAGCACTGGAATGGGTTACCTAGGGACGTGGTGGAATCTCCATCCCTAGAAGTTTTTAAGTCTCGGCTTGACAAAGCCCTGGCTGGCTTGACTTAGTTGGGATTGGCCCTGCCTTGGGCAGGACTTGATGACCTCCTGAGGTCTCTTCCAGCTCTACGATTCTATGGATGTGAGAGACAGCACAAAGGCGAGTGACATGAGGACAAGCAAGACATCCAAGAGGAGGGATGATCCAGTTACTAGAGTTGCAATGTGGGGCGCTAATAGAGTCAATTTCGTGTTTTGTCACAGGCTTCCTGTGTAGCTTCAGGCAAGTCACTTGGTCATTCTGTGCCTTGGTTCCCCATTTGTACAACGTGGAATCAACAGCTGTGCCCTGCCCACAAGCGACGCAGAAAGATAAATACGTACAAAGATTGCAAAGCTCTCATGCCCGGGGGTATAAAAGTAGCAAAGATATGGCCTCATTTTTACATCCCTTATTGCTTTCACTCCCCCCAACTTAAGCAACAGGAAAAGGGTATTTTCCAAAACTGCTTTTCTTCCACAGCCCCTCATAAGCAATAGGAAGAGAAGGCTTCCCCGAGACCCGCCCCTTCTAAGCAGTATGGAGGGAGGTCAACTGTGCACCGATGAGTGAGCCAGACATTTCTATAGTCACTCGGTTTGAAAAGACCCGCAACATCTTGACAAAAGGGCCAGGAAAAGAAATAGGGGAAATAACAAGAGGATGCAGCCTTTGTAATGTCAGCAGTAAAACAGAAAGGCTTCTGTAGAGCTACTCACTTATCTTTCCCTTTGGTCACCCACACCTCGGCTAGCTGCTTCCTCTCCTCCGTGCTCAGTGACAGCCCTTCTCCCGTTGTGCCGTTCACTGTTTCAAACAGAACACAACACACTCTAAGGCAGGGGTTCCCAACCTGGGGCACGTGTACCCCCAGCAGGTACGAGAAGTTTGTCAAGGGGATACGGGGAATATTTGGTAAATAACTAGATTACCCTCATTGAAATATTCCAAAAGTTGTAGTGTTAGAGAAAAAAAGCTGTGGATTCTAGAGTCTAGAATTTATTTCCTTTCATATTGAATAGGGGGTATGGGAAGGTTTACTAAAAGCTAAGTGGGTACGGGGACCGAAAAAGGTTGGGAACCCCTGCTCTAAGGCCTGGCTTATCGACTGCTTCTACTAAAGACTGTTACTGAGATGTCATCAAACAAACTAAGCATATATCAGACAGTTGTAAACAGATATGGAAGTCCACACAGGGGTGTGTACTGATTTCTACACTGCTTTCCTTAAAGTTGTGGAATGTGTATGTGTAGAGAAGTCCTACAGCGCGGAAAATGTTAAATGCATAGCCCCCCCTCCCAGGCCAACACAGTCAGAAAGGAAGAAAGAGAACAATGAATCTGAAGCTTATTTGATAAAGGTGACTATTGAGTTTTTAGCCAAGAATAAATGCATCTTTCGTAACCAATGTGATCTATTGAGTGAACACATCCTGCCCAAGCACATGCATACAAGTTTTAGACGGGCAGCCGTGTTAGTCTGTTTCAGCAAAATAAACGAGGAGTCCTGTGGCACCTTAAAGACTAACACATTTATTTGGGCATAAACTTTTGTGGGTAGGAACCCACTTTGTCAGATGATTTGTTAGTCTTTAAGTGCCTCATTGTTTTCAGATGGACAGTCATTCATATGGGTCTTTTCTGTCACTGCTTTGATCCTTCTGAATGCCCTAATGTGGTGTTTTCTAGTAGTTGTCTCTTTGCTTCCTTCCTTGCTCCAGTAACATTCCCATCTTCTGCTCTACCCTGTACATAACAGAGTTTGGGCAAAACCAGATTCCTAAAGGTTTAGATTATGATCTCTTCCACTTATGTGCATACATTTATAATGCTTCCATCCACCCCCATATTCCATTGCATCACAGCTTGTGGCTGAGGAGAGGCACAAATCCTTGCCAAAAACTTACCAAAAACGTTCTTCACGCCTTGATTTATTACAAGATAATCCACATATTGCTCAATCACAGAGCAGTTAATTTTTCTGAAAAGAAAGAAAATGAGAGGACAGAAATAACACGGGAGCTTAAGGAACCGATGACTATCTTCAAGCTCTAACAAATTTCCCTCTAATACCCAAGAGGGGTCAGGAGTATGATACCTAGCTAAGAAAACAAATCTGCCCTCTTTCTGAATCTGCCACTTTGTGACAACCTCTATACATAAAGCACAGGGCGTTTGGGGCTAAGCAGGCCATATCAGAAAGCGTCCTGTACGTGAGATCTAAATAGGGGTTCCTACAGCTTGAGATTCACAGAACTATCAGACACATATCTTCAGTGAGCAGAACTATAAAGCTATGCGTTCTATTGCTACACTGTAGCCTTTTTTCCTAAGACGAAAACCTAAAAATACTAGAAAATTCCTATCAAATTTACCTGATTCTGTCTCTTAACCACTGACCCTCTGAGCATACAGCAGACACCAAGCTGACTCTGACTTCTGGAAAGAGCCACAGCTACAGCCGGGGAAGACAATTATTTTTGATGGAGGGGAGGGGCACTGCAAGATTTTGGTAAGTGGTCAAGGGTCATGGAGGTGGTACAGGATCTGGAATGGAGGTTGGGTGCAGAAGGGAGCTCGGAGCAGGAAACTGGGGTGCAGGAGAGGGTGTGAGGTCTGAAATGGAGTTTGGGTGAAGGAGGGGATTGTGACTTGAGGAACTGTTTCCGGCCAATAGGAGCTGAGAGACAGTGTTCAATGCCTCTTCTCCCTCCCAGCACAGAGAGCTATAGGGAGCAGCCAGCCACTTTGAGCAGCGCTGCTTTATGCCGTGGGGGGGATACAGACTAAATTAAAAGGTTTGGTGGGCCCAATCCAGCCCATGGGCTGTAACTTGCCTACCCCGATTTAAGGGCTTGTCAATTTTGACAGCAACCCTTTTGGTGGCAAGAGGTAACATTTACCCATCTGAAGTCATTGGAGTGATGGTAGCTGCTACGAGACCCTGCAACTTCTTTGGGGATGCCATTGAGCTGTTGGGAAAAGTCAGAAAAAGACAAAAAAAATCTTCTTGACTAGAGAAATACACAGAGTAAATTCCTGGAATGACAAAGGTCTACCGGCAAAGTCTGGAACAAGTGGACTTTGTAAGTTTCTTTTGAGAAAAACAGACTGTGCAGTTTTCTTACAACCTATGCAGACCCAAGTACCGTAGCAGGCAAGGTCTGGGCAGAAGATTGGAAGCACCTGGTATAGTTCTCATACAGAGGCAGTTTCTCTTTGAATTTCACATGTGCATCACTTATTAAAACATTCACCTTTGGACTAGATAGTATTTATGTTTGGGTCTCTGCTTGAAGGAAAAGTTTCCAGAAGCAAAATCTCTTACACCATTTTTGAAGTAAAGGAGACAGTGAAAAAGACGCATGTCAAACAATACAAGGAAAAATATAAGCACATTGTAAATAAGGGGCACTAAGCCACCAAACTTTAAAATTGGTGGGAATATAATCCTTGCAGAGCTCTATACCCTTTGCTTGGTTTGGAGATGATGGGAAATTAAGTGACAGAAAAATCACTTCTGAGACCGATCGGATGTCAGTTCTATTTCTCTTAACAAGTTTACCGACCACTCTCATTGTTACTCCACACACAGCCTGCCCCACCATCACCCTTTCCCAGCCTTTGTCTCTGGTGCCGCCTCCTTTTCCTTCTCCGGCTGCTTCCAACTTTGTTTATGGCATCAGAACAACACTGACCCAGTTTCACCCAGTTACACTCCTGCTACTTGGCATTACTGAGTAGAATCAAAGGCACCCAGCATGGTATGTCTGAGGCAGGGTCGGTCCAAGGGTTTTTGGCACCCTAGACAAACTATAACCCCTTTCCTTCCCACATTCAATACAGAGAAAAATAAGTGACAAGGAGTCCTGTGGCACCTTATAGACTAACAGATATATTGGAGCATAAGCTTTTGTGGGCAAAGACCTGCATGCATCTGACTGTTAGTCTACAAGGTGCCACAGGACTCCTTGTCGCTTTTGCAGATCCAGACTAACATGGCTACCCCTCTGATACCTGACACCATGCAAGAGAAAAATAAGTTACTGCACGTGATGACACAGTAACACAGTTCTGGTAAATAGTCTACAATAAATACACAATCTTACTAGTATTTGTGATTCTCCTTTTGCAATCTTGTTAAAACCTCTTACCCAAGTTTTCAAGTCTAACACAATACAGATTCTTCCTGGGCACAGCTCGTCACAGCTCGTTACACAGTGGTGAGCAGCACTGACACCACTGTATGACTGGCCAACACTGGGCTACTGAGAATGACTGACCTGCTAGACCCTGCCCCCAGGCAATGCTCGTTTGAAGTTATACCATGATTCATTTCCCCTCTTTTTACATACACAGCTGTGCTCCGCCATGTGAAATAAATAGTACAACGCAACTTCTGACCAGGCAACAATGCCTTGGTTTACAAGTACAATATCCGAGACTTTAGTTTACAAGAGATAACATATTAATATATTTTTAAATAAAGAAAAATATTCACTTCTGTCTAATTTGGTGCCCCTTAAAGCCTGACACCCTAAGCAACTGCTTGGTTCGCCTATATGGGGTGAGGAACCTCAGGCCCGGCTTGCTTAGATCCAGCCCCGAAGGCTCATGCCCACCCCAGCATTGGAGAGCCCCTATGCTACCCCACCCCAGGGCTGGAGCACACACAATCTAGTAGGCTGGGGCCCCCAGGCTCTGGTGTGTGAGGGGAATGTGGGGAGTGTCTTTCTCCTTCTTGTCAGAGGGTTCTTGTTGTTGTTGGGTTTTTTGGTGGGTTTTTTTGCTTCTCACTTGTGTGCGCGGCCCTGATTTTTCTGTGGGTGGTCAGCCCCCCCCTTCCGAAAAAAAGGTTCCCCACCCCCTGGCCTCTATGGTCGGACTGGCCCTAGTCTGAGGACTCACAGGGCTGCGCTTGGCTCTGGTAGGCTGGACGCCACATTCCGCTCCAAAGGAGGCAGCGGCGCCCTGAGCCCGGGCAATGCGCCTTTTGCCCCCAGCCCAGCTCGTGCGGAAAGGAGGGGAACAGCCCGGCTGGAGAACTTGCTGCTCGGCGCTTTCCGGGCTGGAGCCGCTCTCCCCGGGAGCGCCAGCACGTGCGCCCACAGGGGAAGGGGTCCAAGCGGGCAACAGCAGCACCTCCCCTCCCCCGGCGATCCTAGACAGCCGGCCTGCCCGCCACTCGGGCTCCCCCACCTGGTCCCTCTGCAGCCACCGCTCCCCAGGCTGCAGCGCCTCGCCCCGCGGCGGGTCTGCTGTCCTGCCCGCCCGCCTGTCCTCACCTGCACAGCGAGCCCCCGAGACCGCAGCCCCCGCTCCCCGAGCAGGTGTGGCTCCCGGTTCCCGACTGAGCATGCCCGGCGCTACCGCTCCGCACATGCTCGCTGGCCGCGGCGACGAGCCGGGCTGCGCTCCTGCCCGCCCCGCGCCGCGGATCAGCGCGCCGGGGAGAGGCCCCCGCGGTGCGGGCGCCTTGCTGCGCTCCTTCCCCAAGCAGCGGCCGGGGGGCCGGCTGGGAGGGGGGCTAATAGGGCCCCTCAAGCCCCATCGCAGGGCAGATTTCTCCTGAGAATTTTGTTTTTGTTAAAAAAAAAAAAAAAACCCATCCAGGAGCCCTGAACCAGAACTCTGTTGGGTGGTTTTGGGACAGGCTTCTAGCGCCCTTCTTCGTTTGCCCCCTCCCCGGTTTTTAACCAAAGAATTGCGTGTGTGGTTCTGGAAGCCCTTGTAACGACAGAAACACTAACTTCTCCAAATTTGCGACTTTGGGTGCACTGAAATGGTGAGTGTTTTCCACCACAATACCCAGTCCCTCGGAATTTGCAACCCATGGACCAGGAGGCAAGTCGTGAGCAGGAGCACCCAATTCCATGTATGCATGACAGAAACCGCAATGGTCGCAAAAACGGAGAGTTTCACTTTCTGTCCTCGTACTCTTTTCAGGAAACCCCTTTTTAGGGATGTAAACGGTTAACAAGACTCTGGCTTGCTGGTTAACCGGAGGTCCCAGCCAGAGCAGCCCCCAACCCTTGGTAGGATCGCATGGGTTGCCTGCAGCCGGCGGCTAAGCGATTAAACGAAAGCGTTTCCCAAACTACGGGCCACGGCTCGGAACCGGACTGCGGGAAAAAATACCGGGCCTCAGCGTAGCTGCCGGGGTGTTCCGGGCTCCCAGAGTGTCAGTGTAGTGCCAAGTCCCCCGAGCTCTGGGCCAGGATGGGCCGAGGATGCAGTCAGAAGTTCTGGGCTCCCGGCAGAGGTGTAGTGAGGGAGGAGTTGCCCCCGGGCACCGTGCTGGGGAAGAGGGTTGGGGGGCTCACCTGGGCTGCAGGAGGAGGGAGGTGCTGGGAATCGGGCACTGTACTCAAGGGCGGGGGGCAGGGAATCAGCGCTGGGCTCAGCAGGTCTGTGCGGTTTGGGGGGAGGTGCAGGGAAACGGAACTGCGAGAGTGAAGAGGTGTGGGGTGCTGGGCTGCAGAGGGTGGGGCAGGTGCAGAGCTCAGTTTGGCTGCAGGAGGAGGGAGGTGCCAGGAATTGGGGCGAGACTCAAAGGGAGGGGCAGGAAATCAGAGCTGGGCTCAGCAGTTTTGCAGAGCTTGGGGGGAGGTGCAGGGAAACGGGGCTCAGCTGTGCTGTGGGGGAGGCATGCAGGGAACCAGTCCGGGGCTCACCTGAACTGAGGTGGATGGGGGGGAGGCACAGGGAACAGAAGGGCAGCTCAGCTGGGCTATGAGGGGCTGCAGGGAACTGGTGCTACACTCCCTTGGATTGTGGGGGATGGTTTTGGGGGAGGTGCAGAGAACCAACCCGGGGTTGGGTTGCAGGGGAGGGAGGTACAAAAAAGCCAGGGCTAGGAGTGGGGCCATGACTCTGGGGTTGGAGGGGGAGTGTGTGGATAGAGGTAAGGGGGTGGGTCAGGGGCCAGGAACAAAACCATGGCCATGGACTGAGGTTAAAGGCAGAAGCAGAGCTGGGAGTGGCAGGGGGTGTCCCAGGCCCTACCATTCCCCCCATTCCAAATATCCCTCCATGTCCCACATTTTAAGAATTACAGATCTGCGCCAACAGCCCTAGACCATGAGGATATCTCCCCTCCTGTTCACTTGCCCAGTGTGAGATTATTCAGCATAGGGGAAGCCTTGTGACTGCTTACACAACTGTGGGAGGCTAGGCCTGAGGCTTCTTGTTGTGCTCTGTGTTGTGTATTTGTGTGAGTGCACCTCAGACCAGTCCCACTCAGACAAACCACCAGGAACAGGCTTTAGTCTGTAAAAAAAAAAACATAGACCAGGATCACAGTTCAGCAGCTCCTCCTCTCTGCATGCAGCTTCTAACTCAGACACTGAGGACACTGCTGGGGGCAGAGGATACATCTTGGCAGGAACCAGGAAGTTCTCCCAACATGCCAGTTTGTAGTCCACAACTTGTAGTTCCCAGGGCTGCTGTTGAAACACACTGGACCTTGGGCTACAAGGATATCAGAGGAAACTCAACTAACTGCTACCGTCACTTTCTACAGCTAATTTGCATGCAACAATTTTATTAGTGGTAATCAGTCTGCACAGATGGTAGATTCCTTGGCCGAACTGCCACAGTTCTTCATAGCTTGATTTGCTGCCCATACATCTCAATACAATCCCAATGCAACCCACAATCCCAAATATTCACTTGGAGACCACCATCATCAGTACATGCATTAACCCAAACATACATAACTTACATAACTCCTTACTGCAGCACACACCCCTCAATCACAAACTAAAACAAATCTCCCGGCACGACATGCACACTAATCCAAATCCTCATGTTAAAGTTTCTTAGAGATGGCTGCCCAGGGAGTGAGGGACCCCAGAGGATACCTGCCTAGATGGCAGGAGTGGAGTCCAGAACCTTCCACTCCATGGGGCCTTCCCTACCTGCCTACATAATTTGTACACAATACAGAGAAAAAATGTTAGTTATTTTCCAAAGGACAAGTAGCAAGGAGGCTATGCATGCACAGGGGCAGCCCGTGAGCCTAGGCAGACTAGGCGGTTGCCTAGGGCACTGCCGGCCCGGGGCGCCCGATGATGATGTCATGGCCATTGACGGCTGTGCAGGCGGGGGTGCCGATCACGCCTTCCCAGCAGGCCTCAGGCCGCTCCTGTGCATCATCCTCACTCCTCCATGCACACGGCACCAAAATCTATCCCCTCTACAACTCCAAGGCCAGATGTTGTCTGACTCACACAAAGCCTTGTGATATCATTAAAAGGCATCATCACCTTTACGTTTGTAGATCTATAGAGCCTTACGTAAAACAATTGCTTCTTTCCATTTTATTGAAGCTAGGACTAATTGATATCTGACTTTCCATTGTAAAGCTCTTGTCACACAAACTAATCTCTATGCAACCCTCCTCTAGACACAGACACACCCATTTGCAATCAGCTTGTCTTAGCTGTAGAGGATGAGAGTTCTGGTAAGATACCAATTAACACATAGTCTGCGTCTAGACTGGCAAATTTTTCCACAAAAGCAGCTGCTTTTGCGCAAAAACTTGCCAGCTGTCTACACTGGCCACTTGATTTTGCTCAAAAGCACTGACGTCCTATTGTCCGAAATCAGTGCTTCTTGCGCAAATGCTTTGACGTTCCCGTTTGGGCAAAAGCCCTTTTCTGGAAATGTTTTACGCAAGAGGGCCAGTGTAGACAGCTAAAAACTGTTTTGCACAAAAAAGCCCCGATGGCGAAAATGGCGATCGGGGCTTTCTTGTGCAAAACCGCATCTAGATTGGCACGGACGCTTTTCTGCAAAAAGTGCTTTTGCGGAAAAGCGTCCGTACCAATCTAGATGCTCTTTTCCGCAAATGCTGTTAACGGAAAAACTTTTCCGTTAAAAGCATTTGCGCAAAATCATGCCAGTCTAGATGTAGCCAAAATGTTTAAAAGATATGTTACCACAACCCTTTAAAAATTGCTTGTTTTTCATTGTGGCACTGGCCTAGATGAATTGCACTACGTGTAAAAAACCCACAAAAGACAAAAAATTCCTCTAAATGCAGTTTCCATGGGTTACAAGCTAACTCTGGTAAATTGTGAAGAGACTTTTAGAGTCATTGATCTAAGAGGCATGTGTACACAAGCAGGGAATCACACCAATATTCCCTCTAATCTTTTGCATCCATGTGCGAAATAAATATGTATGTGCACCCAGGCATGTGTGAATGTGCACCACCCATAGACCAACAAACTTATCTGTGGGCGGTCTGATAATCAACAGGGCAGGACTTGAATTTGTCCTGAGCTGCCACAGTGATGGTAGAGAAGTCTCCTGTTGGCATAAAAAACCCACCTCCATGAGGGCAGAAGTCATGCTGGCAGGAGAAGCTCTCCTGCCGACATAGCGCTGTGCATACGAGCACTTATGCTACATAATTTATGTTGCTCACAGGGATGGCTTATTCACATCCCTGAGTGACATAAATTATGCCAGCAAAATCTGCAGTGCAGACATTGCCTTTCGGGGTGGCTTTGTGAATACTGATCGAGCTCTTCCCAATCACAGGGCATGGCATGGGAAAATGTGAGCATAGTTCTGGAAAACCAGAATGCCAAGGGAGACACGGTTGCAACTTATACTATTACCTCTTTTGATATATACCGACTACATGGTAGAGTGCACTTTGGTTTTATTAGCACAGGTTTGAGATGGTCACATTCAATACTGCTTAGCCATTCATTGGTTAAGCGATGCAAAATAAATGGGAGAACTGTGTGATGAATTACAAAAGGTTGATCTATGTGAGGAACCAAAACTTTCCAGGAAATAGAGTTGGTATAAAAATATACACCACTAGGTGTCACCTCCTTTACGGACTATCCACCCCATATCCCTGTTAATGTGGGAAAGGATTAGAAATGGTAATAAGGAGCATGTCTTATCAAAAGGTTCTGTAATTTTTTTTCCGAGCATGGCTTGTAGTCAGATTCTATTTTTATTACTATTCCCAGGGCAAGGATTGGAGAAACTGTGCTAAACTATAGTTAAAGCAGAGAATACATTTCAGTAATGTACAGGTAAATAGCAGAATGACACAATTATGCCCCCAAAATCAAACATTACAAATGTAGGAAATGCAGAGTTCATGGTAAAAACTTAACATAACTAGATTTCTGCTAAATTATGGACACAGGCAGTTAAGAATTAGAGATTCTGAATTTTGCCCTGTAACAATGACAAGAGAGAATGCCATGGAAAAAAACAAACACAATCTTAATGCTTTTAGTATCCCATCTGCAAAATGAGGATAGGACTTGCAAAATAGCTAAACAAGACAAAGGAAACTCTTTGGAGAGGAGTTATCTAATTCTGTCTGTTCAGTGCTTAACCCTACTGGTCCCTCACCTTGGTTAGTTCCTCTTGGTACAAATGAACAGTAATAAACACAAATCTAAAGTGTTATTCAATGCCAGTTAAGGTTGCATTGGGACAGCAACCCAAAACCTCAGAAGCATGGAACTGATAAATTAAGGAACATGGGGAACTTTTTCTTATCACTCACATCTATCTATATATTTTAGAAATGTGCATCTGTCTGTCTGCCTGCCTGTGAGTCTGTTAGTTCAAGAACTCCTCCTAAACGAGAAAAGCTAGGACCACCAAATTTGGCAGGCAGCTTTCTCTTATCCTAACTTCAAGCAAGGTCAGGGTTTGGTGGTGCCAGGACAAGGGGATGAGCCTGGAATTCAATTGTTTCTCATAAAATGGAAATGGAGGGGTCTGGTAGGAGGGAGTTATACTAGGAATGACCACAGGGGAGCAGCAAGTGCCCAGTGGAAAGCTACTAGCTGGCAGCAGCCAACACCCCGGCCTGTCCCTAGAAGCAGTTGCCGCCACCCTCAAGCCAGCCCTAGGGAGCATTGCTGGGTGACCTGCATGGCCCCCACTATCCCCAAGAAGCACCAGCGAGAGGCCTACATGCCCCCCCCACACACACGTCCTCCGCCCCCAGGCCAGCCGCAGGGTGTGCTGGCAGGTGGCCTCTGTCCCCTCCCCTCATCCAGGAGCCATCCCTGATGGATGGGATGTGCAGCTCTACCTGCACCTGGGCTGGGCCCCTCAGCCTCCAGGCTGGCCCTGGAAAAAGCCAGCAACTAGAGTGATGGCCCCACCCCTGCCCCAGGCTGAACCCAGGCAATGCCAGGTAAGTCTTCTAGTTGTCTGTATTCAAAACTATCCATAACACTCCAGCGCTCTGTAAGAGTTTTGTTCCTGTCCTGGCCCATCCATACCAAGAGCAACACAATCCAACCTCAAACTCACACGTCCCTACAAATCTTCAAGTCCCAGATTGAGGAGTATAAATTAAAGAAAATAATCCCGTGTTGTTCTGAGCTTGGGGGCAGACCTACTTTTCTTTTCTCCCCAATGACTCTCAGGAGCTTCAGCAAATATTCTTCCCACACTGCTCCAAAGCACATTCCAGGTAGACTCAAAACTCACCACCTTGTTAGCTTTATTAATACAAAACAAATCACACCCCAAGTCTCCTTTATGCCTATTCCTCCTAGCTCTAGATCCTTCTCTCTAGACTCAGAGGGTTACTCCCACCTCCTTTACATCCACTACAGTGTTAACCACCAACACCTGTCTCAGCAAGTCAGCAGGGCTCTGGCCATATGGACCAGCTGTGCTTCAATATGATGGGTCCACAGTAGAATCCAGCCCATCCGTTTCAAGGGCTATGTCTAGATTGCAGGCTTCTTTTGGAAGAACCTTTTTTCGGAAGAGATTTTCCGAAAAAACTTCTTCCGAAAGAGAGCGTTCACACTGTTAAAGCACAACAAAAAAGCGATCTGCTTTTTGACAGATAGCATCCACACTGAATGGACGCTCTCTCGCATTTAAGCTGTGATTACTATGGATGGAGTGGCCACCAGGGCACTGTGCTTTTTCCTCTTTCCTCTTCTTTTGAAAGAACTCCCTATTCGCCGTCCACACACGCCTTTTTCCAAAAGAGCTCTCTCGGAAAAAGGCTTCTTCCTCTTAGAAAGAGGATTACCAATGCCAGAAAAACCTCTCTGTTCTTTTGATTTACTTTCAGAAGAATGAGATTCCAGTATGAACGTAACTCAGGTTTTGTCAGAAAAACAGCCATTTTTCCAACAAAACTCTGTAGTGTAGACATACCCAAGAAGGTTCAGATCTGTTATTTTCAGGGACTTACTTTGATCTTGATCAGCTATTAAGAAGTCAGAAAATAGTTTTATATTTACAACATACAGGGTTGTTCATTAGCCATCTATTTCTCAAGTGGCTAGGAACCTTCACAACAGAGAAACTACAACCACCTCTTCATATCTTCTGCTGCAACTCCACTATTCATTCCCTCCTGATCTCACACAGACATTTAGGGGTCTTGGAAGCATGTCCTGTGTATTCTACTGTAGCAGCTGCAGTCTCCTATGGAACAGGGCTCCTAATTATTCCTGACTTGACTGGAAGAATACTTCTTCCAGTATTATGTTGAGGAGAGCAGACTAGATTGGGAGAGGACTCTTATTCCAAAGGGTTTACTCTCAATCCAATCGCTTCCCTTCCCTTCCCTTCCCTTCTGATGGGTCAAGCCTTGATCCAAATAGGAACCAAAATTGAATTATAGCAAGGGTCACAATTATAGATGAAGTCACAATTATAGATGCTATGGACATTGACATAAAGTCATTCATCAAAAACACTATCAGATTAAAAATAAGGCAATTCAAAGAAAAAAAATACAAAGTATGTGAGACTTAAGCAGAGCCCCTTAAATCCATCAATATTGATGATGCCTCTTCCAAGATGATTCCCAAGAGTTTCAGTATATGGCTGTTTGAAATGTAAATAATGGAGTTTTTGTTTTCATGCACGAGGCTGTGTGTGTGCCGTGTATTCAAATGGGAACCTGCATAAGCAAGGATCTGCTTTCCCCAAAGGTGTCACTGTGTTTGATGTTCTGCTCCCGGAGACCAGATTAGCAGTTACACACTCAAGGTTCAAGGCTGGCTTGTTTCCTCAGGGGTAGCAGCAGCTTAATGCCGTTAGACTTTCTGTGTCAGTTTTTAAGACTCCTCATGACCCATGACTAGTTCCAAAAGAAACTTTTTAGATATTGACTAATACAGGAGCACAAATCTCAGTCTCAGCAGCAGAACAAGTAATAAGGAGAAGAAGACCTCTCTGTTTTCCACGCTGGTATTATTGCTATTTTTATTATGGTAGCATCTAGAGGCCTCAATCAGGGGTCAGGACCCCAATGGATTGTGCGAGGCACTGTACTCTAGGGCTACATCTACCATGGTATGATTTTGTGCAAGAACTCTTTTGCGGAAGAGTTCTTGTGCAAAAACTCTTCCAGAAGAGAGCGTCTACACTGGCATGTGCCTTTGCGCAAGAGATGTGCTTTTGCGCAAGAGCATCCATGCCAGTGTAGACGCTCTCTTGCATAAGAAAGCTCTGATGGCCATTTTAACCATAGGACTTTCTTGCGCAAGAAATTCATGTTGCCTGTCTACACTGGCCTCTTGCGCAAGAACAGTTGCGCAAGAGGGCTTATTCCTGAGCGGGAGCATCAGAGTTCTTGTGCAAGAAGCACTGATTTCATACATTAGAATGTCAGTGTTCTTGCGCAAGAACTCGCAGCCAGTGTAGACAGGCAGCAAGTTTTGGCGCAAAAGCGGTTGCTTTTGCGCAAGATCATGCCAATATAGACATAGCCTAGGGTTGCCAGGGTCTGGTTTTGAACCGGACAGTCCAGTATTTGAGCTTTCTGTTCAGGAAACAAATTGAGAAAATATAAATGAGAAAATATAAATGTCCGGTATTTTCTAAATAAGATGTAATGTAGTTTGTGATATAATGTCAAGTGTGTCCGGTATTTTTGCGTGTGCGCTCATGTACACACACACACACACACACACACACACACACACACACACACACACACACACTCTCTCTCTCTCTCTCTCTCTCTCTAAAAGAACTGTCACAGACTCAAAGAGCTCACAGACTAAGTAGCAGGCAGATCTTTGCTCAAATAACATGGGATGAATTTGGCCCATTGAGTTTACCAGCATTGATTTGGTAGTATGGACACAGAGAAGTTTTTCCTTCTCCCTCACTCTCAGAACTTAGTTACTGCGGAATACAAACAGAATGGACATGTGCAGGGTGAATCAGATTGGTAGGGGTTGATGGTAAGACTTGCAATAGAGCTGCCTGCTTTGTGATTACACTGAGAGCGTGGCTGGTCTCTCAATCTCTCCAAGCAAAGCTATCCCCCTCGAGGCACCATCAGGATTTAGCAGCCTTGGGTAGATCCAGATGGAGAGAGACGTGGTCTTTGCTAAAGGATCTGACTGTCCACCCCTACCCCCTAAGAGGGTATCATCCCTAAACCAATGTGATAAAAAACGTTGCAGATTTGCCAGCAGGTATTCAGCCAACAACTGAGATTAATCATTAGCGTGACCTTGGAGAACGTATTATAATGTAAGGATAATGACCCCCCTCCAAATATGTCGTTTTGAAAATCAAAGCATAATGATCAGTTGGAAAAAACAGCTGCTGCTGAGGAACAAAACAAGTAAGAGCTCGAGCCTGCAATGTTTACTTCAGAATTCCTGCTGAAGGCTCTTTCCCAGAGCGAGGACTTCAGCATCTGGTTCACTAACAAGAAGTGATGTCACAAGCAGGCCAAGCTTGTAGTCAAACCTCACGGTGTGTGTCCTTCCTAGAATCTCACTCTCTAGAGCCACTCATTATGCTGCAGGTTTCAGGTCATATATACCTGAACCTCTGTAATCCTGGGTTTCTGTGATCTGAGAACACCCCTGGTATGGACTCTCCTCTTTCCCCAAGCTGGGGAAACAGCAATGCAGTGTAGCGCTGATATGGAGGCCCTCCCAGATCCCGCACCCCCACAGCCAGCAATCTCCTGCATCCTCCTTTCTTCCCTCTTAGACCCCACATCTCCACCTCTAGCACCCTTCATTATGACAAACACCCATGATCTGGAAAATTCCATAATTCAGCATAGCCTATTTCCCAAGGTTGCCAGATTAAAGAGGCTCAAGTGTACATAAGAACATAAGAACAGTCATACTGGGTCAGACCAAACGTCCATCTAGCCCAGTATCCTGTCTGCCGATGCCCCAGAGGGAGGGATCACAACAGGTAATCCTCATGTGATCCCTCCTCTATCAACCACCTCCAGAGAAACAGAGGCTAGGAACACCATTCCTACCCATCCTAGCTAATAGCCGTTGATGGACCTAACCTCCATGAATCTATCTAGCTCTTTTTTCAACCCTGTTAAAGTTCTAGCCTTCACCACATCCTCTGGCAAGGAGTTCAACAGGTTGACTGTGCGCTGACTGAAGAAAAACTTTCTTTTGTTTTAAACTTGCTGCCTATTAATTTCATTTGGTGACCCCCGTTTTTATATTGTGGGAATAAGTAAATAACTTTTCCTTATTCTCTTTTTCCACACCAGTCATGATTATATAGATCTCTATCATATCTTAATCTCCTCTTTTCTAAGATGAAAAGTCCAAGTCTTTTTAATCTCTCTTCTTATGGGACCTGTTCCAAACCCCTAATCATTTTTGTTGCCCTCTTCTGAACCTTTTCCAATTCCAATATATCTTTTTTGAGATGAGGAGATCACATCTGTATGCAATATTCAAGATGTGGGCGTACCATGGTTTTATATAGAGGCAATAAGATATTTTCTGTCTTATTCTCTATCCCAGGGGTTCCCAAACTTTTTGACACGGGGACCAGTAAATCCATTCATGAGATTTTGGAGGACGGGTAACATTCATTTGCATATTTGCATATTCATTAAGCAAATGATGACTATGCAAATGAGTTGTTTCTAGTCCTCCCACAGCCCCCAGTGCCAGCTTTAGCAAAGCTTTTGATATGGTCACCCACAATATTCTTGCCAGCAAGTTAAGGGAATATGGACTGGATAAAGGGACTGTAAGATAAATAGAAAGCTGGCTAGACCAGGGTTTCCCAAACTTTTTATTTTAGTTGGAACCTGGGTTTTTTTCAGTAGTTTTTTGCAGCCCAAAAATATAAACGCATATAAAAAAAAGAATGAAAAATGAATAAATTGTCACTGTTTCACCCGGCTGCATCTTCCACCCAGCTCAGGCCAGGGTTTGGGGGACCTGGCACCTCATGGGTACTCCGTGAGGCAGGAGCAGGAGGAGATTGGGGGTAGGGAATCTGGCTAGGAGGGAGGGTGCAAGGAGGGGACTTGGGTAGGAGTTGGACCTCCCTGGTCTGGCACCTTCTGGATCTGACTGGTCCCAGAGGAGGGATTTTTTGGGAGGTGAGGGGAGATCATTTCAGGGCTCCTGGTTCCCCCGCTTCCCACTAGGCTTCTTTGCACCTCTCTCCCCTGCAACCCAACTGAGCTGCCCACCCCTGCTGGATCCCTGCACCTCCCCCAAAACCATCCCCCACAATCCAAGGGAGTGCAGCACCAGTTCCCTGCAGCCCTCACAGACCAGCTGAGCTGCCCTTCTGATCCCTATGCCTAAGTTGAATCCCTAAGTCTGTCTCCCAGGACAGACCCTTGGGAGTCCCCACTAATGACCTCTCTCCACTCGGAAAACTTACCATTTATTCTTACCTTTTGTTTCCTGTCTTTTAACCAGTTATCAGTCCATGAAAGGACCTTCCCTCTTATCCCATGACAACTTACTTTACTTAAGTGCCTTTAGTGAGGGACCTCGATAAAGGCTTACTGGGTAAGTAGCTCTCCTGCCCCAAACTCTTCCCCCCCCCCCCCCGGCCCTTGGCCACAGTGTTGGAGGAGGGCACAGGCCCCTGGCAGCCAATGGGGCTGGGAGGAAGGACAGAAGGCCACTGGCGGCTGATGGGGCTGGGGAGGTGGCAGAAGGTCCCTGGCAGCCAGGGGAGGGTTGGGAGAAGACAGAAAGCCCCTGGTAGCTGGGAGGGCTGAGGGAGACAGAGAGAAAAGGTGCCATCAGGGGGCTCAGAAAAGACCAAAAGTCGTTGCTGGCTGGGGGTATTGAGGGGGGAGAGAAGGCCCCTGCGGGCTGCAGGAAGAAAAGGCCTGGCTGGGGTGGGGAGAAAAACCCACACTGGATGGGACCCCCACCCTGAGCCCCTCCTCACCCTCCAACCCTCCCTGTCTCACCCCCCGCAGCCTCCTGTCCTACCCTTCCCCCATAACCCCAAGGTCCTACCCTGACTCCTGTACCCTCCACATCACCAGCCCCCTGCCCTGAAGGACCCGGGCAACACCGGGTAAGTTGTCTAGTAAATCTATGCTGCTAATATTTTGAAAGAGGTATGCCCAGAACTCATTGGCCAGTGGAGCTAAAATGAAAAGCTGTGTTTTCCTGTGTTTTATTCCTGCTCTGTACTTTGTTGTTCTCTCCACATTATTCACTTGCACTATATCAGTGTCAAGTACCAATGAACACCACCACCAAATCATTAGCCGCTTAATTGTCATTGTAAAGAAATCACATAATTGGGTGCTTGACTTAAGTCATGCATAGAGTTTACAGACACACTGGGGAGGAAAAAATGAATCACAGTTTTAATAGATACCTTGGAAGCTGTTCCTTGGAAACGGATTTATTAATTACTATTCTTATAATAAATAATAATTACACATACTTTAAAGCCTATTATAAATGGGTAAACAGTAATGCGTCATGATTACCAAGACCCCACATATGCATATCACTAATGGTGTCAATATTTGACATTAAAGCTGAATGCTGAAAAGCATCAGCTACACACAGAGGAGCCAAGAGCCTCCGCAGGCCCCTCAGCAAGGTGTGTGTGGGGGCCCAGTTCTGTGCTCCGATAAGGAGTGGGGCCTCTGGAAGCAGGGGCAGGGCTAGGAGCAGCCAGCCCTCCACATTGTACTCCGGGCAGTGTCCCATCCCTCCCCCCCAGCCTGGGGCTCTGGACACTGTCACTGCTACAATAGCAGCAATGGGCCCCTTTGAATCACTGGGCCTAGGCCCCCTTCCTCTCCTCCCCATTGGCCCCCACGTCGACGGGCCTGGCTGAACATTTTCCATTCGGTTGTTTGTTTGATGGAAAATGGAGCGTTTCCTTAGATGACAATTTAATGACATATCAGCAGGTCTAGTTTACACAAAGAGCTGTAGAAATGGCCAGCACATTTTGAGATGTTGCACTTACCACTGATCACTCTTCTGCCAGTTATGGTCTCCCGGAGGCTCTGCACCGCTTTTGCACAGTCTGTGTAATGGGAACCACACCATCTGCCCATCTCTGTGAAGTGCTTTAGTGTATACAATCGCTGCTAGAGAAGGTAAGAAAATAAATGGCTCTAATGGTCTAAAAGCCATATTTTTAGAAAAGCGTTCATTCCCTTCCTCCACCCTGTATTCGCAGTCCTGTTGGGCCAGTCGGTCCGCAAATTTCACTGATTTTGATGAATTTATCATTTTTAACAGCGATGATATATAATTTAAAGCCCTTTCACTGCTATTTCCTTTTCTTCTTTCTCACACACGCTCCCTTTCCCTTTGGCAGCTCTCCCTGACACAACGAGAAGTGACAAGCTGTAATTTTCCTTTCTGCTTCAGATTCTGGTTTTATATCAAAGAGGAGACTAGCTCCGGGAACTTCCTGAAGTTAGACGGTGATTCATCCAGAATACTGTGTGTACATCCACTGTAGTGTCTCCTATTCCAGGAAAGACAAACACAAACCCAATAGCAAACAACTCTTTCTAGGCGAGGGATGTAGTGGGGGGTCCCCAGGGGAGTGACCCCCAGGATAGAAGAAAGATCCAATGGTGCAGGATGAGGAGGGTTTCCACAAACAAGTTGGGGGATACACAAGCAAGTGCCCGAAGTAAGCAGTCCTAGCAACAAAGGAGAGTGCAGGTGTGTTTTGCTGATGTTTATCACTGACAATTGGGAGGGCTTTAGGGATGTAGTCCCCACCCACAGTAGGGAACAGGTAGGTTGATGGTTGCCAGCCAGTGATGAGAAGGTGAAAATCTGTGAGTTCCTGCAGTGAGTGACTCCCATTACTGGAGAGAAGGACTGAAGTTCCTTGGGATGACCAGTCCTTATTACTGTCTAGATGCCCAAGGACAAGTGGCCCTTTTACTGCAGGGCTGAGTCTTGTTTGGATGAATGACACCTCCCCCCCGCGATAAAAGAAGGTGAATGTGCCCAGGATGAGTGATTCCATGACCAGAGAGAGCTAAGCCTTTCCAGTTGCATATCATGGTTTAATTAATTAATCTTCCAAATATGTTTAATTTTCAGACAAAAAATGTTCTCATCATAGAGAGTCACCCACCACAGGACCAATGTGAGCTATTCCTGAGAAACAGAAGGGCAAGAAAAGGTGGAAAGGTGACTTACCCATCTCAGTAAAGTGTTAGAATACTACAGATTCAAATGAGTATATAAGGGCTAAGTATGATAATTATTATGAACACATTACATGACTTACACCAACACATTTGTTCTTCCACGTAACTTGGCCAATTTTACTGAAACATTAAAAGAGTCCACCCCCTTTGGCCAGAGATCTAGACTCAAAGTAGTTTTCTTGCAGAGGTTATAAAGGGAACGAAAACAGCTATTTAGAGTGGAATGGTTTTGGTAACGTCAACTTTGCATGCGTGATTATTGCTATTTGTGATACTGTAGAGTTTAGCATCCCCCCTTTCTGCTAGGGGCTGTACAGACAGAAGGAAAAGGGGGAGATTAGTGTACCATGAGGATCCCAATATCTAAACCTGGTCCTTTTAAAAAAACTGAATATTTTTATGGGTAAACTTATTGCTGGGGATAAGTGCGGCACTGACAGCTCAGAGACTGCAGTTCTGAAAGCATCAACAGAACAGGCAGCCGCTGGTCAAACTTCCCCCCCAGCTGCCTTGTCAGTATGCTATCCTGGAGGAACCATCTCTAGGGGAAAGAGTAGTTCAGTCTCTGCTGCTTGTTTAGTCCTCAGCCTCTTTGCTATGACTGTCAAGTGTTTTCTTCACGTGGAGACTTGTACACTGGGAATGAGACAGAGAATACCAAACATTTCCCCAGGCCTTTCAAACAATCATGACACAGTAACTCATTCACTATGGCCTTGTAAAGGTTTGTTGTTGTTTGTAATGTAGTAGTATTTGGTGGCTCCAGTGACATCGTGCAAGGTGCTGTACAAACACACACGAGGAGACTTTCCTTTCCCCAAAGAACTTACAATCCAAACGGACAAGATGTGACAAAAGAAGGACTATCACTCCCATTTTACAGAAGGGGGTCTGAGGCACACTGAGATTAAGGGCTTGCCCTATGTCACACCTGGAGTCAGTGATGGAAATGAAAAGCAGAGCTCCTGAGTCGTACTCCAGAGTCTTAGCTACAACACTATCTTGGGGGAAAAAGTCTCATCAGTGTCAATGGAACTTAAGCACCCACTCAAAGATAAACACATGGTTACAAGCTTTGCTGAATCAGGATCCAGAAAACTGGATTTGAAGCAGCAATGTCAAGGGTTAACTCACTTCCAAGCTCTGAACAACTTGTCCCTGATATTATAACCTAGACCTTGTAGGATCAAATTCTCCCCTTGTTCAAGTGAGAGCAACTTTGCTGACTTCAGGGAGTAGTATCTGCTTAAACCAGGCCTGAACTGGACCATTTAGGGTATGTCTAGACTACATGGCTCTGTTGCCAGAGCCATGTAGATTAGTTTACTAGACATACCCAAATGAAGCGGCGATTTAAATAATCGTCACTTCATTTAAATTAAAATGGCTGCCACGCTGAGCCAATCAGCTGTTTGTCGGCTCAGCGCACTAAGCTGGACGCTCCGTGGTTGACATCAAAGGCATTTGTCAACGGCCCTGTTATGCCTCGTGGGATGAGGTTTACTGGGGTGGTCGACAAATGCCTTTGATGTCGACTGCGGAGCATCCAGACTAGCGTGCTGAGCCGACAAACAGCTGATCAGCTCAGCACGGCAGCCATTTTAATTTAAATGATGCGGCGATTATTTAAATCGCTGCTTCATTTGGGTATGTCTAGTAAACTAATCTACATGGCTCTGGCAACACAGCCATGTAGTCTCTAGACATACCCTTAGTGTCCAGGCTATTAATCTTCAATAACATAACTTTACAGTAATTGTGATTTGATATTGTTACATTCTGAAAATGGTGGGCCTAATTTCCCTAGAGATCCATGAAAATTTCAAATGTGAAATTTAAGTTCTCGTTTTTTAAAACATATCCCAAAGTCTCTAAAATAAATGTACTTTTGGGGTCTTTAAAGTGGAGACATTCCTGCACTTTGCTTATACCCATTCACTTACACTCCTTAATGGGTGTTATGCCCTGAGATGAAACTCCCTGGTGTTTTAAAGCTGCTGTCACTTAAGGAACTGCTGAAGTGACACCTAAGTTTAAGAGTCTTGCTATGTGGCAATACTGAGTTGCCACTTACTCTGACATCAACATTCCCATTTCCGATGCTTTGACCCTGTAATGTTCACTGCTCATTATTTATGAGCATCATTAGAGTTTCTATATTTGGGATTGACTGAGCAGAGTGTGGAGCCTGTCTCTCTACCACCCTGTATCCTTAGGGACTCTCTTAAAATCTAAAAGTTTCCATTTTAAGAAGAAAAATATCCTGCGTGCCCTCACAAGAGACGTACAGTTTTGGCTCGGGGTGAGTTTCCCTCACCCTTCCAAGGAATGTAGTTTCCCAGGACCATAATAATAATGACGGTACTCCACATTTATGGAGCCCTTTTTATCTCAAAGCACTTGTCATCTATGATACGTATAAGGGCCCCATCACAGCTGTATCTGAGCACCTCACAGTCTTTAATGTATCTATCCTCTCAATACCCTGAGGCACTCGCCCTCCAATGGACAGGGGAAAGTTAACTACATTTTGGGCTGAGGAAGCCCACCCTGTCCGCCTTACTGGGCATGCTCTAGGTACATTGGTATAAAAAAGAGCAGCCCAGCTCCCTGGGGGTTGATTGTTGGAGAGAAAGGATGTGCACTGCTTGCTCCAGACAAGCCCCCACAGAAACCCAGAGACATTGCCCAGAAGGGGGAAGCTCTCAGTGGCTTCATGGGGTTCAGAGGCACCAAAGAATGGGCAGCCCCAGGACATGGGAGGTAAAATGGATGCCAAGGCCACAGCTGCAGCGACACTGGCAGGAAGTTGCCCAGGGGAAGGTGATGGCAAGCTAGTGAGTGAGCTGAAGCTGGGAGTTGGTGGATTTTGATCAGAACCCCTCCCAGCTGACTCAGTGGCTTGAGCTATAGTCACTAATAGGACCCTGGGCTGGGGACCAGTGGACAGGGAGGGCTTGGCCCACCCTGCTGGGGGATGTAACCCCCCGTTTCTTGACTCCAATCCATGGGCTGCACAGTCCTGTGAACCAGGGTGAGGTAAATGACTTTGGCCATTGGGCTGCACCACCTAGGCTATGTCTAGACAACATGCCTCTGCCGACAGCGGCATGTAAATTAGACTACCCGACATAGTCAATGAAGCCGGGATTTAAATGTCCCCCACTTCATTAACATAAAAATGGCCGCCGCGCTGTGCCGGCTCAGCTGATCGTCGGCACAGCGCGGCAGTCAAGTCGCGGATCAGTCGACAGGGAACACCTTTGTCGACCGCTCCTGTAAACCTCGTTTCACGAGGCATAAGGGAGTGGTCAACAAAGGCGTTCCCTGTCGACCGATCCGCGTCTTAACTGCCACGCTGTGCTGACGATCAGCTGATTGTCGGCACAGCGCAGCGGCCATTTTTATTTTAATGAAGCGGGGGACCCATGTTGATGGAGGGGGAAGAATGCCACCTCTTAGTAATCATGCCTTATGGTGGTGTGTAAGGGCCAGCCGCGGATGAGACCACCTTATGCCAAACAATGTACATAGTACTAAGTACTTCCTGCCCTGAAGAGCTACAGTGACAAGACAGGCACAGGAAAGGTCTATTGCAAACAAAATGACCCATGGGATGGCAGCAAACAGCTTTTCTGGGATAGGTTTAGTTAGGAGGGCTCAGCTAAATGGGAAGGGTAGTTGGGCAAGAGAGACAGAGGAGAGGAGAAAAGGCTAAGGGGGCAGGTGTGGGGTGAAGCTGAAGTGAAGAAACCTAAGGGAGGGGGAAAGGTTGGAGCAAACTGCCCATCAGCACAGACCAGAGAAAGTTAGTCAGAACCGAGTGTCTGACAGTCTCTGCTTTGGCTGATTCTGCCTCTACTGGCTGGGATCTGTGGCTGGTTCCTCTCAAGTTCCCCCTTCTCTCCTCCCCCAGGCCACAGAGAAAGGGGAGGCACCACCTAATGATCTCAAATGCATTTGGGGTTTTTTTTAGGGAGGGGGAATCTTTCCTCCAAAGTTCTAGAACCAAAGGGGCTGCTGGGGCAACCCAACCCCTCTTCAACCAGTCCACCAATTCCCCTTCCTGCAGCACCCGGATTTTCCTTGGACGTTTCCGATCCAAATCCTGACCCTACTGACTCTGCTAAGCATGTGCGGTCACAGGAGAAGGCAACCTGGTTGCAGTGTTACCTGTCCTCCCATGAGAACTGCTGCGATTCCAACCACAGAGCCAAATAACTGATGGAATGGCCCTGCTTCCCTATTGAGCTGCATGCCTCTTAGTTGGCTCCAGCTGGTGGCATTTAACACAAACCTTTGTGTTAAGGTTTGTCTACATGGAGAGATGTTACAGAATAGCTCTTCCTCTTTAACTCCCCATGTCTGCACTCCTAGGGTATGTCTGCAATGAGGAGTAATGGTAGTCCGAATTAGGGGCTTTAGTTCAAACTACCTAGCCCGTGCCACGTGTAGCCACTGGCACGGAGTTCGAACTACCGGGAACATGCAAATAAAGCACAGGATATTTTAATCCCAGGCTTCATTTGCAATTTCGAATGACTACATTAGCCTAGTTCAAACTAGGGTGGCTAGTGTAGACATAACCCTATTCCTGTGTATGGAGCTATTTCAGAGTAATGCACTCTTATCCCATTACAGGAGTGGGTGGTGTAGGTCCTCTGGCTTGTAATGTGCAGGAGGTCATGGTAGCTTCTTCTAGCCTTTAAAGTCTATGAATGAGTTATTCAGGAACAGGTAATTAGCTTTAAATTCATACCCTACCTTACTCCCAATTAACCTTCATATGTAGATGAGCCCTCAGATGCTGTGCTTGGAAATTCAGGCCTTAATTCATTCCGAAGTTACAAATATGAACAATTTTCCTGATGGAGTCAACAACCTTTCTATCTCTGCTTCATACCTGGAAAGCAGTGTCGCTGTAGCCATGTTGCTCCCAGGATATTATAGAGACAAGCTGGGTGAGGTAACATCCTTTATTGGACCAACTTCTGTTGGTGAGAGGGACAAGGTTGTGAGCCACACAGGGCTCCTCTTCAGGGCTGGGAAAGGTGAATAAACACTCATCGCTGTTGTTTATTACAACAATCTGTACCCCACTAACCCACCTTTTTTGTTCTATGACTGCAAAGGTATTAATGGGCGAGGATCGACAAATAATGCAATCTAGTCGCCCGTGGCAAGTAGACTGCAACCCAGAAGAGCTGGGTTCGGGTGATCTGCGCATGTTAATGGGCCACTCTACCTTGTATGGTCCCTTACAATACTGGCCAGGTACTGACGGGCTATGTCTACACTGGCAGCTTCTTGTGCAAGAACAGCCATTCTTGTGTAAAAACTTGCCTGCTGTCTACACTGCACGTGCATTCTTGCACAAGTAAATGTACAGTATAGTGTTGTAAAACAGGGCTTCTTCCGGAAGAGTTATTCCTCACCCCAGGAGGAATAAGCCCTCTTGCACAAGAGCTCTTCCACAAAAGGGCAGTATAGACAGGCAACATGAATTTCTTGCGTAAGAAGCCTCTATGGTTAAAATGGCCATCAGAGCTTTCTTGCGCAAGAGAGCGTCCACACTGCCATGGATGCTCCTGTGCAAAAGTACATCCCTTGTGCAAAAGCACATGCCAGTGTAGACGCGCTCTTGTGGAAGACTTTTAGCGCAAGAACTCTTCTGCAAAACAGTTCTTGTGCAAGAAGCTGACAGTGTAGATGTAGCCATGATAAATAGGGTTGCCAGGTGTCTGGTTTTGAACCAGACAGTCCGGTATTTGAGCTTTCTGTCCAGGAAACAAATTGAGAAAATACCAGACATATAAACATCCAGTATTTTCTAATTAAGTAAGTTTTATTATTATCATGAGTATCAGTACATAGCTGCGTACTGCCAGGCTGGTAGACATGCTCATACTGGAACCTCCAGGGCTGGGGAACCACATGCTCACACTGGAATCCCCGGGGCTGGATTCACCCTTGCGCCCCACCGGGACTGTGCACAGAACAGGCAGCACCCCGGGATTTGCATGTGCCCAGGCCAGCCCTGCTCCCCACTGGCCAGTTCCCCTCTGGTCAACCCTGCTCCCTCCGATCCCCTCCTGGCCAGCCCTGCTTCCCACTGGCCGGTTCCCCCGCAGCCAGCTCTGCTCCTCCCACCCCTCTCCCGGCCAGCCCTGCTTCCTGCCAGCTGGTTCCCTCGCCCCAATCTCTCCCAGTCAGCCCCGCTCCCCCTGACTCAGTCCCGGCCAGTACCGCTCCACGTCGGCTGGTTCCCCCACAGCCAGCCCCACTCCTCTCTCCTCACTCCCGGCCAGCCCTGCTTCCTGCCGGCCGATTCCGCCCCCCCCCCCGATCTCCCTCCAGCCAGCCCCGCTCCCCCCGACCTCCTCTTGGCCAGCCCCACTCCCCTCCCAGCCTGTCCCCCGCCATCCCATTCTGAGATCACGTGTGTCCAGTATTTTTTTGAAACCTATCTGGTAACCCTAATGCTAAATCAGGGCTACTCAATTTTGGAAGCCCGGGGGACACAATGATACAGCACATGTGGAGGGCCACAACTTAGGTGTGGTTGCGTATATATGCAAATATATACGCAAATATATGCAAATAGCTTCGTTCACACCGATGGGAATGAATACAAAGCACTTCCCACAATGCCCCAGTACTCCCTGCATCTCCTCCCTGGGGGTTAGAAATGCCAACACTCTGTACCCATCTGTTCCAGCCAGCCTGTCCGCTTGCGTCTTTCAATGCTCACCCCACTTGGGAGACACCTCCTTAGCTACTCTGCGCTGATTCGGCCTCAGTTGGAGTACTGTGTCCAGTTCTGGGCACCACATTTCAAGAAAGATGTGGAGAAATTGGAGAAGGTCCAGAGAAGAGCAACAAGAATGATTAAAGGTCTAGAGAACATGACCCATGAAAGAAGGCTGAAAGAACTGGGCTTGTTTAGTTTGGAAAAGAGAATATTGAGAGGGGACGTGATAGTGGTTTTCAGGTATCTAAAAGAGTGTGACCAGGAGGAGGGAGAAAACTTGTTCTTCCTGGCCTCTGAGGATAGAACAAGAAGCAATGGGCTTAAATTGCAGCAAGGGAGGTTTAGGTTGGACATTAGGAAAAAGTTTCTAACCGTCAGGGTGGTTAAACACTGGAATAAATTACCTAGGGAGGTTGTGGAATCTCCGTCTCTGGAGATATTTAAGAGTAGGTTAGATAAATGTCTATCAAGGATGGTCTAGACAGTACTGGGTCCTGCCATGAGGACAGGGGACTGGACTCGATGACCTCTCGAGGTCCCTTCCAGTCCTAGTATTCTATGATTCTATGAATCATGTTCCTAGTGGAGGCCATGTTCAAAGGTTCCCAGCCATGGGCCACGTGTTGAGCCCTGTGTAAACACAAACCACACTGCGGGCTGCAAACTAATGGACTGTGGGCCACATGCGGCCTACAGGCCACATGCTGGAGTAGTCCTGTGTTAAACAATCTGTTCCACCTTCCATTTAGCTGTGACGGTTTGAAGAACCTTTCCGAGACCTGAAGTCTGTGTGGCTCAAAAGCTTGTCTCTCTCAACACAGAAGTTGGGTCCAATAAATGATATTATCTTGCTCACCTCGTCTCTTGGAGGGGGCATCTAGGAAGAAAGAGATGCATGCCTTTAAATGCCATTGACCTAATAGCAGATATATTGGTTTTGAGGCAGACAGCGATGATAATAAACAATTGGGCCTTCTCCAATAAATACAGTTTCCCTCCTGATCAGGGACAGTGTGTTTGCTTGTTGAAGTTTCCTGCCATTCTTCTAGACCCGTGTGCAGCTTTCAACCCTGTGGGCTGCTGTCCCTCTTGGCCACCTCCAAGGCAGGTGTCTTTCTCTTCCATCATAGTTTTGCTTCTGCTTAGAAACTTCTTCCCCCATCTCTGGCAATGACTACAGGTGATCCCTCCTCTGCAGAGTCCCACAATGTTTTCTTCTTGCCTTCTCTACTTTAAGGCTGATTCTTAACTCTGTGTATTCTTACCTCTTAATGAGGTTCCTCCTCTGTCTCTCCACTGACTAAACAAATATTTTCACCTCAGTTTTCTCCAGCTGAGTATCTTATAAGCATATTGTAGTGGTGCAACTGCTGCACTTTGCCGGGAAGGGGCTAAAGCAGGCTAGAAAGAGCCTGTGCAGAGCCCATGGCCAATCAGAAAAGGGCTTATAAGGAGCCAATCAACAGGCGGCTTGCTGGGGCCACCCTGATATAAAAAGCTGCTCAGCAGAGCAGTGGGCAGTTGGGTCCTGAGCAGTGAGGCTAGAGGACTAGTGCTAAGTGAGAAGCACTAGTGCCTTGGATAGCACAGTGCTGGGCAGGATAAGGGGAGGTAGGAAGAGGCTCCAGCCTGTTACTTCCTAGGCCGTGGCCTTGACACAAGGGCCAAGAAGGTGCAAAAGGTCACAGGGAAGTGGCCAAGGGAACATGAGCAGTTAAGGGAAAGTGACAGAGGGTAAGACAAGGCTGCTACCAGAGAGTTTCTGGGCCAGGATCCAGAGTAGTGGGCAGGTCTGGGTCCCCCCCAGGCCTCCTCCTTCCATCATATCTTGCCACCAGGGGGAGTTGCCTATACAGATTGTGGCTTTCCCCTGAGGCAAGGGACCAGACTTTGGGGCTGCAGTTGCCCACAGGGGCAGGTGTAAGGACTGAGGACTGCCGATACCCCCAGAAGGGGCCAAGAAACCAGAAGGCAGTGTCCCAAAGAGGCAGAGTCCTCCAAGGTTTAGAGCCAATTCCCAGAGTGACCAGCAGGAGGCGCTGTGGTGGTGAGTCTTGACCCCGCTACACAGAGACTACTTGTGTGTAAAGGGACTTCCTCAAACAGAAATCAGTCGTCTTAGTCTCGATCCTAGACTCCAGTTTAGGGGACTGGGAATCTGTGTGAAGGATGGTGGGCCGCCCAGTGACTTGCATGGCTTGTATTGAAGGCCTGATGGATTTCTTGCCTTCCTCTTGGACATTTGAAGGGTCTCCAGACGACAAAAGTTATGTGACAGTGACATTGCTTGTCTCAGGGAGTCACAATCTCATGATGACTTCATCACTAGCTATGAAGTAGAGATTCTGGGCCCAGTCCTGCTCCCACTGAATTTCATAGGGGCTTTTCCATTGCCTTCAAAGGGAGCAAGATCCTTTTGATTTGATCCTTTTTCTTACCCTCCACTTGCTGTTTTGTTCGTTCTTTAGAAAGCCCCATGCTCAAATTCTCTGCTGATCAAGCTTGTGTTCCCCGGATAGATGCTGCCCTGGTTTCCAAAATAATGAACACACAGATGGAGCTAATTAAACCCGCCTGTAGAGATGTTCATTCAAAAATCATGTCAGAACCTCCCTTCCCCGCCAGACACCATGTTCTTGACAGTCTGTAGCTGTCACTAGGACATGCCACTGTTTTAATTTGAATGGTGTATTAGCTACGATATATTAAACAACTGGCCATTATATTTTTCAAGGGACAATGAGGACATAGCAGTCCTCCCATCCTGAAAGTCATTAGGGATGCTGGTGTTGCTAGCTGAGTAAGCATTGTTAGATTGATCTAACTGCGCATTTCCATATCCCTTAGTGTTTTATTTCCTTTTTCATTTATTTTTAATATACGTATCTGTATTATAGTAGCAACTGGAGGCCTCAGCTAAGAACAGAGCGCCATTTGCATTAGGCACGGTATAAAGTAAGTGACAGTTCTGTCCCAAAAAACAAAGTGCTGGTTCGTACTTAAAAATGAGATTACATTGCTCAGGGCTGAGAAAAGTTTTGTGCCATGAGCACTGTACCTAAGTCAATCTAGCTTCCATTGTAGAGACAGCTAGGTTGACAAGCAAGGTTGACCATTGACTAACTACCTCCTCTCGGAGAGATGGATTAACTATATAGATGGAAAAACCTGTGGAGCTCTGGCACTGTAGCAGCGGTAGAGTAGACATGCCCAAAGGTGCAAAAAAGGAAGTAGTATCCCCATTTCACAGATGGCGAACTGAGGAGTAGATTAGTTGAGTGCCTTGACCAAGGTCACACAGGCTATCTGTGTCAGAGCCAGGAACTGACTCCGGCTCTCTTCATCACCACTCGAATGCCTTAACTACACAATAAACCTCTCTCTTGCCTGGCTATTTGGTGGCTACAACCTCTGTGTACATTTTATGCTTACATTGCTGATTTGTAATCTCATCTGCAACTCCAGCCAGGTATGTTTGAGATTCTGTATGGCCTTGTGATGTCCATATAATAAAGTGAATTAACCTTTCACTTCCTCACCTATACACATGGGCGACAGGTGAACTGCTGGCTCATCTCTGGCCAAGGCTGCCCCTCTGCCTGAGGTTCCCTCCCTCTCCCTTCCCTTGCTGGACCCCAGAGTTCCCTCCCACCATTGCTAACCCCTCCCCCAACCCCAGAGCTCTGGGTGGGCAACACACAGCTCTAGGATGCCAGGCAGGTGTTGCATGGCACCCTCACTCAGCCCCTGAGCACTGGCAGGCGGCCCACCAGCCCTTGAGTGCTGGGTGATGTGTAAAAGGGAAGTCAAATCCCCCGAAGCCATTGATTCCCCTATGAGGGGCACGTACAATATACATACATTGCTAATGCTTAGATATATTTGCTATTTGTATAGGAGTAAGACATGACAAAGGTCAAGGCCTGTCACAGGTAATAACTTATAATAAGGAGACGAGGGGAAGTGAAACCAGTCTTCTGTTAAGTAGAGATATGGATAGATTCCACATCCTTTAAACTTGTGACCGGCTCAAGCAGGAAAGGGAAAAGGGAAGTATGGCTTGCCCATTGTTCAGCAAAAGTGAATGAATATAACACAGCTGTAACTGCAAAGTCAGCAAGTAGGCACTGTATTTAACCTCATTTGGAAAATTAACCTGACCTATAGGAATGCTAAACGTCAAAAATGAAGTAACCTATCATATTAAGGCACCTAAACCAGGAAGGATGTGAACCCTATAAAAACCCCTGCATATGAGATGTTGGGGGTCGGCTCTGATTTGAACATTGAGTTCCTTAGCCGTACCTTGGTTGCAACCAATAAACTTGAGTTGGACCCAGCCTGAAAGTGTGACTCTCTTCTTGGGGTAAATCAGACTAGCCTCCAAGGGGACGAAACCAGCAATTTATGCAACATGGGTGAGCAGCACGGCCTATAGTCCCAGCCCTCCTGAACATAGGGCAGGTAGCCCCCGTGCTTCTAGCCCCCCAAGTGCTGGTGGTGCACCTGAGACCCTCTAGTGCTGGACAGCTCTAGTTACTCTAAATCCGGACTGTGGTCATCTAAGTTCCATACCCAGCCCTAACGCACTTCCCTGGCTGGAAGATGAGCAGACTCCCTGGGCTGGGGTTGAGAGGGAAGGGTAAGTAAGCTGCTCGCGGTGGTGGGGTGATGAGAAGGTCGGGGAGATATAGCCTCCCCCGCCTACAATACACACTGCCTATATGTTGCCCAATAGTGCATCTCTGCTGGGCATTATTCTGACCTGCCAAATCTCCGTGAAGCAGCTTCAAAAAGCTGCCATTTATAAACAATCTTCTATGACATGCTACAGAGCAGCAGAATAACAGTGGAAATGTCCTGGCATCTATAATCCAATGATTTGCAGTGAAGTTAGTTTTATAATTAATTGCTGAATTCCTGAACTGCGCCTAAGGAAGGCTATAAACTGCAGTCTGAATCTATGTGTGTATATAGCACATTAGCTACAGACTCATGCCCCCGTCTAAATCCTTTCAAAAAACAGAGCAGAGTGCCCCAGTTACTTTAATGGAAGTTGTATTGGGCCCTACACTAGTAACAAAAGTAGCTCCAAGAGGAGAGACTTTTATTATGACAAATCTAAGGGCATGATTCAGCAGCAATTACAGACTTGAGTGGGACTACACATCCGAGTGCCAGTTAGCACACACAGAGGTAGCACAATCTGGCCCACAAACAATAGAGATACTGGAACAGAGATACTGGAACAAGATAATGTAAATCTATCCAAATGAAATGACTACACTTGTGTAGCTAAAGTTAGAAAAGTGGCATGATAGGATAGTACATTTGAGAAATAATATATGGCCATGTCTTTAATAATACCCATCTCTTATATAGCAATTTTCATTAGCTGATCTCAAAGGGCTTTACAGTGAGGTCAGTGTTATTATCCCCATTTTACAGACAGGGAAACTAAGGCACAGAGAGGACATGATTTAAAGACTGTGGGCCTGATTCTGGGATCTGAATAAACATTAGACAATGAGCAAGTTGGGAAAGAGATGGTTTATAGCTCATCTTTGCACTACCCTGATCTTCCCTTTGTTGTGCACTTGGCATAAGTCAGAGCAGCCTAAGAACTACAATAATAAATCACGTCCTTTATCTTTTTAAGACTATTTGTAGCGTGCTCAGTTTAATAAAATCTGGTCACTAGCACGGGATCTTTCAGTCATTAGTGAGGCGCTTGTGTTTTTTTTATCTGCATAATTTCGTGGCAGAAAAAAACCAGTAATGGAAAAATTTTATGATTAACCCCCCCCCCCCCCACAAACCAGGAGATTTGTTACATAACAATGAATGGGGGAGACTATAAAAATATCTTTGTGTAAACACTCAGCAAAACGTTCTGGAGAGCAGCAATTTTTGGATGACAGTTGAACTGGCAGCTAAAGCTTGCAAAAAGATGGAGGTGGCCATTTGGCAATGGAAGAGCTGCTGGGAGTTTTCAGCTTTGAAAAGAGGAGACTAATGGAGGATATAATAGAGGCCTATAAAATCATGACAGGTATGGAGAAAGTGAGTAGGAAAAGTTATTTATTTGTTCCCGTAACATAAGAACTAGGGGTCACCAAGTGAAATTAATAGATAGCAGGTTTAAATCAAACAAAAGGAAGTTTTTCTTCACACAACGCACAATCAACCTGTGGAACTCCTTGCCAGAGGATGTTGTGAAGACCAGGTCTTCAACGGGTTCATAAAAGAACTGGATAGATTTATGGAGGTTAGGTCCATCAATATTTATTAGCCAGAATGAGTAGGAATGGTGTCTCTAACCTCTGTTTGTCAGGGGCTGGAAATGGATGACAGGAGAGGAATCACTTGATGATGACCTGTTTCTGTTCACTCCCTCTGGGGCACCTGGCATTGGCCACTGTCGGCAGACAGGATACTGGACTAGATGGACCTTTGGTCCGACCCAGTACGACCATTCTTATGTTCTTAAGAGTTCTCTTTCCTATACTCTTGCTCTGGATTCAGCAGCTCTTTTGACATGAGCAGAGGACTTTGTCCATCCTGACAGAGAACTTCAGAAAGAATACTGATACTAGGCATGCTTGTGTAACTAGCTCGCTCAAGGGGGAATAGAGCAGA
The DNA here is from genome assembly GCF_052426305.1 of Pelodiscus sinensis. Taxonomy (NCBI): domain Eukaryota; kingdom Metazoa; phylum Chordata; order Testudines; family Trionychidae; genus Pelodiscus; species Pelodiscus sinensis. The sequence goes on from NC_143060.1 coordinate 60,068,512, forward strand.
CATAGTTACAAAGGAAATGGAAATTCTGACTGATCAGAGATGGGATATGAGTTGCAATTGTGAAGAATTCCACCATAAGCAGAATTAATGGAACTGACCATAAACTTGCAAACTTCACAGGAATGCTGACAGGAAGAGGAAAACCTGTGATTGTTCAGGCGATAAACTGGATTCAGTCCCAAAACAAAGCTGAGTCAAAGGTAACTTCTCTTGTTTCTACAAGCAAAATATTCCATTGAGGCCCTATTCAGCAAAGCACATAAGCACCCAAAAGAGACTGAATCGTGTGCTTAAAGTTAAGCATGTGCTTCAGTGCTTTGCTGAATTAGGCTATGTCTAGATTACATCCCTCTATTGAAAGAGGATTGTAAATCAGACAATTGCAAATGAAGCCGGGATTTGAATTTCCCATGCTTCATTTGCATAATCATGTCACAGCGTTTTTTTGAAAAACGCTATTTCGAAAGTGAAACCATGGTCTAGACGCAGTTCTTTCGAAAAGAAAAGCCTTTTTCAAAAGATCCTGTAAACCCCATTTTTAGGAGTACAGGATCTTTCGGAAAAGGCTTTTCTTTTCAAAAGAACCGCGACTAGACTGCAGTTTCATTTTCGAAATAGCATTTTTCGAAAAAATTCTGTGATGCGATTATGCAAATGAAGCGTGGGAAATTCAAATCCTGGCTTCATTTGCAATTTCGACATGTCTAATTTACATCCCTCTTTTGAAAGAGGGATGTAGTTTAGATGTACCCTTAGGCTGTGTCTAGACTGCATCCCTTTTCCGTAAAAGGGATGCAAATTAGACACATCACAATTGCAAATGAAGCAGGGATTTAAATCCCCCCCGCTTCATTTGCATAAACATGGCTGCCACTTTTTTCCGGCTCGGAGCTTTGCCGGCAAAAAGCGCCAGTCTAGACGGGGATCTTTCGGAAAATAAAGCCTTTTCCGAAAGATCCCTTATTCCTCTTAAAAAAGCAGAGGAGAGTTGGGCCTTTTTCCAGACAACTTTGAAAGAAGGGAGTAATAGCTGTCTCCAAGGAAAAAAGTGTTACAGTGGTGCATTATTTCAGTTCTTAAGATACCACTAATTCTAGTGATGTACCCTTGTGATGGGGTGTGCACACCCCACACTAAACCAGGAGCGGTTAAAACCCTGCAGGCAGAGGAAGTTCCACCCCTTCACCCAGACTGGGCATGCTCCAAATGCTCGCAGTAGAACAGGGAGTAGCTCATCTCATTCTGGACTGGCCCCCGGAGAAAGACCTCCAGCAGGAGCTCCAGAGATGCGCCAGCCAGAGACCTAGATGGCGGGAGCCAGAGAGCCAGGAGACTGCCTTGAGCTACCAATGCCAAAGGAGCATCAGGGAGAGGCAGCTGCAGGGGAACTGGAGGACCCAGAGACCACATGGAACGTCCCTGCAGCAGCGCTGGTAGGAAGTGACCCGGGGAGGGTGCTGGAGTGGTATCTCTCACCCGGGTAAGCTCGGCATGTTGTGGTTAGATTTCCTGCTGAGCGAGTGTTGGAGCACTCTGCTACTCACAGGGCCCGGTGGAGTAGGGTGGGCCTGGGTCCCCCTACCAGGGCTGTTGCCCACAGCTATTGACTGTGACCATTAGGCTACGCTGCCCTGAGCAAAGGGCTGCCCCTCATTGACTCTGGCCATTAGGCTGTGCTGCCATGAATTAAGGGCTACCTCTTATTAATTCTAGACATTAGACTGAATGCCCAGGCTGGAAGGCAGTTGGTACAGACTGATAAAGATTGCTGACAACCCAAGACAAGAGCGAACACTAAGTGAACCCATTCTGCACGTACAATACGTACTTCAAACGCTGCTGAAGAGACTCTTTTTCTGCAGACAAAGAAGTGAAATAGTCTCCAACTTGTTTGTCTCTGATGTTTTCAGTGGCACTTGAGATACTGAACATCTCCAAACTCATTTCAGCCAGTGGACAGGAAGGGAAATGAGAACACAGGGCTCAGTCTTAATGCAGACCTCAGATGGGGACAGTTGGGGTGACTCTGCTCATAGTTTTAAATGAGGCATAGGTCACACAGTGTCAGGCCTCCTGAAAAAAAGTCCCGGCCAGCCGCCACGTGCGCTGTATTCAGCTGCAAGTGTAGGATTTCCAGAGACTCACTTGTGTGCTTTTGCTGTTTTACAGGAGGACTACAAGGAGTCAGAATAACTAAGACTATGGAAGTGGATTGTGTGTTCTTCCATCGTTACTCTAAAGGAAGTATCAATAATTTAGCCTTTAGTCCTACAGAGAAACACAACCCAACTATAAGACAAGCATGAGGTGTTTTCACAGGCATTGTACTACCTGGCTGCTGTGATTGGGTACAGGGGATTAGAACTACAGGAGCTACCCCTGTCCTGAACTAGAAGAGCAGTGACTGTTTATGAATTAATGAATGAGAAGAACAGTTGAAAGGGACAAGCTGGATGCTCGTGACCAGTGAAAGAAAGATCACTCAGCCCTGAAGGCTGGTGAGATAGCGAATAAGCAAGCCTGCTGGCTGGCTTGGAGTTCCTGAGAGAAGTCCCTCCAATTCTAAACTTTATCTCTTGATCATGACAATATTCTCCATTTATGTAACGTGTTTAACCCCGAAGCACCATAGAGACATAGATACTTAGTAAGCAGGGTGGGGCAGAGACTTCACTTACCCTTGTGATCTAGACGGTGTCAAACCTGCTGAAAGCACTTAAAACAATAAACAATATATATTTACAGCAGCACTGAAACAGTCACATGGGAGGGGGGGGAGATGAAGCTTGTGGTGGGGGAGGGGTAAGTATGTGGAAATGCTGACCAAGGATGGGGAGGGAGCTGGTGTAGGGGAGCAAATATCTACTCTTACAGGCCATGATCTAAAGCCCATTAAAGTCTATGGAAAGTCTCCTGTTCATTGACAGCAGAAAGGACATCAGTTCTTAAGACCTCACCTGACCCTTCTCCCCTCCCTCCCCACAACAAATAGCATGAACCTCAGTTTATCTACAGCACAGGGAAGAAAAGGGAAGTTGCTTCCACTGGGCTTGAATCAGTGATTGTAAGGGTTAGTCCACACGCAAGACTTGCCCCAGCAGAATTCACCTTTAGGCGGCGGAGGCCTGGGTGCCCCTGCATTTAAGTCTGCTTCCCTCCCACCAAAATATTCCTCCGTTCACGCCGGAAAGTGATTCTTTTCGGAGCAGCACAAGTCACCACTGGCGGCATTAAACGGGTGCAATAGCAATGTGGCTTTGCACTGCAGAATCCGGAAGCCCCAGGCACAGTGCATATCGCGTGGAGTTACTTCCTTTGCGCTGAACTGCATCCACGGTTCCAAATACAGCCACGGAACTGGGGGTTGTAATTGGAAATACACCTCATTGTGTCCGGCAACAGGTCGAGTCATAAGGTAGAAATTATTCATGGAAAAGACCGATTAGTCATTTCCCCCTGCACTGGGAGTGGTGGATGGAGCTCTAGAACATAGTCTCCCTTTGCCTCGCCCAGTGGGGCTCTCCGGCTGTCCTTGGCAGATACACAACCGCATTTTCAATCCTGAGACTCTCTCTGACTTCTGTGCCCCAGCATTAAGTGGGACGACCCTTCCTGTTACCCCAAATTCCTTCTGCTAGTCTCTTCAAAGATCCTGTTTCTGCAGGCTGGTGTGTAGATGATGGTTGATCCCCACATGAATCACACACATACATCCACCTTGCGTCACGATGTGTCACTGCAGAAGGCCACCTAGGTAAAGAAAAAGATGACCGTGCAGAGCCATTTCACATAAGTCACTTGGGGTCTAAGAAAGGCAGATGCCGAGGCGCGCACACAGAAAAGTCTAAAAGCATTCTGTCCTTAAACCCTGGCTTTCTGCAGTGCCGATTGTGGGTGCTTTGTGAGCATTGTCACCCAGTGGGCACTTCCAGGATGCTTTGTATTTCTGGGGCATAGAGCTCGGCTCTCTGTACTCCTCTAAGTGCACTCCAGTGCTTGTAAAATGGCACGGTTATCAAGCTCCTCGACAGACACAGCTGTGTTTACTTAAAAAGGAGTAAAATCTTTTCTAGAGGGGTCCAGGAAAGGCCACAAGAATCTATAATCTATTTTCCTTCAGATGGTCTCTCCTGGATCTTCTATTAATAGGTCTTTTGGGCTGGGATGGGTTTTTTATTTGTTGTAAAGCAATTGCTGCCGTTGCCAGGTAACCGCACTTCCAGCAGCTCATCGCACGGAGTTGAAAGCCAGCTCATGGATATAGCTCGCTGGGCTGCTTTGATCAGTGAATCACGGACAGGTAAAAAGGAAGCATAATAGGCAAGGCCACAATGAAAGGAAATGAACCCATAAAACTAAACAGGGGGGCACTGAACTCCGTCTGAAGCCAGTAACAGGAGACAAGTTCCTAATGTTAGCAACGGTTCACCCGATTCTATTAATAACTACAGTCTGCAGTCTGATGCGTATTTTTTCTGATCAGTAGCCACCCCAGGAATTGAAATTGGGGGGGGGGGAGTTCGAATTGTGTGTGTGTCAGGGCCGATGAGAGGTGAGACCATGAGGGTGAAGGTGGGCTGTATGGCACCATAGTTCACAAAACTGGGGGGGGTGTTGGGGAAATTAGGGGGGTATACACCCCCATGGGGGGCATGTAGGGAAATCCCTGTTTCTGATGCTCTTTGTTTACAGGAGGCAGACTGTGGCTCTTTTTAAAGAGCAATACTTGTTTTTAATCTGTATTTTCAATATGGTTTTCCATGAGTTATATAAGCAGCTGCCTCTCCTCTCTTCCCCTCCCCCCAAAAAAGCCACGTGCTCTTGGGAATATGCTCACAGCCACCCTTAGAGAGAGAGAGAGATCTTCCAGGCTCACAACAGACATTTTTATCATTACAAAAACTGTAAGTTTGAGGTCTTCAGGGCCTGATTCTGCAAATTGGTCCATGCAGGCAGACATCTGCACCTGTATGGAGCTCAGCATGAGTGCAGGGGTCCAACCAACACCATGCACTTTGCAGGACGGAGGCCTCTGGATGTCTGTTTTATAGAAAGCTGTTCTCAAGTGTTTATTTCTGTGGGGATTTATGGGTCGTACTGTAAAACTAGAAAAGCTTTATAAGGTTGTCTCTGCTGCAATGCTGTCTCTCTTATAAATCTATACGTGTCTAATAAAAAATACTTGGCCATCTGCAGTCCTTGCATTTCATGGTCTCGAAGCCCTTTATGAACACTAAATAAAAATAACCTCACAAGAACCCTGTGAGCTAGAGACAACAACCCATGTCCCAGAAAGGTTAAGGTAGAAATATTCAAACATGACCATGAGATTCTGGATGCCTCAATTCTCCTCCACCCCATTGTCATGCATACGGAGAGTCCACAACTTCCAATGGAATCAGTGCTCAAGCAAATGGGAACAAGTGCTCAGGACCTTTGAAAAATCAGGCCTCAGGCACCTGAAATGGGGTACCCAATATCAGAGGCCCCATCTAAAAATGATGGTGTCACATTATTGGATTGTGAGAGGAGCAGCCGGGTCATTGCTGCACCCATGGGGAGGGGGGGATGTTCGCCCCAAAAGTGATACAAAGGGGGCCATGTGAGGGGTCAAACAAAAGCTTACTTTCTTCTTATTCTGTATCTGCTCTTCATATATCTGTATAATGTCTGTGTGTGTAGTTAGGAATCTGTATAGAGACTGGAAGTCTCTCTGAATGTGGTTGAGCATTGGGCAGAGCCCGGCCTATAGACATGCTAATTAAATCTGTACTTATAGCTTCTTCTCCAGACAACAATCTGATAAGTGTTTTTATTTTCACAATGGCCAACTGCTTTGAAGCCAGCATGCTTCTTCATGTACACAGTGTCAAGGTTCCAATCACGCTTAATGGGTTATTTTAGGGTATGTCTACACTATACAGTTAAGTCAACTTAAGTTATGTTGACACTCCACAATCTTCTACTGCTGTGATAAAACTGTTTGTGCACGCCCACACAACACTTCTTGTGACGGTAGAACATATTCACAGTTGGTGCTGTTGCATTGAGAGATAGAGCAGTGCGCTATGAGTGCAAATCACCACTATCCACCAAACCCCAGGGGAACTCCATTATCTTCCCTGGGAACTTTTCTAAAAGCCGGAAAAAAGCGGCGGACATTTTTATTTAAATGCCGCGGGGGATATTTAAATCCCCCGCGGATTTCCCTATTACGATAGCTGAAATTAACATGCCCCTTCTGGAAAAGGGGCCAGTGTAGACGTAGCCCTTGTGTATAGTGATTGGGTAGAGTTTACTGACAACTATTACTGTGCTTCGCTTAACAATAAACCTTATCTGATTTGTGGTCTTTGGGGGGCTCTCTTGGGATCTGCGGTGGTCATTGGGCCCACATCAGTGAGCACACACGCAATCAGCCTTCTGGTTCTCATCATCGACAGAGCCAGAGACCTGTCCAGACGCCATGGCAGTAAATCCTGACCCCTCCTGAATAACTACAGTAACCAGCCTTGCACAGTTGCGTGTGAGGGAGATTAGATAGCACCAGCATGTAAAATGGCGCTTGTCACTCCATTCCCTGGTTGGAAACTCTATGGGTTTATTTTTGAGGGGTCACTAGAAGCCAGTTCAGGATTTGAGCAGAGAGTGATTGGCTAGTTAGCAGAGTGGCTTTAGGAGGACAAGAGAGTCCTTTTCTAGTTTCCATTGTATATAAACCTTTCAGGCCACTGTCATTGTCTGATTTGTAAAGTACGTGTCGCCCCATACCAAGAGAAAATCCTCCTCACCTTTTTTCCCTCTTCTCCCCCAATTTAAAGACCCCATATCTTGTATGACTGGAGGGCTCCAGCTCCCTCAGGTGGTGGAGAATGGGCTGGAAGGTTTTCTAGAGCTCCCTTTCAACCTCTACTGACCAAGGAACAAAGTATCCCCTGCCAGATACTCAAACTCTGACCTCACTCCATGATTCCTCCCAATTTGTGAGATGACTTGGGGGTTCTGCTCGTTCTCTACTGAGTCATGGGTCCATCCACCTTCTGTTTATGCAGGCTACATAGGTTGATGGGGAAAACCAATGGTGGTTTGGACATTTGGATACTTTTTGTTTGGATCTTGTAAAAACCAAACTTAGCCACTTGTGGTTCAGATCCTGGACCAATTTATTTGTGAGGGGAAAAAATCCGAAAATTGGGATGGAGAGAGGAAGGTGAGATAAATTTTCTATTAACTCTATGGCAGCAAGTGGTGTTGCCAAAAGACCATCAGACATTACTTCTACTGTTGCAATCAGTGCCAGGGTGAAATCAGGAAACAAGGGATGTAGAACATCCCTGCTCAGCCTGTTCTCTGAGGCAGAAATGAGCTGTGAACTCTCAACCTTTAAAGGAAATAATCCCGCTCTGCATTTTGCTCTGGGGATGTTTAATTATGACACATCTGCCTGTGGCACAATGGAAGTAATGGCAGAAGAATGCTAAGCAACTGGGAGCAGGAAAACCAAATGCTTCTTCAAAGCAACACAGTGAAAGCTTGCATGGGTGGCACAATATAAGGAATGTTTTAAAAATAAAACAGAACCTGGAAGGCCTGGAACTGAGCCCTTGACTGAAAGGTGAGTAACTAGTTTGCATTCAAGGAATGCTGTCCTCGTTCAGAAAGGCAGCTCAGAGCTTTCCCATGGAAAGGGCCTAAATCAACCGTTACTTCTGTTTAACAGGAAACAAGTGACAATCATGGGCGAAAGGAACCACCTGTAGCATGCACCAGAAATTTGTTGGGGAATCTGCTCTGTACATCAGGAGTCTGTCGGCATGGCATCTGTGCTACATGCCAAGATCTGCTGGCAGGAATCTGTCAGCATTTCACCTACGCTATGTGGTAGGTGCCTGCTGGCCCTTCCCATGTGTTGGCATTGTGGCAGTCTATCTAATTTCTCTTCTTGGGCCAATGTTGATGGCATCATAGTCTAGAACAGGGGTTCCCAACCTGGGGTATGTGTACCCCCAGGGGGTACGAGAAGCTTGTCAAGTGGATATGGGGAATATTTGGTAAATAACTAGATTATCCTAATTGAAATATTCCAAAAGTAGTAGTGTTAGTGAAAAAAGTTGTGGATTCTAGTGTCTAGAATTTATTTCCTTTCATATTGAATAGGAGGTACGGGAAGGTTTACTAAAAGCCAAGGGGGCACGGGGACCGAAAAAGGTTGGGAACCCCTCATCTAGAACATTAAGCTGTAGTGACATCTTGGTACTGGTAGATTCTCGTTAGTAACGATGTATCCCACAACCACAGGCTCTCTTTTGTTTTGAAGGTATTTAAATGGGAGAGAGGGTTCACCAGCCCAAATGTTGCTGGCTTCATTCAGGAAAGACTTGTGTGAACAGGTGTGTTTTAGATTGTATTCGATAGACAGGAAACCATGAAGCACTTTTTCTCCTATGGCAGAACATTCCAGCTGAACACTCTTCATTAAGGGCACTTCTGACCCCAATTCCAGTGGCTGTAAGGGGCCTGGCTTAAATAGGCTGCTGCAGATTCTACTAGGAGTGAAGAGGAACTATTAAATGACATAGGACTGGCATGCTGGGGCATAGAAGAGACATTGCCCTGCATTCTTGTCATCACCAGTTCCATAATGGCCCTTTAGAAGCATTTCCTGAACTGATTCGTAGTTGCCACCCTGTCTTCCAGGATTTTAGAACTAGTAGATCTCACCCTCTCAAACCTAATTTGTATGTGTAGTTTGGAAGAGGCTTCAAGCTTTTCTGCTTTTTCAACTACTAACTGGTTTCTCAACTTTGAATAAACTTGTCACTTAACTGCGCTAATTGAATAAGCTAAAATGAAGAAAATATTCTCTTCATTTGCAGAAGAGGCTACTGCTGTCCAGAGCTGGTTTAGCACTTCAACAAACCCTGTTTCCAGATGCTTGGCCAGTGACTTTCACCAGTTGAATGATTTGACTTTCTTTAAAACTTCAGCAGCAAACATGTACTGCTTGAATATTTGTATTTAGTGTCAATGATTCTAGTAGTTTACAATAAATTTAACCCTAGATATAGGTTATCATAATTTGACATTTAATTTTAAATATGTTTATTATTAAAATGAAAAATGCATTTAATTTAAATAACAATCCAATTTAAATTTTTTTTAAAAATGTTTTTTAAAACATACTTGATTTTATGCATTCTGCCCCTTCTCCTTGCGGCCTCCACTGGGGTGCAGCTTGGTCGAGTCTGAGGACTGAAAAGGTTGTGGCTAGTTGCTACATTGTTTCTGTCAATCACAATGTTCTTGGAGAGGTGAGGAAGGCAAAGAGGGCCTTTAGGTAGTTAATTGAGCCCTACTCCATTCCTGGTTTTGAAGATGTGAGCCAGGATCTCTACCTGGATCTGATGAGGTAGAGTGCACAACACATGTGACGTTTTCTCAGATACCAGTTCAAGTAAGGAAACAGGCCATTGTGATTTTACCTATGCTGTGTGCCAGGAAATAACCTGTTTGTGTTGCCCTGGTGTTTTGGTAACCAAGGTTAGAGGAACTGAATGTCCCTGAGTGCTGGAACCCAAAAAGACAATTAAAGCTCTAAGGAAACAACATCTTTCAGTTCAGTCTGTCTCAAAGATCATTATGTCTTGTTTCTGCATACCCCTCCGAGTGCACTCATTAGCTCTTTTTATTGTGCATCTATTTATATCTTAACTATCACAATAGAATAACTGACTGTGAGGCTGATAGACCTGCTCAGGCAAGGCCATAGATCAATTCACTTGTCTTTGAATATCAAAGACATGTTAAGTGTACTAGTGTATGGTTAGACTAATTCACTCCTATGCTAATAGAAATCAAAGTGTTTAAAAGGCAATGTAGTGTAATCGAGCCAATTCATTTGTGTATTGGTAGAGTTCAAAAGAAATGTTAATTGTATTGTTTTCACTTACCTATAACCTATTGATTGTTATCCCGTTATATTATGTATGTCCCTGTAATTAGATAGCCTTACATCAAAGTGTGTATTAGTGTTAAGAGGAGAAAATATTGTATGTGTTGCATGCATGGACTTGATACCTAATGAAAGACTGTCGTTTGCTGTTACATTACATTTCTATTGTATAGCCTTTGTAACTTAGGCCTTGTCTACACCACACATTTTTGTCAACCAAAGCTTTCATTGACGAAACAGTGGGGGTGTGCACATTGCGATGCTCCTCCCATTGATTTCACTCTCCTGCTACGCCAACATAATGAAACATAATGAAACCCTCTGGAGAAGAGGCATAGAGCTTTTTGCAACTATGTCAGAGTGATGCAGTCTTAGCGTAGATATTGTGTTGCTTCTGTTTCACCCTAGCTGGCCTCCAGGACATTTCTGAGAATGCCTATTGCAAGCTCTCCGATCACCACTCCAGCCAGTGGAACTTTGATACCAATGGGCACCCTGGCTCTGGTGAATGAGGTGCAGGAGAGAGGCGCTCTAGTGAGTACTCATAGTGTTCTGAAACTGCAGAGAGGAATGAGGATGACAAAGCTAGTTTTTTGCTCCATAGGTGGGAAAATAGCCAACAGTAGCGCTATATACATCTGCTTTTCATTCCCTTGTGCAGCTAGACGGAGTGGGTCCCGTGGAAAAGTTTGTTGATGCACAGCAGGATGTCCCGGGAATCCTCCCTATGGATCACTAGGAAATTTCCATGGAGGTACTCTGCAATCCTCTGCCGAAGGTTCTTTGAGAGGGCTGCCTTGTTCCTTCCCCCTCGGAAGGAAACTTTGCTGCGCCGATCAGCAATTACATCTGCAGGTACCAAAGCAGCACACAGGCAAGCAGCACATGGACCCAGTCTGCAGCTGCACACATGTAGAAGCTGCACCTTTGCAGCCTCGGGTACCCTCAGGAGTAAGATATCAGCGTCTGTTGCCCCCGACTGTGGAAAATGGTGCCAGTGTGCAGAACAGTGTCCATAGATTCTTGTAAAGATCCCTCCCCCCTGCCCAAATCATCATAGTTAAGGCTCTTGCTATGTGGTGCTTGCCAAGGGAAAGTGAGCAAATGGTGCATGTAACTTGCATGAAGCAAGTCTTGGAGTGCACTCACAATAGTGCCTCTGTCTATTGTTTCTTGAGAATCTACTCCTGCTCGCCTGCATCTGATAAAGAGACAAACCAGGAGGAGTAAGGAAGGTGCGTTCAGGTAAGTGCTATGATGGTCTGATGAGGCTGAGAGCGAGCAGAGCGCTTGGAGAGAAGCTAGCAGTGAAAAGCTGAGAATGACTAACCGGCAGGGGAAACAGGCAGGAGCAGATGATATGGCTGCTCAAGGACCAAGTGGACATGCTGAGGTGCTTTATTTCACTGCAAGCAGTACATATCCATGGTCACCTCCCCCTGCAGCCTATACATAACTGCCTTCCATGCCCCTACCCTTCCTACTCCTCACATATTCCTAAGTCACCACAGTACCCCATGCACTCCACCTCTCATTGGAGAAAGTCCAGCGGAGGGGGGGGGGGAAGATTAGGGGGCTGGAACACATGACTTACAAGGAGAGGCTGAGGGTTTGGGGCTTAGTCTACAGAAGAAAAGAGAAAAGAGTGAGGGGGGATTTGATAGCAGACTTTAACTATCTGAAGGGGGTCCAAAGAGGATGGAGAGAGGCTGTTCTCAGTGGTGACAGATGGCAGAATGAGCAGCAATTATCTCAGATTGCAGTGTGGGAGGTCTAGGTTAGCTATTAGGAAAAACTATTTCACTAGGAGGATGGTGAAGCACTGGAATGGGTTACTTAGGGAGACGGTGGACTCTCCACCTCTCAAGGTTTTTAAGCCCCTTGATAAAGCCCTGGCTGGGATGATTTAGTTGGGGTTGGTCCTACTTTGGGCAGATGGTTTGACTTGAGGACCTCCTCAGGTCTTTTCCAATCCTATGATTCTAGGGACAATGTTTCACAATAAGAGAAATCCAGCTGTGAGAGTCTCATTGTAAAAAGTGCTCTTCGTTATCAGGTCCCTTTTAGTTATGTTTGTATATCTGTTAAATAAAAATGTACTTATGTCAAGAAAATGAATTTTCATGGGTCTCCTATACATTGATGGTTGCTGCTGAAATTCATACACAGTGGCAATTGGAACATTTGAAGGATTAATTCCATGTACACAAAGCAATCATTTCAAGGGTCATACTATAGTGCAAAAAAGCAATGCCTGGCTCCTTGCATCATAGAAAGACATATTACTGGTGTTCATTGTCAAAATGCTCCTTGAACGTCTCCCTGATTCATATAGACCCCTGTTGAATCCCTTTAGCATCCCTGGTATCTGGCTGCTCAAAAGCAGCTGCCAGCTGATCGATCACAAGGCTCCACCACTGGGGAAACTTTCCCCCCTTATGTTCACAACCGTTATGCAGAGCACAACACTCTGTGACCATGGGAATGTTTTTCTCTTTTGAGTTCTAACCTGCCAAAAGGCAGCGCCAGGGACCCTTTAATCTGCCAAAAGCACATACAATAGTTATTCTGCACCTGCTGAGCCTATTCTTGAAGTGCTCCTTGCTGCTACTAAGGTTTTTGGTGGAAACTTCTTGAGCTACAGGTTCAGACCTGCTAACCGGGGGCAGTGGGGGCAACTGCCCTGGGGACCAGAGATTGAAAGAGGCCTGGGGCACCCAGCCTCCGCCGCTACTTCAACAGCAGCAGTGGCCAGAGCCCCAAGCCCCTTTGAATTGCTGAAGGAGCATCAGAGTGCTACTCCACATGGCTCTGAGGGCTGGAGGAGGGGGGGACACCATGGTTTGAACTGCCCTTGCCCCCACCACTTCCACTCTGAGCCTCACCCCTTGTAGGAGCATGGGACTGCCCCCCCCCCCCCACACACACACCTTCCCCTGGGGTTTGCAGTGGCTGTTGGCCCCACTGCACAGGGGCTAAGAGTAGTCTGGGTCTCCCAGGATCACAACTGGTATTTCCACACCCCCAATTACAATCATTTGGTCTGGAAAGAAAGTTCTTTCTTGCAAGTTTCTCGACAGGCCAGTGTTCCTGAAGATGCATGAATCATGCACCTTTCCTGTCCGCCCCACACTGATCAACCAGCACTTGCAATACCATATAAAAATAGCCCTTTTTGTTGATATAATTCATTTCAAGGTGGTCTGGGGTCAAAATGGGCATATGCTGCCATCTTATCCTCCCACCACAGTTAGGGAATGCTATTGCCACAAAGCCATCCACTGTTTCTCACATGTTGCTCAGAGTCACAGTCCTTCATGGCAGGGGGCAATTAATGGTCCTGCACACTTCAGCACTGCAACCGCCATGGTGGACATCCCCACTCCAAACTGATCTGAGACTGATCAGGAGGAGTCTGAAGCTGCCAGCTTCCACACAGCAATCACCACTTGCTTGAGAACCGCTCCCACTTTAGTATCCTTGTGCCAGAGGGCAGGAGCAAGCCCACTGCTCCAGGAAGGTGGCGTTGTGCATCCAGAAGTTTTGCAGTCACTGCTTGTCAACCCGTCCCTGCATCATGATGTGATCCCACTATATGATGTTTCTTTCCTGAGCCCGGTGCTGACAATCCACCATCTGCAGCTGCTCCGTGAATGCCAGCATGAATTGTTTTGTTCCATGACACACAGCAAGGAGGACACCATGGTATCGTTATCAGATTTACTGCTCATGAAATAGCCTATGCCGCCGCTGCATTGTTGTCTGAATGCTCATTACAAGCCTAGAGAGCAGTGCAGAATCCTGGCTTTCAGACACAGATGGCAGGGGCACCGTTTACAGGAAATGATGAAAAGTAGCATGACGTATAGGAGGAAGCCATGGAATGACGGGACAAAGAAAACTGCATCAAAGGATTGATTCTGAGCCTGCCCCCAAGGTGCAATGTGATCCCTTCCCAGAGCACCCAATCATAGAATCATAGAATAATAGGACTGGAAGGGACCTCAAGAGGTCATCGAGTCCAGCCCCCCGCCCTCAAGGCAGGACCAAGCTCCACCTACACCATCCCTAACAGATGTCTATCTAACCTGTTCTTAAATATCTCCAGAGAGGGAGATTCCACCACCTCCCTTGGCAATTTATTCCAATATTTGACCACCCTGACAGTTAGGAATTTTTTCCTAATGTCCAATCTAAACCTCCCCTGCTGCACTTTAAGCCCATTACTCCTTGTCCTGTCCTCAGAAACCAAGAGGAACACATTTTCTCCTTCCTCCTTGTGACACCCTTTTAGATATTTGAAAACCGCTATCATGTCCCCCCTTAATCTTCTTTTTTCCAAACTAAACAAGCCCAGTTCATGAAGCCTGGCTTCATAGGTCATGTTCTCTAGACCTTTAATCATTCTTGTCGCTCTTCTCTGTACCCTTTCCAATTTCTCCACATCTTTCTTGAAATGTGGCGCCCAGAACTGGACACAGTACTCCAGCTGAGGCCTAACTAGTGCAGAGTAGAGTGGCAGAATGACTTCACGAGTTTTACTTACAACACACCTGTTGATACAACCTAGAATCATATTTGCTTTTTTTGCAACAGCATCACACTGTTGACTCATATTCAACTTGTGGTCCACTATGACCCCTAGATCCCTTTCTGCCATGCTCCTTCCTAGACAGTCGCTTCCCATCTTGTATGTATGGAACTGATTGTTCCTTCCTAAGTGGAGCACTTTGCATTTCTCTTTATTAAACCTCATCCTGTTTACCTCTGACCATTTCTCTAACTTGCTAAGGTCATTTTGAATTATGTCCCTATCCTCCAAAGAAGTCGCAACCCCACCTAGTTTGGTATCATCTGCAAACTTAATAAGCGTACTCTCTATCCCAATATCTACATCATTGATGAAGATATTGAACAGTACGGGTCCCAAAACAGACCCTTGAGGAACTCCACTTGTTATCCCTTTCCAGCAGGATTTAGAACTGTTAACAACAACTCTCTGACTACGGTTATCCAGCCAATTATGCACCCACCTTATCGTGGCCCTATCTAAGTTATATTTGCCTAGTTTATCAATAAGAATATCATGCGAGACCGTATCAAATGCCTTACTAAAGTCTAGGTATATGACATCCACCGCTTCTCCCTTATCCAATCAAAGAAAGCTATCAGATTAGTTTGGCATGACTTGTTCTTCACAAACCCCTGGGGTTTGGTGGATAGTGGTGATTTGCACTCATAGCGCACTGCTCTATCTCTCAATGCAACAGCACCAACTGTGAATATGTTCTAAGATAATGGAGCAGGTAATTAAGGAAATCATATGCAAACACTTGGAAGGTAATAAAGTGATAGGGAATAGCCAGCAGGGGTTTGGTTAGTTCCTACTTTGAAGTAGGAATAAGATCCTCCGGGAAAGGGCGCTTTTTCCGGAGGATCGGGGCCAGTGTAGACGCTCTTTTCCGGCTTTTCTAAAAGCCGGAAAAAAGCGGCGGACATTTTTATTTAAATGCCGCGGGGGATATTTAAATCCCCCGCGGATTTCCCTATTACGATAGCTGAAATTAACATGCCCCTTCCGGAAAAGGGGCCAGTATAGACGTAGCCAAGTTCTTACAACAATGGCCTCAGCTCAGCCCATGGGAAACTCCCACTGCCCCCTGGCTGGACAAAGACTATTCCCCCAAGACACTACTTTATATACAGGTACAAACAAATCACACATCACTCCTGACGTGTCAGGTTGCCACTCTCTGACGCTGTCAGGTTACCCCCCTCTGACGTTGTCAGGTTACCCCCCTCTGACGCTACTTAGATACCACTCATCACCCTGCATCTTGTGGTTTGATATCATCTCTATCCATCATGCTATCATTTTACACCCTTTCCTGAACCTGGGTTGGTATTTGTGGGGAGTGGGTACCAAGGGCTTTTTTAATGAGCTGGTGGTACTATGTGCTTTCAACTTATAACCAGTACCAATTATTGTTCTGCACCTGGGCCTATTACCAATTAGTGTTTTGCACTTCCAATACTGTTCGTGCCAAGTTCTGTGAGCTGGGGCCTGCCTCTTGATAACAGCTTAGCTTTGCTTTATGTTAGTCACATTTTGTCCATTGTTAGCTAGGCCTCAGGCTTCAAACCAGGCCTGTGCTACATGGGCTTTTGTTTTAGGCCTTCCTCTTACTACAGTTACATCTGTGCAACAGCCTTCTCCTTCCAACTGCCAGCTTTCTCTGGCTCATCTGTGGCATGACACACATCCCCATTGCGATGAGCCATTTCAGAGAGCTGTCCTTGTGTTGCCTCAGGCCCAGCCATGTCCTTCAATAGCTGCTAGTCATGGGATTTCCGTCAGGTACCTCCCTGTTGAAAAATACACACTGCCTTTGTCTTGGCATGAGTCAGCCCAGCAGCAGCACAGAGTGGCTGCGTGGACTGACTGGCTCATATTAACCTGGCTTATTTCATGAGTAGGGAGATAGGGAGATGAACGAATGCCTTGGGGTTTTATTCTCAGACTCCAGTGAGTGTTCAGCTTTGAATGTAAGCCATTATCTCACAGCAGGAGGCGGTCGGGGGCTAGTTTGCTGAAAGCAATGCTTTCGTCACAGCTCGTTGAGCACGTGTGTCTCATCGCTTTGTAACCTCGCCCTCCTGCTTTATGTTTTTCTGGATGCTTTCAGGAGTGAGGGGAGAAAAGGACATTTCTCCCACGTGGTGGGCAGTGAGGAGACAGGGAAACCTCTTGACAAGAACATGGGCAGAGCACTAGGTCCCTGGGATGTTCTCACGGAGGGGAGAAACAGGAGAAGTCACAATTGACCATTACCATGAAGGATGGGGGAGCCTCTCAACACACGTTGCACCCAGCTGAGGAAGTGCTGTTTGATGATTGGACCAGGGAGCCTGGGATGTGAGCCAGGATTCCCAGCTTTGACTCCTGTCTCTGTCTGTCCGAAGAAACACAGCTGATCAGTGGAATCAGCCACCATTTGTGAATGCTAACACACTCAGACATGGGCGGCAGGTAATATAGGCAAGGGAAGGCCCTTATTCCTCAAAAAATGAGGTTTACAGGCTCTTGATCCCATGGTCCTATCTACACAGGGCTTTTTATCGCAAAAACCTCTTCCACAAAAAGGATCGGAAGAGGATATGCAAATGAAAGCGTGAGATATGCAAATGAGTGTTCCATTTGCATATCTTCTGCCAAAAAACAGTTGCAGTGTAGACGTAGCCTCAGAGTCAGTGAGAGGGACGATGAGCTTAGCTGAGCAAGAGCGGGGAGGAGTTAGTGACACTCTCGAGGGCTCTGGCCTCTCCTTCCACAGCTCATGCTGACCATGTTAGGGCTGCAAGGGCCTGTTCCGGGTCCCCTTCATACTTCGTACCTTGTGTTCCCTTTGGGAGGATTTTCTACCAACATAGGCCCACCCTTTGGATTTTGCTGGCTTCTGTTGACAGAAGTGCAACAAAGCTTCAGATCTTTTAGTCAAGCCAGGAACATGGTTTTTCTAAGCACAGGAAGTACCAGCCATTTCTCAGCCGCTTATATTTATGGGCTAGGAGGAGGTTGTCTCAGCCAATATTACAACGGATATTCGCTCTGCTTCAAAATTCAGTAGCCTGGACATTGGGACCAAACCATTGGCCTAGTAAGCCTCTTACTTCTTGCCTGAACAGTTCCCAGCTCACACTAAATTCACTTCAAACGCAGCAGAGACACACAAGCGTCACTGTGGTGTGCTGTACGCTTTTATTACAGAGCATCAGACATTCTGCCAGATGCTGTTCAGTAACACAGGGACTAAGTACAGAAAACAACAACAGAGGGGGCTGTCCCATGTTCGGAACCATATGCTGCAAGCCAGAGCTAAAAAAAAGACACACTCAAAATGGATTTTTGAAGCATATCAGGAGTAGCAATGAGAATGGCCAGGGAAGAGTGACCAGCTAAAAGAAATAATAGAATTTATAATGATTTCACTTGCCCTAATCAAGGTGGGGTAATAGGTGGTGATCGTGCATCTGTGGACTCGGTCTGTCATCACAAAAGCCTCACTAGCTGAGACGAGCGAAAGATAAAGTCAACAGTGGTTTTCTCAAGAGAGGTGTTCCCCAGAAGTGTTGTTCAATGGGGAATTTGACCTAAGTAGAAGACTTTTGGCAAGAAGCCTTCCCCAGCCCAATAGCTCTTTTTCCTGAGGAGAATTAGTTATTGTATAGTTTGAAATGTTCAGAGTGTTTCCAAGGAGTATTCACTGTTGTATGATTTGTGACCTCGCTTGCATGAAATAAATCCTTAATTGCAGACTGGCTGTAGCCCCATGACTGTCTGATTTGCTCTATGCCTTAGCACTGCTCCCCACCTCCCACTCCACACCCCCCACATTTTTTTGGACTTTCAACCACTGAAAGTTGAAGACCTGATAATACCTTCGTGGACTGGGCTGGTAAGAACTGCAACACTAGTGCAAACATTTACAAAAGTGGCCAGTTATCTTGGTTTCCTTGGGTGTCCCTCTTGAAATACCTTGGACCTGATTTTCCATGTGAGGGAACAGCTAAGACCTGGAAGCTCGTGGCTGCAGCATGGTTCTGAGCACGTCCATTGCTTTGCGTGTATCCCAGTTTCTCCAATTCCAACTCAGCCAAATTACCAGGTGCAGCATTGTTTCTAGCCTGCATGTGTGACGGGCCTGCCTTTGGACCCAAGCTTCCTGTTACCTCTTTATAGTAGTATTTACAACAGGTAAGACTAGCTAGCATTGTTCAGAGGTTAGCATAGATAGATCAAAGACTGAGGCTGTCTCTACACTACAGATGATGTCCACAACATTTATGTTGCTTGGGATGTGAATATTTCACTACTCTGAGTGACATAAATTACACCATCTTAAGTGCTACAATGCACATGCAGCAGGAGAGCTTCTCCCTCTGACTTAGTTTCTGCCTCTTGCAGAGGTGTTTTTTTATGCTAAGGGGAGAGCTCTCTCCCATCAGCACAGAGGGTCTTCACCAGACGTGCTGCAGCGCTGCAGTTATAGTGGTACAGCTAGCTAGCAGCTAGCGCTGTACGTGTCAACCTACCCCGCGATTTACACTCCAAGTCTGCATACTGACAGATCAGTGACCCAATTCAAGTGGGAGGGGATAATTGTCATGTTTCGGAGGAGATTAGTGCAGCTGAGTCTCCTTTCAGGGAGGAAGGCAGTTGTGAGCACTTTCAGAGGGGAGAAGCCAAAGCAGAGAACCATGCAGTCAGGGAAGCTGCCAATCTCTCGCAAGGCACTGCCCAGGTGTCTTATCCTGAATGAATACTTTGCTTTTGTTTACACACAAGAGATTTATGTGTTTTATATACGCAACATCTACTGCTGAAGATGTCTTTGTCATCAGACAAAGGCCCCGACAATAAAGCCGTTCTGCATGGCCTTGGAATGTATTCATCCTTTATTTCAGCAGTATATACTCCTGCCGAGAGTTTAAAGCTCTACTCCTAAATACAAAGACTCTGCTATGGGTAATACTCGTTCAGCCAGACTTGCACATTTTGGTTACTATAATCCCAGAGAAAATAAAAGCCTGAGACACTAACACAGAAGACCTCTATCCTCAGCTGAAAGCACCTCAGAGCCAGTTCTGAACGGCGCAGGGTGATGAATGTGCCGTTATCGGATCTTTTAACAAAGCGGAGTGAATAAAAGTGCTTCTGCCATTAGCTCAGAGCACATATTTCTCTCTCATCAGAGCTATATCCTTTGCTGTGACTTTTCACAGTTACATAAATATGGCCTATTTTTTCCCCCGAATTAACATCTTGCTCTCTAAGTTTAGGCTTTCACACACACTTAAAACAAACTGATTTCTCACACACAGCTGGAACCTTGGCTCACACGAGAGGAACTGTTCTGTTCCTGCAAATATGAAGCATTCACAGTTAGTGACTGACAGATGGGCTAAGTCTGCCCTGTGAGTGGCCCCAATACTGTTCCAGCCTGTAAAGTTCTGTGAACCAGGGTGTGAATCTCCACAGAGACAAGCAATCCACCCCCATCTCCTCTGTTCCATTGAGAGCCAAAAACCAATCTTGTAACCATGCTCTGAGAGGAGACAGGTGGTCCTATGGTTCTATGCGCCACGGAGTGGACGGAGGTTTGCGTGGCTAGGGACACAGAGCAGACGGGCATGTGCTCCAGAAAGGAGATGGCTATACCTGGTTTCTCTCCAAAGAAACCCAGTGTAATGTGCAATGGGAAAAGTGCCAGAAGACCTGGAGAAAATGTAGATAGTCAATATAGCTTAAAACCGTAGCGCTCTGGGGGAGAAATCTCAGACAGTACTATTCCGGATTGTTTGTATTACTACAGAACCTACAGGCACCAACCAGAATCGGGCACCATAATTAGCTAGACGTTGTGAACAAAGTTAAAGGCAGTCTTTGCCTCAAATTGCTTACAATCTAAAATCCCAGAAATTTTGTCCACCTCTGGCCTGAGCACGTGGGTTTTGTGCACCACTCATCACCGTGGTCCTTGAGCACCTGGCTTCCAGTTGCATGTAAGGTCTAGTCACGGGAGTTGGAAATGACTGACCCATTTGGTTTTGCATGTTGCTTCAGCTTCTGCAAAGCGGGTGGAGGGGGTTCTCTGTGACCTTTGCCCCAGTCTAGTAATGTTTATGGCTGATGAACTGAGATCAAATTAGGAGCCAAACCCTGGTTCTGAGTCACTTTTTGGCAAACCTTTTGCACAGTCCTAATATCCCTATACCCCTTCTGGAAGGAGCTACGTTCTATGCATTGTTGTAGTCCTCTCTGAGGCTGGGACATCGCTATGTCTCCCTCGGGCTGGGATTATCGCCTCCCTCGGACTGTAGGTTCTTACAGTGAGGCGGCTCTCTCCTTACCTCTCCCAGGGTATGTCTACACTACCCCGCTAGTTCGAACTAGCGGGGTAATGTATGCATACCGCACTTGCTAATGAAGCCCGGGATTTGAATTTCCCGGGCTTCATTAGCATAAGCGGGGAGCCGCCATTTTTAAATCCCCGCTGCTTCGAACCCCGTGTAGCGCGGCTACACGGGGCTCGAACTAGGTAGTTCGGACTAGGGTCCTATTCCGAACTACCGTTACTCCTCGTGAAACGAGGAGTACCGGTAGTTCGGAATAGGCACCCTAGTCCGAACTACCTAGTTCGAGCCCCGTGTAGCCGCGCTACACGGGGTTCGAAGCAGCGGGGATTTAAAAATGGCGGCTCCCCGCTTATGCTAATGAAGCCCGGGAAATTCAAATCCCGGGCTTCATTAGCAAGTGCGGTATGCATACATTACCCTCCTAGTTCGAACTAGGAGGGTAGTGTAGACATACCCCCACTTAGGCTGTCAGAGGCTGGGCCTGGATGACAGAAAGATGGATAGAAAGCTGGCTAGACTGTCGGGCCCAACGGGTAGTGATCAACGGCTCAATTGCAGTTTGGGGGTCGGTTTCTAGCGGAGCCCCAAGGATCAGTTCTAGGGCTGGTTTTGTTCAACATCTTTATTAATGACCTGGATGAGGGGATGGATTGCACCCTCAGCAAGTTTGCAGATGACACTAAGCTAGGGGGAGAGGCAGATACGCTGGAGGGCAGGGATAGGGTCCAGAGTGACCTGGACAGATTAGAGGATTGGGCCACAAGAAATCTGACGAGGTTCAACAAGGACAAGTGCAGAGTCCTGAACTTGGGACAGAAGAATCCCAAACATTGTTACAGGCTGGGGATTGAATGTCTAAGTAGCAGTTCAGCTGAAAAGGACCTGGGGATTACAGAGGATGAGAAACTGGAGATGAGTCAGCAGTGTGACCTTGTAGCCAAGAAGGCTAATGGCATATTAGGTTGCATTAGGAGGAGCATTGCCAGCAGATCCAGAGATGTGATTATTCCCCTTTATTCGGCTCTGGTGAGGCCACATCTGGAGTATTGTGTCCAGTTCTGGCCCCCTCCCCACTATTGCAAGGATGTGGACACATTGGAGAGGATACAGTGGGACTCCCAGCTACTCCCCCTGCTCCCGCCAGGCTTCTGCGCAATCACAGGCTCCCAGCGCCGATGGCGGCCCCGCCTCCCAGCCTGGGAGTCCCAGCTGGGAGGCGGGGCTGCGATCTCTGCTCTGGGCGCTTCCGAAGCGTAGCCAGAGTGGGGGGAAATGATGAATATGCAAATAAGCAAATGATGAATATGCAAATAAGTTGTTTCTGGTCCTTCCAAAGCCCCCAGTGCCAGCTTTAGCAAAGCTTTTGATATGGTCACCCACAATATTCTTGCCAGCAAGTTAAGGGAATATGGATTGGATAAATGGGCTGTAAAATGGATGGAAAGCTGGCTAGACCAGGGTTTCCCAAACCTGACTGGTCCCAGATGTGGGATTTTTTGGACTAGGGGAGGGCATTTCAGGACTCCTGGTTCCCCCCCCCCCCCCGACTAGGCTTCTTTGCACCTCCCTCCCCTGCAACCCAACTGAGCTGCCCACCCCCATTGATTCCCTGCACCTCCCCCAAAACCATCCCCCACAATCCAAGGGAGTGTAGCACCAGTTCCCTGCAGCCCCTCACAGCCCAGCTGAGCTGCCCTTCTGTTCCCTGTGCCTCCCCCCCATCCACCTCAGTTCAGGTGAGCCCCGGACTGGTTCCCTGCATGCCTCCCCCACAGCACAGCTGAGCCCCGTTTCCCTGCACCTCCCCACGCGCCTCGCAAAACTGTTGAGCCCTGCTCTGATTTCCTGCCCCTCCCTCCCCTTGAGTCTAGCCCCGGGTTCCCGTCACTTCCCTCCTCCTGCAGCCCAGGTGAGCCCAGTGCCCCGCACCTCCTCCCCCCCCGCCCACAGCCCAGCCCATCGCCCCCTAGTGTCTGAGGATTAGCGAGGGTGTTATGCGCCCAGGGGCAAAAGCAAAATTTGCGCCTCCCCCCCGCCGTGGAGCAGAGCCCTGAACCTGGCGCATGTCTGAGCTGGACCATGAGAGGAGGGGGGGAGCTTGTACTGCATCTTCCCCCACCCCCTCAGTTTGGGGCAGGCCCCCACATGCACTATCCACAACAACACATGGAGGGAATCAATCGCTTCAGTAATGCCAACTCCTTTAGAATTGAGGCCCGGATTATCCAGCACAAGCTGAGGGAGAGAGGGCACCGTGTGCACATTTTACCAAAACTGCTACCTGCCCAACTTGCCTAAGGAGAAAGGAAACAGGGAGGCCAACAGGAATGGTTTGGAGCAGTGTTTCTCAACCTTTTTTTATAAAGTACCCCCCCTTTAAAAAAATATCAGTACCCCCAGAACAGTTTTCAGACACGCACAAAAATTTTCTACCATTGCAACACATTTGTTTAAACAACTTAATCATAGCTGGGTGGGCGATGAAATTTTTGGGTGTAAAAAGTACAAAAATAACAAAGCACTGACTAACTTAAACCAAAAATTCAGTTTTCTCCAAATTTCAGTTGTGTTGATGTACCCTCCAGACTTCTCGAGTACCCCGAGGGTATTCATATGACTGGTTGAGAAACACTGGTTTAGAGCAGCGTTTTTCAACATTTTTTTATAAAGTACCCCATTAAAAAAATTATAAGTCTCCCCAATGTACCCACCTCTCCCCCAGATCCAGGTATCCCCAGCACCCCTGCTCCAACCTAATGCCCCTTCTGCCCCAGAACACCACTCGCCCCGCTCTAATCCACTGCCCATCCCCCAGAGCCAGGCACCCCCAGCTTCCCTGCCCTAGCCCAATACTTCTCCACCTTCCGCAGAGCCAGGCAGGGTAACCCTGTCTTTAAAGTGGCTGCCCCTGCAGCTTAGCCCTGGCTCGGAGGTGTGATTGCACAGGGAGACGTGGCCCGACAGCGCTCGTGTAATATAGAAAGCTGCATTTTCTTATCCGTATGATTGTAAGGAAATGCTCCTATAGGAAACTGCTACCAGAAGTAGCACAGTCCTACAGGGAGCATTTCCATATAGACCACGTTCCCCGCTTGCCGCAACTCATCGTGCTGTGCATTCTGCTCCCACCCCAGCCCGGCGCCCCCTGGCGTGGCGCCCAGGGGCAACTGCCCCCTGCTACGCCTCTGTGCCAGGAGCCTGGAACAACTGGGTGGGGTTGCGACTTCTTTGGAGGATAGGGACATAATTCAAAATGACCTTAGCAAGTTAGAGAAATGGTCAGATGTAAACAGGATGAGGTTTAATAAAGAGAAATGCAAAGTGCTCCACTTAGGAAGGAACAATCAGTTCCATACATACAAGATGGGAAGCGACTGTCTAGGAAGGAGCATGGCGGAAAGGGATCTAGGGGTCATAGTGGACCAAAAGTTGAATATGAGCCAACAGTGTGATGCTGTTGCAAAAAAAGCAAATATGATTCTAGGTTGTATCAACAGGTGTGTTGTAAGCAAAACTCGTGAAGTCATTCTGCCGCTCTACTCTGCACTAGTTAGGCCTCAGCTGGAGTACTGTGTCCAGTTCTGGGCGCCACATTTCAAGAAAGATGTGGAGAAATTGGAAAGGGTACAGAGAAGAGCGACAAGAATGATTAAAGGCTTAGAGAACATGACCTATGAAGCCAGGCTTCATGAACTGGGCTTGTTTAGTTTGGAAAAAAGAAGATTAAGGGGGGACATGATAGCGGTTTTCAAATATCTAAAAGGGTGTCACAAGGAGGAAGGAGAAAATTTGTTCCTCTTGGTTTCTGAGGACAGGACAAGGAGTAATGGGCTTAAAGTGCAGCAGGGGAGGTTTAGATTGGACATTAGGAAAAAATTCCTAACTGTCAGGGTGGTCAAATACTGGAATAAATTGCCAAGGGAGGTGGTGGAATCTCCCTCTCTGGAGATATTTAAGAACAGGTTAGATAGACATCTGTCAGGGATGGTGTAGACGGAGCTTGATCCTGCCTTGAGGGCGGGGGGCTGGACTCGATGACCTCTCGAGGTCCCTTCCAGTCCTATTATTCTATTCTATGATTCTATGATCTGGCTGCATCCTCCGCCCAGCCCGGGGCAGGGCTTGGGGACCCGGCGCCGCACGGGCACTCCGGAGGCCCAGAGCACCCCAGCAGCCACGCTGAGGCCCGGTATTTTTTACATCGTTTGGGAAATGCTGCCCTAGAGTTCTTCTCTCAGTCAGTGGCTGCCCCTCATTTCTATGGTCCTACCCAAGTCTCTCTCCCACATCCTGGGATGGGGCTGTACTGAGCTCTCACTGCCATTCATCAATGGACAGCTTGCCACAATCTCACCTTTCTTTCCACTGGACCAAATCCTTCCCCCAGAACCACATCTGAGTAGCTGGGCTTGGGGTAGGAGGCTCCACGGGGCTGGAGGGGAGACACCTCCAGCAGCTCCCCTAGCCATCGAGGGACAGGGAAGCCACCCTATAGGTCAGGAGTGGGCAAAAGGGCCTCTGTGGGCCGGATCCGGCCCACCAAGCGGGTGGATCCAGCCTGTGGAGGCCCTGCTGCTCCCCTGCCAATTAGGGCCTGCGGGCGGGGGAGCGCGGGAAGCCTCCTCCCGCCCTGCCAGGAGCACGTGGCGCTTTGAAATGCCAGACGCTGCTTGCAAGGCAGAGGGGAGAGCAGAGGAGGCTTCCCGCACTCCCCCTCCCGGCCCTGATTGGTCTGGGGGTGGGGGAGCAGGCCAAGTCTCTTCCAGGGCATGGGTGCCTAGAGGGAAGGGGGGGCAAAGGGGCTCCCCCTCCCCCAGACCAATCATGGTCTGGGGGTGAGGTAACCCTGCCCCTTCCCATTTAGGCCCCGCCCCTTCCAGGGTGGCCCAGGGCTACTTCAAAAATGTTTGAAGTGGCCCCCGGGCAAAAATTATTGCCCACCCCTGCTATAGGTGCTACAGCAGCCCCAAGGAGTAAATCAAGTGGGCAAAGCCAGGCTCAGCCCAGCCAAGCATTATGCCATTAGATCTTGACTAAACAGAAATAAGGGTGGAATTTTCTAAAGTGCCTAAATGAGACAGGAGCAAGATCTACCTAGTTTCAATGGAATAAAAAACAGGACTATGTAGCACTTTAAAGACTAACAAGATGGTTTATTAGGTGATGAGCTAATAAACCATCTCGTTATTCTTTAAAGTGCTGCACAGTCCTGTTTTTTGTTTCAGCTACACCAGACTAACACGGCTACATCTCTATTACTAGTTTCAATGGGACGTGTGTTCCTAAGTCGCTTTGAAAATCTCACCCCAAACACTCAGGCAATCTGGGGGAGAATATTGGCAGGACCCTTGGGTCCCTGTGCTTTGGGGTCCATTGCGGGAAGAGTATCTAGCCCACGGCCATACAGATAGCATTGCACACATCTGATCGCTGTTGTCTGCGGCAGCAGCCGAAGGGGAGGAAATATACCCTGCTCCGTGGTGCCTCACTCAATCCCTTCAGTCCCATAAGCTGGGCTAAAGGGACTGCAGATAGCTGCTGGCAGCTCCCTGGCCTTGGTTCAGCAGGCGTGCATAGCATACCCTCCTGGTTGTCTCAGGATGCCCAACGCTGGAGCCCCCTCCGACAGCCCCACCCCCGGAGCCTACAATCGAGTCAAACTACGTTGGGTTGCAGGCATCAATTGTTTTCTTCCACTGGTTCACGAGAAAGCAAAGTTTGAAAACTTCTGCCCTAACCCCTCTCCTGTCCTTCAGCTGGGCACAGGCTTTATGTTTGCTTGATCCATAGAACTGAAAAGGCAAGGAACAAGTGAATCTAGAAGTACGAGCACAACCAGCCACTGTTTCCTATAACAACAGGCTCCATTTCTCACCTCTAGCATAGCTCTTGTATGCACATGTAACAATCTCTCCTGTGTATATAAACCCAGGTGAGTCCTAACCCTCCTTTCTTGTCCTCCAGGAACCGCCTGGGAATCATTCTGCCCTCCCCTTTCCCTCCACCGTATGCAGAAACAAGTGAATTCTGGGGAGCGAGCCTTAGGCAGCAGCCACTGTGCTGGAATAATGAGAGCAAGACAGGCTGTGCCATCCTGCACAAGTCTCTGTGTCTCTCTATCCACTGTGTGTGTATGCATCTGCGAGAGCGGCCTCTCGCTCTCTCTTCTCTCCCTTCTCCCTCCTTCATAACCCCCTCCTCCCTCCACCAGCTCTTGTTCTTTTCATGAGATGCAGAGCTAGGAAGCTAGAAGAGGGGCATATTGCTGCAGTTATTCTAGAGACAACTGTGGTCAGACTGGCTGCCCTTCCCACTCCCCGATGTACCAGGAGGCTGCAGACCCTGTCATTCAGGGCCTCGACGAGCCATGCCCATCCAGCACCTGCCAAAACCACGTAGCCACCAGCATGTTGACAGCAACAAGACAGGTAAGACCTAGGAGTTTGTTATTATGTAGGGAAGCTTCCGGGGAAGGCCTCTGTGTGACAGGGTGACGGGCCTCTTGGTTCTCCGCTCTTGGGGGTGACTTTTTCTTTATTCCTGTGGTGAACAATGGGCCTGCAAAGGGGTGGGGGAGAGATCCGCTTTGACTGTCACCCCAATTAATGTCACCGTGCTGCGTCTGTTGGTATGCTAATCTTTCTGCGGCCTCTTATGAATGGTCTAAAAAGTACAGACACTGTTCCAATTAGCAGTCGCAGCAAGGGCTGTGTACTCCCTCTGAGTCCCCCCTCCATGTCTCCCCACGAAACCACATCAGGGCCCACGGTTGAGGCTGGGACGCTGGTTCTAGAGGGGATATCTGTTTCAGGTAGATTAGCTGTGGCCTTTTTACACCGTTAGAATAACAATATTTTATCCTGGTCGCTATAGTTACGAGGTCTTCACTATATTTTTAGGTTCATTCATATTTCTTTTACAAGGATGGATCATATTTTCTTTTAAATACTCAGCATCCAAGAAAGTCATGCCACTGTGACTAACACCAGTGATTAACACCACTGCTCAGTTAATTAAAAATAAAACTAAACTGAGTGAAAGGAGAATGTGTCGGAGGTGACAGAACTATGCCAAGCAACTGCTGTGGTGAAAATGTGCAGACGGTACAAGAACCGGGGTGAAGGAGAGGGACCGGTGAGATCCGGTCCAGGAGGGCCATGCTGGCCGTTGGATAACTACTACTTAGGGTGCACTCTGTTGGGACAATTTCCATATATTTGTTCTCTGTTTGGTGCTTGGTGTGAAATCTGGTAAATTAGGGTTGTTGTGAAATAAGAAGGGCCAAGTGCCCTGAAGTCTATACAAGGTTCTCAGTATGGCTTCCCATCACTTCACCTCACTCCTGACCCATATTCATCTTGTTTTTCCAGTGCAAGGGTGGGGAACCTAAGTCCCAGGGCCTAAAGGCAGCCCCCAGCTTTCCTGGATCTGGCTCCCGAGACTCTGGGCACCCCCTCCAGCATTGGGGAGCTGGTGCGGCCCCCCTCCCATCCAGACCCTGCACCCCCACTCTGCTCCTGCGCACTCCCTCCTGCTCAGACCTCACACTGCTTCCCAGCAGCCCCTTCCCACACAGCAAGCCCCTCATTTTTGGCCCTACCCCAGAGCCTAGGGGGGCCCACATAATGTAGTAGCTTGGGCCTCCCTAGGTTCTGGTGTGCAAGGGAATGTGGGTGTGTGTGTGTGGGGGGGGTTTGCGTCTCACTTTTATGTGGCCCCCAACTAATTTTTCTGTCAGTCAGCAGCTCATGACCCAAAAAAGTTCCCCACTCCTGTTCTAGTGCCAGGCGCCCAAACAGCTCTGCTGCTGAACCTCAGTTCTGACAAACATGAACCCTGCTGCGCTGGTACTGAAACTCCATGCCCCTCCGGCCTTCGCTGACTGCACTCTGCCACCACTCTGCAGCAAGCTTCTTTTTTCATCTCAAGGCCTCTCCTAAACAGAAACTGATAATGCTGGCTAATAGTCAGTGGGAGTAGCCTGGCAGCTACTTTGAAAGCTTTCTATACAATTCTGTGGGTGCTTCTCAGGCACAAGGGCTGGAATAGTGTCTGCAAATCCTGCAAATCATCGCTCTGCCAGCATACTCAGTCCCGAGCTGCACTCCTCCTGCTATTCCTCGCCGGCCTCCTGAGTAGAGAATGGAGCTGAATGGGGGGGTGTTTTTTGTGGGGAGAAAGATCTCCTGGAAAACAGGGGGAAGCCCTTCTATGCACTTCATTTATGTCCTAATCCAGCTTTGAACAGTGTTCTCCACAGATGAAAGAAGGCACAGTAAGATCCCGACCCAGCACAGCACATACGTATGTGCTTAAATTGAATAATGGGAATCACCCATAAAGTTAAGCATGTGCTTGATGGATTGGGGGCTCGTCTGCTGTGCCACCTCGCACTTCTGTGGTCAACAGCCCAAAGCGTTCTATAGATGAGGCTTATGGGTCTGATAAGAGCATGCAGACCCAGCTGCCTACCTATTAAATGGATTTCTAATTGCACATCACTTGGGCCTGTCATGGCTGCAACAACAACCTTAGACGTCAGCCTGATCTTGGGCATTCGGTGAACCTACTAGCTTGTAAGGTGTTTGGTGTAATTACACCCCTCTCTTGGAAACTTTGGGTCAGTTACAGTCTCCCCCGCTTGTTTGTAAATACCAAGTCCAGTAAATCCCACTCTTTGATGTGTATCTGCTGTTACAGCACATGTACAAAGGTGCTTGGGTGCTTCTGCTCCCTCATCCAGCAGCTTTACCAGATACAATGTGCACTTACAAATTATCACAAGTTGTACATTTTTGGCAAGGGTCTGTCAGTGTTTCTATGGAAACCCCCCCCCCCCCAATTTACAGGGGATCATTCCAGTTGCAGTTTAGATACGGCCATATTGACAGCAGCAGCAGCAGTGAAGCTAAACACAGGGAGGACTCCAAGAGGACACTGAACACACCAGTGTCAGGATAAATATTTTCAGCCTCTCTGCTCCATGCAGACTGGCATCATCGCCAAAATGCACACACACTACCTTTGTGTGTGTGTGTGTGTGTGTGTGTGTGTGTGTGTGTGTGTGTGTGTGTGTGTGTGTGTGTGCGCGCGCATGTACACATCATATGTAAGGGGAATCTCAGCAGCTCCGGTCCAATGCAAATGCCACTGCCACTCAGAGAGCCTTGCTTGGTGCCTTGCTGTTGATTTTTCGTTCTGCCTGCCTGGGAGAATCAGGGAGACTCAGCCCTGAACACACAGGCTGTGGTCAGAAGCCATCTAGCAGTTAGAGGGATTTGTTCTGCTGCATCAGTCACAGCATGAGGCCCGAGACGAGACTGGGAGATGCTTTTGTCATTGACACAGGGGAAGAATGTAAATAGCTGGCACTCTCCTGCTGCACGCAGAAAGGCAAGCCCACGGGTCCTATTTTAAGCCTCTCATATCTATATTTTTTAACATGGTCTTTAATTTTCAAGGAACTCTGTGGCCCTGTGCTCTACCTTCCTTTCAGCACAGGAAGAGGCCCAGTGCTTTTCCTACCCCAGATGGGATCCCAATGCCTTCCCCTGACTAATAGCTGAGCTTTATACTCTTCCTAGAAGGGAGTAGAAGCATCCTACCAGTTTCACAAAGCTTTAACCCTCAGGGGTTTTCTGACCATGTCAGTTCTGCCATGAGCTGGGCTAAGTCTTGTGGTGGTGCTGCCTTTCATTCAGAATAAAAGGAAGGAGCACTCAGAACACAGACACATGGAGAGGCATGAGGAGAAGCGGCACACTTGGGGGTTTTAAATGCAGGGGCTAGGGCTTGGACTGCTTTTTATTGTGAGGGAGAGAACAGGACCGGGGGTCGGGACACAGGTGGCCAGACACCAGAAAGCTAAGCAGACAGAAGCCTCCGTAATGTGGTCGTATGAGAGCGCTACACGACAAAGCTTTTTCTGGGTGCAGACTGCCGGCTGGGAAGGCAGTTTCGGAAGAGCCGGCAAAGAGACTGTCTCCTGCTGTTCGATTCCTGCTGTGCTCAGGGAAATGGGACTTCACAGCTAATCCTTGTTAATAAACAAAATTGCACTGATATCTGGCCCTATCCTCACTTTCTCCTCTTAGGGTGTGCCTAGACTACGGAGTTTTTTCGAAAAAAGTGGCCTTTTTTTGAAAAAACGTCACTTGCATCTAGACTGCCGTCACGTATTTTTTTAAAAATTAAATCGAAAGAACGCGGCAGTTTTTTCGAAATTGGGAAACCTACTTTTACCAGGAAGAACGCCTTTTTTCGAAAGAGCTCTTTCAAACAAAGGCATTCTTGAACGCAAACAGGGCTTTTTCGAAAGAGAGCGTCCAGATTGCCTGGGTGCTCTTTCGACAAAGTGGATCGCTTTTTCGAAGCTCTTGTGGCTGTCTAGATGATCTCTTTTGAAAGAGGCTGGTAGTCTAGACGTACCCCTAGTGGAGACAGGCTGCAGGGCCACACATTTTGGCTGTGCACGCCAGTCAAAAAGGAATCCCAGCGTAGATCCAACTGGGTGGGTTTCTCACAGGGCCCGTCTCAACATATAATAAATCACCTTTCTGTTTAGTGTTGAAATTCACTCTTCTGGCAACAGGAGGGCTAATTTCAGGCTGTAAGAGTCTAAGAGTGGGTGTACTTGCAATCTGCGTCACCCCAACCCAAAAACAACATGGCACTGCCCGAACAGGGAGGGGTCTCTCAGAGGGTTTCTCAGATTAGACGTCAGATATTGAGAGCGAGTCTAATGTGTAACACCAGAGAGGTTCCTGGGGTCCTAATCTTGAACTGTGGCAGGGCATAGCTCAGCGCCACTCCAGGAGAGGATTCTAGGGTGCACTTAACGACCGTTGCAGTCGCTTGATCCCTGGCCCACCTCGGTGCCAATTTGATTCCTGGGTATGTTTGAAAAGCCTCACGTGGGAGGCAGGGTATCATGGGAGCCATTATGGCACCTCTGCACTGCCCAAGGTCCCACTGCAGTAGGGGTGGGGAACCTTTTTTGGGGGGTTGGGGGCCACTGACCCACAGGAAAATAAGTCGGGGGCTGCACCAGAGCCTAGGGAGGCCCAAGCTAATAGATTTTGTGGGGCCCCCTAGGCTCTGGGGTGAGGCAAAAAATGAGGGGTTTAGTGTGTGGGAGGAGGGGCTTCTGGGAAGCAGGCTTGGGTATGGGGTCTGAGCAGGAGGAAGAGTGCAGGAGCCAGCTGGGGGGGGGGGATCCCTAAGCCTTGGGGACCAGATCCAGGCAGGCCTGAGGTTCCCCACCCCTGCACTACAGGGAGAGAGTCCCCTTGTGGCTCATTCAGATGGTTTTAGGACAATGATGAAAAGCTGTAAAGGGCAAGGCACACATCCTCTATGGCACTCCAGAATCCACCCCACCTCCCTACCTTCAGAAGGTCCCCTGTCCTGTGTTGGCTGCGGAGGGGCAGGGTGAGGAGAGAGAGTGACTGGGGGTATAAGTGGGAAGGGATAGAGAGAGCAAAGGAGGAAGAAATGGTTAGAGGCAGCAGGAAAGCGAGAGGAAGAAGGGAAAGCAAAATAAACAGGAGAGGCAGAGAAAAGGGAGTACAAAAGACAAAGCAAACATAGCCAAATAGTGATAGTTATTCAGAGGTGAGTCCAAATAAGAGTGCCCAAGAGACTCTACGCTGATGTAACTTACCACTTCTGGCTCCTACACCAATTTAGACTTCCTCAGGATATGTCTGTTCCGGAGCTTTTGCTCCAGGTCAGAACTGTGTGTTCCTTTTAGCCTGCCCTGCATCCAAGCACAAGCTCTTAGCTGGCTATTACTCATGGCAGCAATCAGAATAGGACCCAAGGCTGCAGCCGTGGCTGGAGCACTCCTTAGGCTGAATAGTATGCTGCTAGCCTCAGTGTGGGATACAGCAATCAATGCCAGCCAGTCCTCCAATGCAAACCCTTAGGCCCTTGTGAGCTCTTCTCAGAGACTAATTCCAATTAAATCCTGGGTGACTTCAGCTACCTGGATAGAAACTGGTCAAATGTCACCATGGAACAAGGTTTAGGGAATCAATTTCTTGGCATCTTGAAAAAGTGCTTCTTGGAACAGCTACTTGTGACACACACAATAGGAAAAGCTATTTGCCACTGAGCCCTAAGCAATGCAGGGGACACAGAAGTAACGACTGTTAAATCACTAGGCAATAATGCCGACAGGCTAATTAGGTTTAACATCCTCAAAGGAGGGCTTCCAATAACATAAGCCAGCTTGCAGAAAGGACCTTAAAAGTAGAAGTGAGGTGTGGAATGTAGAATCTTTAAAATCAACAGGGAGGCTAGTGAACCCAAAAGCATGTGGACCCGTACGCAAAAAACCCCAAACAAACAAAGCAAGCACACACCCATGCACAGATACTTTCAAACCAGCCGGAGGGAAGCCTGTTTACCTGGCAAGAGGCAAGAGATTATTTGAATCAAACACGGGACGTAGTTGTTCTAGAAGAGTGTTCACATAGCAGGGCCGGCCAAAGGCACACCGAGGGGAGGACAACCAGCTGCATGTTCATAATCTGAAATTTGGGGGATGCTGTCAGCTTGCCATGGGCAAAACTTTAGTGACATAAAGGAGGCAGGGAGACACTTGAGTGTACAGAAGATGCAGAGGGATCGGAAGGAAAGAGCTTGGCGTCAGAGATTAGATTGTTGTGCCAGTAAATGACCTTCTGCCCTGTCCAGTGGCTCCCTGTGTCCATAGAGTCTCCCCGATAACCTCATCTCAATACCATACATTCCTGTTTTGTGCATTTGCTGTTATGGGCATAAGGAAATTGCTGCAAAAAAGGAGATTTAAAATGCTGGATGGAGTTCAGAGGTAATATTTAAATGGCTGTGTTATTAAAAGCTTTTAAATAGAAGCCAGCATAGTATGTCTGCTAAAACAAAAACAAAAGGGCCATTTTAGAAGGAATTTGCTATAAACCCTTCTCCTACCTCACAGAGGCTTTCTAAAATATTACACTGTAAAATATAATTCTCTTTATCTGCAATTTAATCACATTTGTCATGGCGCATGCATCAACCTAGGGTACTTAGTTTGTTCCAGATTAACTCAACCCTGACCCAGGAAAGTAATGGAGAGATATATCGGTCTCCACAGTTATTCTGGGACTGCCTAATAACCCACTTTGCCAACCCAAGAAGTGGACGCATTAACAACTCTGACCTGGAGAATCAATAAGGCAGATTACAGGCTTGATCCTCCACTCTATTACACCGTTGGAGTCACTGGAGTTACCATGAAGTAAAACTGATGTAAGGGGATGTCTACACTACCCCGCTAGTTCGAACTAGCGGGGGTAATGTAGTCATCCGCAGTTGCAAATGAAGCCCGGGATTTGAATTTCCCGGGCTTCATTTGCATGAAGCCGGCCGGCGCCATTTTTAAATGCCGGCTAGTTCGGACTCCGTGCCGCGCGCCTACACGCGGCACGGACTAGCTAGTTCGGATTAGAAGCCTAATCCGAACTAGCTAGTCCGTGCCGCGTGTAGGCGCGCGGCACGGAGTCCGAACTAGCCGGCATTTAAAAATGGCGCCGGCCGGCTTCATGCAAATGAAGCCCGGGAAATTCAAATCCCGGGCTTCATTTGCAACTGCGGATGACTACATTACCCCCGCTAGTTCGAACTAGCGGGGTAGTGTAGACATACCCTAACAGAGGGGAGACTCATGCTATACATACAGGACTGGTGTTTCAGAGATTTGGTTTGGTTCAGATCGAAGCAAAGGCAAAAAGTCCGGATGCTGGAGCTGAACTTTTCTAAATGGGTCTCTTTGTTGGTGTAGAAGTTGTGTTGAGGGGCCCAAAAGATCTGACATTTTTTGTTATTGCAAAAATAGCATATCTCGTGATATTGCAATAGCCCAGACAGAAGTAGGAAGGGAAACAGCACAGAGCAGTACAAATGACGGTTAAAAATTTGCTGAGCTCCTTGCAATGGTGTTATGAATTTGGGTTGGATTTCGAGCAAAGGCTCATGCTGGTTGCTGGTTTGAATACATTCACTCACCTTCTGAGCACCATTCACAGACTATGAGTTTCTCAGCCTCTGATTCTGGATGACGGGAGTCTTATACCAATCATCACATTCATTCAGCCTCTGGCTCCTGATAAACTGAGGCCTGATCAGAGTACTGAGCAGAGAACAGATCAATCATTTCCCTGAGAGCTACAAGGAATAATTCCAAGAAGAAAACCTACCATGTCTCTGATAGTTGCTTAAATAATTTTTGTATCATTCATAAATCTTTTCTCAGTAGACACTGCCTATATAACCACACGTGATCTCAGGACATGCTTCAAGCTGGACCCACAAAGAACACAAATGCCAGAAGTCTTTACTAATAGAGAGGGGTAGGTGAGGCTTTAAAATAGGATACCAGTTCCAGACAATGGTGGAAGAGAGCAGTAAAACAATGGTAACTGCATGTTTGTGTGGCTAAGGGAGACATCTGGCATGGTTTCATAGACTTTCATGTCAGAAGGGACCATTATGATCATCTAGTCTGACCCCCTGCACAATGCAGGCCACAGAATCTCACCCACCCACTGCTAGAATAATCCTCTCACCTATATCTCAGATATTGAAGTCCTCAAACGATGGTTTAAAGACCCCAAGATGCAGAGAATCCTCCCGCAAGTGACCTGTGCTCCATTCCACAGAGGAAGGCAAAAAACCTCCAGGGCCTCTGCCAATCTACCCTGGAGGAAAATTCCTTCCCGGCCCCAAATATGGTGATCAGCTAAACCCTGAGCATGTGGGCAAGACTCACCAACCAGACACCCAGAAAAAAGTTCTCTATAGTAACTCCTATCTGAGGATATTGATTGAGATCTGTGTGAAAGGGTTGGCATGTGGTATAGAAGGAAATGGGATAAAAACCTGTCATCACAGACTCACAGGAGGCAAAAGGCCAATTAAGTCACCAAAGTGACTTAGAAAGACAAGTGCCACTAACTTTCTCTCAAGCTCATCTCATCTGAAGAAGTGGGTTGTGCTCACGAAAGCTCATAATACTGTATATATATATATTGCTGTTAGTCTCTAAGGCCTGGTCTACCCTTCAGGGGAAAGTCGGCTTAAGAGATGCAACTCCACCTATGTTAATTACGTAGCTGGAGTTGGAGTATCTTAAACCACGTTTTGGTGCCATCCACAGAGCAGGAGGTCAACGGGAGTACACGCTCCTGTCAACTTCCTCTACTCCTTGTGAGGAGCAGGACTATCGGAGCCGACGGCAGCGCATTCTCCACTCAAATTAGTTGGTCTTCACTAGACCCGCTAATTTGAACCCTGGAAGATCGACCACAGCAGCGCTGATCTTCTCCATAGTGTAGACATGCCCTTAGGCGCCACAGGACTACTCGTTTTTAAAGTTACACGGCTGTCCCTCTGAGACTTACTGACTTTCAAAGTCACTGAGTTGCTTTTGAAAATGCCTCCTCTTGTTTATTCCTTTTGCCAGTTCAGGCCTGAGGGCACAAGGATGGAAGAGTCCACAGATCTGTATAGGAGAGAGAGGGCAATTTGCATCTGTCGCAAGGGAAGAGGTAGGAGAGCAAAGAGGAAGTCAGGCACTGGTGGCTCTGTGTGGGAGGGCAGGGAATTTGGGTTGTCAGTGCCAGTCAGGTGAGAAGTGGTATGACCGAATGTGAGATAACAGCAGGTCTGCATGGGACAGAGAGGAAATTCACATCTGTAACCTGCCGGGGGGTGGATTTTTTACTGGCTCTGCATTTATCACATTACATCCAATAAGGAGCCTTCTTTGCCTCTTAATAGATTTGATTTGGTTCGGATGACAACAGGACTCTTTAATTAAACTCTCCACGAGTACCTGTTCTGTCAGCCGCGTCTGTGGAAAGAGCTCTGTGACCTATGATCCGAAAGCAGTAACCTGTCCCGACCTCCGAGGAGTGTTTCTGTACAACAATGCAGGTTGACGCTTTATTCCGACTTAATCAGGGTAACAACAACAGAGAATGTTTACAGGGGAATGCCATCTGAATTCTCCCTGTCAACACTTCTCATCAACAGACTATGCCAGGCGGTGGATGGTTTTAATGTAGTAGAAGCTAAGGGATTTGTGATCGGGTTAACGAGGAGGAGGATGAAGGATGCAACAAAAGTGTTCTGATCAGGTGGGCTATTCCGAAATCCCACCAATGAGATGTGTGAGCAGGCTCTGCAGTGATTTAGTGTTTACTGGATGTGACACAGATAGGAGATCTGCTTTCAGCTGTGCTGCGGCTCAGAGAAAGTGGGGCGGGGGAGGTGTGTCTGAGTGTGACTTTCTGCCTCTTAAGAGACTGCTCTGTTCTCTCCGTAGAGCCTCTCCGATCACACGATTGGCAAAGATCCACAGGCCGCAAGGACAGGTCAAAGGCAGTGAGTATCTTTTCTCCGTCTCTCCCTGTCTGTCTGCCATGCCTTAATCCATGCTCAGTTCATCTGGCTTTCTACGTGCATTGATGGGTGTTTTTAATTTCTGGCTGTCTCTTTGGAAATCCCTGCTCTTCCATTTTAAACCTCAGTATTATTCGTTTTCTCCCTCGGGATGGTTTCATTCTTCTTGTCCTGGGGTGACTCTGCAAGGTCGTCTTGCTGAAGTTGGGGGGGCCACAATCAAAACAACCTCCCCACCTCCAAAGAGCCCCCTCAAAACATGCGTCTGAAGATGCCGGCTGCTCCTCTCTGCACCCGAGTTCTGTTATCGGACAGGAAAAGGAGTGGGGTGTGTGGTGAGAGGGTAGGGGAAAGATCCCCGGATCGATTCCTAGTGGGACCAGCTTTACAGAGTCATAGATTGGCTTTGTCAAGGTTGAACCGATTGGCTTTACCGGCAGCAGAGAGAAATACCGGTGGGTTAAGAGACTGGGGAAGGGAGAGATCAGCAGAGCCTCAGGGTTGCTCTCCTTACCAGTCTTGGGTCATTGCAGCAGTGGAGAGAGACACGCGTTGGTCAGAGAGGCGTTCACCAGTGGTCGGCTGTGGCATCGGCGGGAAGGGTGGCTGTGCTAGAGGGAAGGGGCCACGGCGGAGGATGGCGAAGGAGAGTGGGGCTGGGATGGAACCCTCATACATCAGGAGCCCAGAAGAGTGCAGAGCATTTTCGAGGTGGAACTCAAGTGCAGGAATGTGTGGGTTTGGGTGGGGGAGGCGTACCAGCAGCTGCCCAGCTCTGCCCGCCGCAAGCAACGCCAGCATGGCAATGGGGAAGAAAAATCCCAGCTACTGGAATCCAGGAGCTCACGTGCTCTGGTTTCACATGCGAGGGAGACTGTGTTAATAAGACAATTCAAAGGGGCTTAAGGAATTATAGGGCTTGGCTTCAGTGACAGCACAGTGGAAGGCAGACGGTCAGGATGGGGATTAAGGCGATGCACTCACTGGCATGTAATGCAATCCCTGCTCCATTAGGGTCGTGGGGAAGCGGCTTTGTGCTTTTTTAACATAATCAGGTTTTAAAATGGATGCTGCATTTGGCAGCAGGAGCATTGGGGATTCTTTAGGCCCCAAGGAAGGTAGGCACCCCCTGCGCCCCAGACAATCTCCTCTCTTTTCTGCTCCTTGGCCTTCTGCTTCTGTGGGTAAAAGGATAGGGAGATTACCTGGGGCCCCTCCTCTCTCATGGTCACTAGGACACAATTATACGGCGTGTGCACCAGGAAGACGATACCAACCCATTCTGTATCCCATCAGCTTGGCCCTTGCGCCTTAGAATAAGATTCCGTCACAAGCCAGAGGCACAAGTTGGTCCTGTACCAAGGCTTGTCTGTTTCCTGTGTCCTTTTCTCCTTCTCCTCAGTCATTCACAGATGGCACAGGCTCCAAGAGGCCATATGATTAGGTGCATCAGGAATGATGCTTTTATACAGCGTGTGAATGTTTGAGCTGGTGGTGGTCAAAGGACCAGCACCTCCAGACGCGTGAAGTCCTCGTGTTATTTTATTTACAGGTTAGCTGCAGCGCCAGCCCTCCCATGATGCCTGGCCAGTTCCATCAACCATGACCTGAGGGGATGTCAGGGGCAAGAGGTAGTTTGGTCTCAGCCAGCTCAGTCCTGAGCTGAGCCCCTTGAGCAAGGATTGCCAGTTGAGTTGAAAGATACGCTCGGTTATGTCCACCGCTGCCGTTCAGCGGTGAGCTGAGACCACCAAACTCACGTCACTTAGACCTGAAGCTGGACTTGAACCTCTGTTCTGGGGAGTAAAAGAGAGGTGGAATTTCCTGCTATGACCAACCCTCAACTCTGAATGGTTGCCACTGAAAATCCAACATTCCCTGCTAGGAGGCAAGAGAATTAAATGGGTTGAGAACAGCTACCCCTCCTTTTACAGAGGATTCTTTGATTTTAAGGGACAGGACGTGACACAGTAAATACCTCCTCCCCGCAGTCTTATCTCCTGCAAACAGCACTGACCGCCCTACACACCAGCCAATTAAAGGGTTAACTGTAACTGGAAGCCTGCATGGATGCCTTACTGATTCCATGGAGGTAACTGAAAAGAAACGATCCATTCTTTACCCCTTCCCCTCCTGTTACCCTCTCCCTTGTCTGATAAGCTTTTAAGCTCATTCCACT
Organism: Pelodiscus sinensis; assembly: GCF_052426305.1. Taxonomy (NCBI): domain Eukaryota; kingdom Metazoa; phylum Chordata; order Testudines; family Trionychidae; genus Pelodiscus; species Pelodiscus sinensis. Next base: position 60,107,988 of record NC_143060.1, read on the forward strand.
GTTGCCTCTTCCCCTCCTGCCCTTCCTTGGCTTCTCCATTTCCCATGGATTCCATTTCCTTGCTTCCCCTCCCGCATCCAAAACCTTTGGCTCAATGTTCTGTCAAAAATGAACGATCTTCCTTTTGCAGCAGCATCTCTTTCATTCCCTGCTGCAGTCCCTTGATCTCAGACATCAGAGAAATGTAACCAGCATTGCGGTAGTGCATGTTGCACCTCTGCTGAGCAATTCACAAGCCTTTGCTGGAATAGGCATTTCAGGAAGGACGAAAGTTGGGGGTTTCTGGTGGAAAAGGCATCAAAAAGCGCATAGATTAGACTCACCTAATGTGTCTGAATGACATAGCATTGGAGTCCTCAACATAGCCTTTTACAGGGGATGTTTCTCCATCAACGTTTAGATCGCTTGTGGAATTTTGTCCTGAGATGTCCATGGTTTGACGCCATTCAGTAATGCCGGTAACTAAGGATCTCAATACTTTGCAATAACTAACGCTACAAGCTACCCATATTGTGCCAGGGAGATAATCGTTGCTTGCATTCAATTAATATTTAATTTGCTCTAAAATGATATTAAAACATGCAGCATAGGAAACATCTGAGAGGGATAAAGAAAAAACTGGGCATGATGCAAACTGGTTCAGAGACGAGCATCCATGTGTTTGGAAAAATATAGAGAGAGTGGTAAAATGTCGTGTTTCCCCAGCAGATGGAAAGATTTATCAAGTTGTTAAAACAAAAGGGTCCTTCCAGGCCGGGGTTGGGTCCAATATTGGAAGAGCATGGGCTGAATTATTGAATTCTCCATTTCTCATCCGTAGGAGAAGGTGTTCCCATTTAGTGCTGGGAGAATCCATTAGTAGATATGTTTTTGGGATTAGGACGGGGCATAATGGATGATGCATTTCTTGCTCTTTTAGATTCTGTTGTAAAACTATTAACCAACATTTATTGGTTTGCGAGGGGCCAGTGCCTATGCAGTACTATTTCCGTGCCCCCCCCTTCCTGTTTGATGCCTCTGCTCCCAAGTTTTCCCAGATTGTTATGTAATAATTGTGTTTTGTGCATGTGTCTCCTACCCCACTGGACGGGCGGGGATGGTTATGAGGTGGGAAGGGGTGAAATCTGTGGAACATATTTTAGAGAGTAGCAAATGATGGAGTGAATCCTTACACAGAGTCATCTATAGTGGATGAGATACATCTCTAGTCCGCTAGGCCTAGTCACTCCGAATTTACAGATTGCATCCTGCTGTATTAGAGAGTCATGGGTCATTTGCAGAGACCACCTGTTCCCTCTGATTCTCTATGTCCCACTAACTGCAAGGGCTCATGTATTTGTGCCGTCCGTGCACTGGTGAAAAGTGGTGACTGATTTCTGGCACAGCTGCCCAGTTCCCCCTTCCATCTGCCAAGGAAGAGTGCCATGAGAAACCATTCCAAGCCTGTGGCCTTTCACATCAATTCACCATTGTCCTTTACTGACTTATACACTACAAAGCAAAGACTTTAATTACTTGAGACAGTTCTGATATTTTAGTCCTATCCACTCAAGCACAAAGCTATCTTAGAGATCTCTCGGCCTTCACAGAAGATGTTCGACTAAACCCTAGAACCCTTACATGGTTCCTTACATTAGATACCAAGTCACTGAGATTTTGCATTGTACAACTCTGGCTACTCTTGTAACTGTCACCTCCTCTGCTTCTCCCCTGCCTACACCCCTATCCCACACTGATTACAGGAACAGAGGGATGAGGACTCGCCTGGGCTGCCTGTCTCACAAATCAGACTCTTGTAATGACTTCACAGCCATTCTTCCAGATAAGCCCAACCGGGCTTTGAAGTGAGTACAGACGTACCTTTCTCCTTTCCTTTCTATTTGTATTTCCGTCCTTTTTTGTACGCGATAGGCTTTGAACCCCAATCCCTGCAACTGGAGTTGGTTTTAGCACTGAAGATCCCTGAAAAATAATTAAGTTAATCTTTTGAGAGGAAGCAATGAAAAATCCCCAAATCTTTGTTTTTCCCAAAGGAAGACAAACATCCAAGGAACCTGAAACAACATCAGCCCTGTTAGAAAATATCTGTATCGTGGCTACACTGAGGCAAATTCTCAGCTAGACCATGCAAACAAAACAAATGGGAGTTGTCTGCATTTATCTGAGGACAGAATTTGGCCCATTGTTACTACAAGTCTAAATATGAGCATTTACCTCGGCGTAACAGGTGATCAGCATCTTCAATCCATTGCCCTATTATGCTCTACAATGCTGGAAGAATTTACCCAATATACTATGTCTCATTATTAATGTAAAGGACAAACAGTTTTATTGAATGTATTGAATGTATGACTTGTGTAAAACTTGGGATTAATTCATCGTTGATTGTCTCTACTTTGGTTGATACAAAGTCCTGGTCCGGGTGTTCTTGTCCAGCCCTTCCCAGGCATGCTGCACCAGAAGGCTGTCTGCAATAGAGAGTATGTCTACACTACAGAGTTTTGTTGGAAAAACAGCCATTTTTCTGACAAAACCTGAGTTACGTCCACACTGCAATAGCGTTCTTCCAAAAGTAAATTGAAAGAACAGAGAGAGTTTTCTAGCATTGGTAATCCTCTTTCTACGAGGAAGAAGCCTTTTTCTGAAAGAGCTCTTTCGGAAAAAGATGTGTGTGGACGGGGAAGAGGGCGTTCTTTCAAAAGAGAAGGAAAGAGGAAAAAGCACAGGTGCCCCAGTGGCCACTGCGTCTATAGTAATCATAGCTTAAACGCGTGATAGCATCCATTCAGTATGGACGCTCTTTCGAAAAAGCAATCTTCTTTGGTGTGTGGACGCTCTCTGTCGGAAGAAGTTTTTTTGGAAGATCTCTTCTGAAAAAAGGTTCTTCCAAAAGAAGCTTGCAGACTAAACACAGCCAGACTATTTGTGATTGTCATTTCCTTTCTTTTAGAAGATTATCAACAGAAGAAGCCACAAGATGGGCAGATTCTTTTGACAGTCTTTTGTCCCATAAATGTGAGTAGAAACCAAGTTCTATCTCCATCCTCTTTCACAAATATTTACTGCAGATCAAATGTGAACAAATTGTATTAGATGGCGCAAGAACCCACAGTGGATCACTCACAGCTGTCTGTCTTCACCACTCATAATTAAGGCATCAGGGCAGTATCACAAGAATATGCTGAGTGGCAGGGTATATTGCAAAACTAACATACACTGTGGCTGAAATTTTCAAACCCACCTGGGGTATCCGGTTGCCCGATTCCCATTAACGTTAATAGGAAATCCAGTGGGCATTCAAATCCCCTATGTGACTTTGAATGTTAGAAAATTAACATTGTTTTAGTTGTTAGGTGGTTTAACTTATAGTTAAACTGACAAGTTTGAATGGTCTACAAACACAGATCCTACAAACTCATTTAATCATCGCACTTCATACCACAAAACAGATCAATCATTCCAATTATGTTCATAGAAACATTATTCTGCTCCACCAAACACATCCTACCCGGAAGCTATTGAATTCTGATATCATGGACTGTAACCTGGGACTGCATTCTTTCCAAAATCTTTTCTATACCTTTAACAAACAGCCCCATTGAAATCCTATTGCTTTCTGCTGGGAATTGAGGACTGCAAACTGCTTTGAGATCCATGGGTGAAAAGATGTGGCATTATTTTATAACAGTAATTCCCCAAGAATATAGTTTTTGCAGCTAGGGGAAAAACGGGGAGGGGAGGAGTATTCAGCTTTTTAAAAACACTCTTTTTTGCTCAAAACACAAAATATTATGGAAAACTTTTGTCACTATCCAAATTTTTTTTGCACATCTTTAATTTTGTCAGAGTCCTATGTTACACGGAGCATAAATTACGATATTAAAAAAGATAAGGTTTGTGTATACAAAAGCATGCTTCTTTTACAAAAGCAATGTAGACAAAAATGTCAGCATTTATTAGTAGCTACCGCATAGAGAGAGGTCTTTGAGATCAATATTTCTTTCTCTAATCTTTTCCATCCATGTGTAGAATTTTTCCATCCATGCAGAGAATAATTTTTTTCTATGCACCGAGGCATGTGCGAATGTGCACCACCAGTAGAAACAAAAAACCTAGCTGCGGGTGCTCTACTAATCAGCTGGGTGGCATTTGAATCTCTCCTTAGTGGCCACACAAGTGCACAGCTTCTAGGGAACATCAGTTGAGATACCAGCTTTCTCCAATAAAGAGAATAGGAAGTTGTGCTAACTTTATGTTACGTGATAACAAAAAGATGAGTTTCTAATATGGCATTGGTAGAGTTACCCAGTGAATTGTGAAATAGCCTTCTCAGGGAATAATCTACGTGCTGTTTTGTACCTAAAGCCTCTGGAATTGCTAGTGTGAGGGTCAAAATCTGCGCTCAAATAAACTGATACAAATTGGAAGTAATTCCATTGAGTCAGTCTTATTACTCTTGAGTTACACCAGTGTAAACGAGAGCAGTGCTTGACCCACAGACCTTTGGGTGAAAGGGATTATCTTGGGGTAGTCATTGTGGGTATTTTCATTTTCACAACTGCATTAAAAAGGCAATAGATCTGCCTCAGATCCAACAGGGATGCAGGACAAAGCTTCAGTTATCTGTATTTCCCCCCCATTAAGAAGCACTCGTGAGCAAATATTGTGCTACTGTCAGACAGATAAAGAAGTTCTGTGCCTATTCTAGCATTTCTGTGTGGCTGTCCCCAGTGAACATTTTCGACTAACTGCCTCCAGCTAGTGCCAAAAAGGGAGAGAACCATATCAGTCACATTTCCTTCTGACTGCCTGTGTGAACAGTATTTGCAAGCGTAATGCTCATGCTCTGAGGCATAAGCTGATCACCAGCTGGGCCCAGGAAGAAATTTTCTATTTGCTTTCTAATGTTATGCACGTATCATTTTCTCGGAAACATCTGGCAAACACCGTTGCTTCACGAGATGAACCGCTGGTCTGTTCTGGAAGGGAAACTCCCGTGTAATTTTCAGAGAGGTTAAAAATTAGATATGGTTTGCCAGTTCGCTTAGAATAATTTTAATGGCTCCCAGTTTTCATACACCAGAGCCAAAGTTATACCTGGAATGAGGTTTTACTCCTCTTCTGATCGAACACTTTTTTGATGTAATGGCGTGTTATGAGAGAGCTCGGGAACTGAATGACAAGGAGCCAACTCCAAAGATATACTGGCAGGAATGAAAGGGAGCAGGGAGATACTTTTCAGATCAAAGGGCGGGATTAAATGTTACGAAAGTGATACAATCTTGAGACCCTCATAAGAATTCAATGGGTACTGCCAAGGGAAGGAGGCTGACACAAAGAATCACAATGCTATAGTATTCTTTTTTGGAAGTTCTGAACCCCGTGTTGCTACTTACAATGAGATTCCAAAGAGGCTGCAGGGGGAGATATTCTCAAAAGGAATCATGCACGCTCTATGTATGATATCTGCTCATTTACCTTTGCAAAATATCGGCTGACGTATGGAAGTCTATTGTCTGCATCACTTTATTGAACTTTATAGTCATAGGTAATCCCAACACAATATGTGCAGGAGAGGGTCTCTGGGAGGAGTCTTGGAGAACCTTAGATAAAAGGTGGTTTCCAATAACATCTGGTTCCAGAGTGATACCAGAATGTAAGGAAATCCACTGTTCTCACTGACACCTACCCTTCCCCACAATCTCTGCTCAGAACCCCTCTCCTGGAGTGTGTCTCTGACAGCTATTGCTCTGAGACCAGGCAATTCAAAAGGGCCCAGGGCTCCCAGATGCTGTTGCTGCTACTGTGGGAGAGGCCGGAGCTCCGGGCCGTTTAAATCACTGCTGGAGTCCCAACTGGTGCATTCCAGGCGGCGTGAAGAGCTATCTGAGGGTGGTGCAGCATGGCCCGGGCGGCTCTGAATGCTGGCTGCCCCAGCCCCGCCCCTTCTGCCTGAGGCCCCGCCCCTTCCAGGAGTGCAGAGAGACAGCCCCCACCGCTTTGCCCAGGGGCCCAGCGATTCCGTCGGCCTCCCTGTTTCTTGGCTCAAGGTGTCTTATGCACCACACTGGCCCAGGGAACAGCCGTCTTCCAGGCAATCTGCATTCTCGAGCCAGGAGCACCTGCTCTTGTGGCCCAGACCTGGAACGCGACACGTTGCTGTGACCTTCTTGTTTGCCAGGGACAGGCCAGCTAGCACTGCACAGTCATGTGGAGTTTTCATTTTCTAAAAGCGAGGGGGGAGGAGAAAACCTCAGGGCAGCGTGATGCAGCCCTTGCGACATGCTTGTAATTCGCTTCCCAGGCCAGGCAAGTGACTGTAATGTGCTGCCTTTGAACATCTTTACCCCAGTTCATGCCATTAAGGTTAACGATGACTCCTGTGAGACTGGAGCTCAGTTGGGCCTAGGAGTGTGTGTGTGCAGTGAGGGACACAAGAGTAGCTTCCCTCTGTTTCTCACGCCCAGGAGACACGGTCTGGCCCGCCAGATGGAGATTCCTTTTGACAGTGTGCCGGCGGAGCAATGGTGCATCTCGCTCTGCATCTCTCACGGGGCTGGACACTGGGCTTGTCATTCGTGCAATATCCAGCAGGACAAACTGTCCTTAACTCCTCAGTCAGCTTTCAACAGTCAGACCTAGAAAAACCTTCACGTACCTTTCCTTTTGCCTTCTCTGGTGGTGATTTCCCTGCCTTCTCCTTCTCTCCTGATTTCTCTGCTCTTCTGACATAGAGCATCTTTCTTCTGCCTTTCCTGGAGCACTCCTGGCTCTACTTCCCACAGATTCATGGGAAAATCCCAGTCTTCTTCCTGCTCTCCCAGCTTTGTGCTGCCAACACGAGCCCAAAAAGAAATGAAACAGTACTAGGGTTAGAAAGGTTCGGGTACTCCCGCCACCTTCAGCATCAGCAAGGAGTAATAGGACTCCCCAGTGCCTTTTGAAAATAAAACAGAGCCATTGCTCAGTGCAGCAACACCTGCATGTCTTGAGAAATCTCAGCCTATGTTAAGTGCCAATCAAATCTAAGGCATGAAATGCAAGCATTACCTAAATAACCATTAATGTGCTCATTCCAGCATAGGCTAAACGGCTGGCGATCCAATTGTCTGAATGAATTAATCCTGCAGTCTTGGATCTTCTCAAGACATTGAGGACTTGTCGTCATTCATCTGCCTGCAGACAGAACTCCTTCCTTAACAATCCTTATTGCTCTGGTCAGTCTTCTCTCCACATTCTTAGGGAAAGAACACCAAGTAGGTTGTAAAGAACTCTTTGAGTTCTAACCACATCTCTCTGACTGACCTTGGGCAAATCCAAGAGCCTTCCTGCTTTACTGCCTCTTCTATCAAAGGAAGGTGATAATACCTAGGACACAGATGAACTGGGAGGATGAATTAAAACCAGTGACACACGATGCCTAAGTGCCAAAGATGATAATGACTTAAAGCATCCAGGGCTGGAGGATACTTCTGGCACATCCTTAACATCAGGGGAGGAGCTCAGAAAAAGATACTTGTTTGGGAAATAAGTGTCCTTAGCCCAAGCCATCCCCAAGATCCCCAGTGCACCTTACAGCTTTATGGATCAGCATGATGCTGGAGCAGGTACACAGAAGGACATAAACTGAAGTTCTTAGTGAGGCTAAACTCTCACAGAAGTCGGGGAGAATCGTGGCTGAATAAGAAGTGACCCAAGTAACGATTGTGGAATCGGGCTTGTGTTCACAAGAGTGAAAGGAGAATGTTCCAGCCTTTCCTTGGTCTGCTCTCGCAGACGTGCAAAGTCCTTCCAGATCTGCTCTTCTTACAGGTTCTGATGCTTTCTTCCCTTTAGAGGAATTCTATGCAATGTCTTTATTAGATTGCTCCAACAGTAGCTGCTCCCCACTTTGGTTTCGGGTGGTTCCCACACCCACCACAGCTCCTTGTTGGGGTCAGATGCTTGAATAAGTACACTAGAACTGCCAGGCCAGGTCCTAAACAAGTACACCGATACCCTCTGACCGTGCCCTTGGAGAAGGAGGTATCTTTATGATGATGCGCCATGCCGAGCCATCTGAAGACTCCCAGTATGTCACTGATGTATCACACTTCCTAACTCCTCCGTGCTTCTTTTGCTGATATTTCAGTAGGGGACTCCATTGATGATGCTTTGCTGTTCAAGTCAGTTCCATACCGGACACATCCGGGGGGTACTGTGCTTCCAGTGAAAAGGGCTTTGAAACAAAGGTTCCTGTAGTAAGCAGTGCTCCCATGATTCTCTTTGTGAGCATGCAGGTCTTTAACTCAGCCTCCAGGGAGCAGGATTCAATAGGCCTATATCTGCCCTGGAATTCCCACCAGATGGCTACAGTGCTCTCCTCCACGCCCCTTCTTCCCCTCCCACCCGGAGCCGCAGGGCATCACGACAGTGCGGATCTGTCTGTCAGGGCGCAGGAATCTGCTGTTCACTCTCAGAGGCTGCCACTCTTACAGCCACTCAATGCCAATGGACAAAGAGGTCAGTGCTCTGTAACAGCATCTTCTCTCAGACCTGACACGCTCACTACAGGTACCGCATTGCTGCGTGAGGTATCAGATGAAAGCTTAGAGCACAGTGCTCATGTTAAGTGGAAAAAGAGGCATGCATGGTTGGTCTGCAGGGAGTTACGTGAACCTACTAAAATACGTTTGAAACTGCGGGATCAGGAAGAGTTGACAAATAGCTTTTTTCCAGACAGGAGCTAAGAATCATAGAATCACAGAGCTGGAAGAAAAATGCAGGACTATGTAGCACTTTAAAGACTAACAAGATGGTTTATTAGATGATGAGCTTTCATGGGCCAGACCCACTTCCTCAGATCAAACAGTGGAAGAAAATAGTCACAACCATATATACCAAAGGATACAATTTAAAAAAATGAACACATATGAAAAGGACAAATCACATTTCAGAACAGGAGGGGGATGCGGGGGGGGGGGGGGGGGGGGCGAGGAAGGAAGGTAAGTGTCTGTGAGTTAATGATATTAGAGGAGGGGAAAGTTAGATGTCTGTGAGCTAATGGTATTAGAGGTGATAACTGGGGAAGCTATCTTGGTAATGGGTAAGGTAGTTGGGGTCTTTGTTTAATCCCCCCGGAGAGTGTCGAATTTTAACATGAATGACAGTTCAGAGGATTCCCTTTCAAGTGCAGATGTAAAAGGTCTTTGTAGCAGAATGCAGGTGGTTAAGTCGTTGAGACAGTGTCCTTTCTGGTTGAAATGGCAAGAAATAGTTTTTTCTTTGTGATCTTGTCTGAGCTGGAAGAGACCTCAGGAGGTCATCAAGTCCAGCCCCTGCCCAAGGCAGGACCAATCCCAGCTAAATCAACCCAGCCAGGGCTTTGTCAAGCCGAGACTTAAACACCTCTAGGGATGGAGACTCCACTACTTCCCTAGGTAACTCATTCCAGCGCTTCATCACCCTCCTATTGAAATAGTTTTTCCTAATATCCAACCTGGACCTCTCCCACCTCTGCCATCAGTCACTACTGAGAACAGCCTTTCTCCATCCTCTTTGGAACCGCTCTTCAGGAAGGTGAAGGCTGCTATCAAATCCCCCATTACTCCTCTCTTCTGCAGATTAAACCCAAATCCCTCAGTCTCTCCTCATAGGTCATGCACTCCAGCCCCCTAATCATTTTGGTCGCCCTCCGCTGAACCCTCTCCAATGCATCCACATCCTTTTTGTAGTGTGTGTGTGTGTGTGTGTGTGTGTGTGGCATAACTAGACACAATATTCCAGATGTGGCCTCACCAGAGCCGAATAAAGGGGAATAATCACTTCTCTGGATCTGCTGACAACGATCCTCCTAATGCACCCTAATATGCCATTAGCCTTCTTGGCTACAAGGTCACACTGTTGACTCATCTCCAGCTTCTCATCCTCTGTAATCCCCAGGTCCTTTTCTGCAGAACTGCTACTTAGCCATTCAGTCCCCAGCCTGTAACAACACTTGGGATTCTTCCGTCCCAAGTGCAGGATTCTACACTTGTCCTTGTTGAACCTCGTCAGATTTCTTGTGGCCCAATCCTCTAATTTGTCCAGGTCACTCTGGACCCTATCTCTGCCCTCCAGCGAATCTACCTCTCCCCCTAGCTTAGTGTCATCTGCGAACTTGCTGAGGCTGCAATCCATCCCCTCATCCGGGTCATTAATAAAGATATCGAACAAAACCGGTCCTAGAATAGATCCTTGGGGCTCCACTAGAAACCGACCCCCAAACTAACATTGAGCCATTGATCACTGCCCATTGGGCCCGACAGTCTAGCCAGCTTTCTATCCATCTTAGGCTATGTCTTCACTCGCGGCTTCTTGTGGCAGAAATATGCAAATAAGGATAAGCATGGAATATCACCGAGCCTCATTTGCATACCTAATGAGCCACCATTTTTGCAGAAGAGGCTCTTGCGCCAGAAGGAGTTGTCTACACTGCCCCTTCTTGTGCAAGAAAACCCCCCTTGTGCAATGTCGTTACGCCTCTCTTACCCTTCACTGAGGAACCCAAAGGACAGCACTTTTTGTAGTCAATGCGGACCCTGGCCATGTGGGCTAGTGAGGCTGGAAGGCTTTAGGTGAGGAATTGCTTGGACAAGGATTTCAGCCTGTTAGAATAAAGTCGAGACTCTAGGGAACACATTATCCCTCTTGATTTACAGGTAACCTTTCCTTATTATCCTTGCTCATTCTCTCTTCAGCCTTAATATTCATGGCCCCGTGTTTTATTATCGGCCTCGCTCCAGTTTCAAGGAGCCTGGCTCCAGTGACCCCCCAGGTAACATGCCTGCAGGGCTGTTTCCCCATCCATGCCTGGCTCCTGCCTCTACGCAGCCCCCTACCACAAATCCAGCCCGTGCCAAGCTGAGCCTGTTGGGCTGGCAGGATGGGCAGGGCATGGTGAGCTCCTCAACCCATCAGGCTCTTTGTCCCCGAAGCACAGAACCCAGCATCCCAAGAGGATTTCCAAGGGGAAGCAGCCACCTGCCGCAGGGCCAGATCGCCTGGTGACTCCTGGGAGCCACATGCTGGAAATGAGGCCGGGTGCCCAAGCAGCTCTGGGGAGGGCCAGGCGGCAGCCAGCGTGGGCCGGGGCTGGACTGACCCGCGTTCCCACCTGCCAGGGTGCGGGGCAGTGTGAAATGCCGCCCGGAGAGTCTGGAGTCTGCCAGGCCAGTGCCTGGGCTGGTGTCTCTGCTGAGGCTCGGATCAGACCGGCCGCCCACCCTGCCTGAACTAGGCCCCGCTCATGTGGTAATTTCTGTGAGTGTCTGGTGGTAGGAGCTGGATGCGAGAGGGGGATGCCGCTGGCAGAGGGGCTCAGGAGCTGGTGTGTGTCTGTCGCTAGCCTGCTCAGAGAAGGCCAGAAATGGAGAGCTGAAATCAGTGCTTGTCTAGGGCCAGAGGCTGTTGTTTTCAAGGAGCTGGGCTACAGTAGACATCAGGCAAAATGGCTAAGGCAGGAAGTAGTGAGATGCCCTGGGGGAGCGACCGAGGCATGACTTATATCGGCCACACACGGGGGGAAGGCGAGTGGTGGAAATCAGCCGGAGGCGGAGGAAAAAGAGAAGGAGCCCTAGGTTCTAAAGTTCCTCCCAAGAAAGTCCTCTTAGGTCTGGACACCTCCAGCCCCCCAAACAACACAGAAGGATCCTGGCCATCTGATCTAAAAAGAAGAGTTTTCACTACATAGAGAGAGCTCATGCATGGAGGAGACAGAAGCCTGGGAGACGTCAGGAGGGGATCAGCTTCTTACGAATGAGTGCATGCTAGCTGTGGGGTTGCCCCTGGATTTGACGTTTGTCCTGCAGAGCATAAGGCCATGAGAGAGAGAGACAGAGAGAGCGAAGGTAGAAACAAAGACAGAAGTTGGAATAGACATGGGTGCAAGGCAACGTTCCTTCTTATTTTTTCCATTCAGGTGCGGGATAAATTTTGTTACGTGCTCCTAGACATGTGCAGATGTGCAGCACCGATGGAAAAATCTGCTCTGGGCAACTGTGGATGCTCTGCTAATTAGCTGCGTGGCATTTGAATATCTCCTGGGCAGCTGCCCAAGTGCACAGCTTAGAAGGAAAAAACACTGGCATTGGCAGCGAGTTATATGGGCCTGTGGAGCCCTGACACCAGGAATATTCCTGGCCCTGGGCTGGCACCATAAAAACTCGCCGTTCCCTGCCTCCAGTGTCCTCTGGCCCTGTCGGCAGTGCACCAGGGTTAGTGAGGCCCGTACAGCTCCACCCCTTACCCCTCCTGTACCCAAATTCCCTCCCAGAGCCTGCAACCCTTCCCCCACCCAAACTCCCTCTCAGAGCCTTAGGCAGGTGGGAGGGGGGAGTTTAAGTGGGGCAGGAGTGTGAGCTCTGGGCACCACCAAAATTCTTCCACTGGTGCAGGGGAGGAGAACAGAAGGAAAGGCAGGGAGGGAGGGAGAAAAAGGAAACTGAAGAAGGTGGGACAGAGATGGCAGAAAGTAACTAGGACAGAGTGAAGCAAGAGGCCTGCAGGAGCTGCAGGACGAGGGAAAGGAGGGGAAGTGAGAAAGGGAAGTAGTTTCCGGAGAGGAGAGTGAAGAGGGGAGAGGAAGTAGGCGGGAAGCCAGGAAGGAGACGGAGTACAGACAGGAAGAGAGGAATGTCTGCTACTTGGATCCGACGCTTTTCTCCATTTATTTACACATCACAAGCCACTGATTGTGAGAGCTGTGCAGAGACCTTCTGGTTCCAGCTGCTGACCCAGCTCCATGGCTGCTCCAGGCTGCTCTCTGGGGCAGGGTTGAAGCTGAGGTCTTTCTCACACACCAATCACGAGAAAGCCTTTCCTTTCACCAGACATCATGCGCTGTTCCTCACGTCCCCTGGCAAGGCTTCTGTTTGTGGAGAGTGACCCCTGTGTCAGCACTAAGGACGTCAAAAAGCAGAGGGAGAATCAAGACCCAGGAAGCGAGGCAGGAAACACATCGCAAAGCTCTTTATAGTCACTGTAAAAAGCTTCCCAGGGTAGCTACTAACCAGCTATGGCGCATGTAAGAATGAACACTACAGGAACCAGCTACATACAAAGAGCCTTCTGGCACCAGGATCTGCTGTTCTTTCCCCTCCACGCTTCATTCTCTACTAGCCCCTACTGAGAAACTCCCCAATCAGCTCCTGACTTCCCACCTCCCCAGGAAAGACACTGGAGAGAGCACAAGCTGGGTGCCAGCTTCATGTCTCCTGCTGTTTGGGGTCAGCCAGGGAGAGGAACATAAGAACAGCCGTACTGGGTCAGACCAAAGGTCCATCTAGCCCAGTATCCTGTCTGCCGACAGTGGCCAGCACCAAGTGCCCCAGAGAGGGTGGACTGAAGACAATGATCAAGCGATTTGTCTCCTGCCATCCCTCTCCAGCCTCTGACAAACAGAGGCCAAGGACACCATTTTATCCCCGGGCTAATAGCCTTTTATGGACCTAACCTCCATGAAATTATCTAGTTTCTCTTTAAACTCTATTATAGTCCTAGCCTTCACAGCCTCCTCTGGCAAGGAGTTCCACAGGTTGACTACATGCAGTGTGAAGAAGAACTTTCTTTTATTAGTTTTAACCTGCTACCCATTAATTTCATTTGGTGTCCTCTAGTTCTTCTATTTAGGGAACTAATAAATAACTTTTCTTTATCGGTCCTCTTTATCAAGGAGCGGTCCATGATGTAAGTGAAAGCAGCACAGGTAGCAGCTCTACCTCAAGCAGCTATACCAACCACCTTCTTATATAAGGCCCCTAAGCAGCTCCCCCTCCCCCGGTAACAATTATTTACACTGGGATTATTAATAAACAAAAGTGATTTTAGTAAGTGAAACCCAGAGGCACCAAGACCACTGACAAGGGAGGGTGAAGTCTACTCTACAGCTTTAGTTGAGAGGCAGCTGGCTTTTAGCTCATGTGGTAGAGGCACATGGCTTGAGCCCCATTGGCCTCAGGTTCAATCCCAGCTGCTGCTAACTCGGGTCTGTGGGCTGTATAAAAGGTAGGATTTAAGGGTCCTAAGAGGTAGCAGATAGAACAAAGTAACTGAGCAAACTTAACACACAACTAAGCTTACTACACTAAAGAAACTAGTTACATATAGTATCACAACCTAAAAATTTTTCTAATGATCTTCTTCACAGGCCAGACAGCCTTCCTTAATAGATGCAGTATATTGCAACCTTTCCAGCGGCACCCTGCATGAAGTATCGTGCATGAAGTATATTCCAGTTAATTCATATCCATAAGCATATTTCCATAAAGACTATGGCACGCCCCATCACATTTCCCTTTCTCTGGGCAGTAACGAGACTAAAAAAGGACACTACAGAGAGTTGATGTGATACACCTGCGTCCCCTTTCTATCCATAATCTCACATGAGCTATTTAAAAGGGGGCACGTCCACCCCCGCCCTCAGAAAACCGTTCCCAGCTGCTTTCGAGGAGCAGATGCGAGGTTACAGGAAGACATAAGGCATGTCGATGAGGGGAGAGGGTGTTGACAGAACCATTGTATCTTGGGGGTTATGGTGGCCAGCTGGCTAGTTTTTAACTAGTCTGGCCAGTTTCTGTACTGCCTTGCCAGGGAAAAGATTTATTGTGCTGAGGGATTTTTTTTTTTTTTTGCTTGGGACCAACGTTCGCTGTAAGCTGTGCACACGTGTGGCCGGTGATTTTGTAATTACCACTCATGCCACATGGCTGGGAGAGTGGTGACAGACACCTGGGGGTGGGCCGAACCCTCAACCTGCTGAAACCGCACCGATTCCTCTCAGCACCGGGCATTGGGAAAGGCACAGAACTGAAGAGTAGCCAGACTGGGTCAGACCAATGGTCCGGCTAGCCCAGTATCCTGTCTTCTGCCAGTGGCTGGGGCCAAACACAAGTTGGTAGCGTTGCCAGCTGTCCGGTTTTGAACCGGACAGTCCAATATTTGAGCTTCCTGTTCAGGAAACAATTTGAGAAAATATAAACGAGAAACTAGAAATGTCCGGTATTTTCTACATAAGCTGTAATGTAGATTGTGATGTAACGTCAAGTGTGTCCTGTATTTTTGTTGAAACCATCTGGCAACCCTACAAGTTGGCACCAAAAGACCCAAGACCCGAGTCCCATCAGAAGTGGGGTGGTTGAGACTGGGGTTCCTGTGAGGCGACAGCAGGAGGGCTCCCTTACAAGGGGGGAAGGGTTCTGCATTTCACAGATGGCACCTCTAGTTGTCTCCTGGACTCTGGCTAGGGGAGGGAGGCTGAGGGCAGGTCTCTCTTTTCCCTCGGAGGGAGGAAGAGCGGGAGGCAGCAGATTCTGTCACTTTCCCTCGCTGCCCACGGGAAGAGGGGAGGATCCGGCTGGGATCTGATCTTTCTGGGAGGGAAAAGAATAAGAGAGAGCACTTCCAGCTTGCACAATCCATCTCTTGTCTGGCGCTGACTGATGGTAAAGCCGTCCCATCCATAGGACAGTCGGGAGACCCTGCATTTTGGGAGGCCCTGTGGCCGCTGCCCCAACCGTCCTGTGGGTGGAACCCAGAGCGGCTTGGAGGATTATCTGGGGGGGCCAGATGAGGGGCAGCAGTAATAGTCGTTCTCCCTGCCCGTCCCCACTCATCACGGTGATGGGAGCCAGAGTGATCCAGCCTCCCACTCCATTCCACCGTCCTCTCCCAGCCCACTGTGCGCCGCTTTTCACCACCACAGGAAACAACGGGTGAACAGTGGGCTATAAAGGAAGGAGGCTTCACCTGGCCTGAACTTGCTTCCTTTCTTCCATAAATCCAATGCTTCCCCCTTGCAGACGGGGTGGCTGCATTCCGCGCCTTCCTGAAGACAGAGTTCAGCGAGGAGAATCTGGAGTTCTGGCTGGCCTGCGAGGAGTTCAAAAAGACCCGGTCGGCAACCAAACTGGCATCCAAGGCGCACAGGATCTTTGAAGAATTCGTTGATGTGCAAGCTCCTCGAGAGGTTAGTGAGCACACGCACCCTCCACCAGTCTCAAAATGGATGCCTCATGCGGTCCCCAAAACTCCGTCAACAACACTCCCAGCAACTGCGCTAATTTGTTGGCTCTCCCAGAGTGAGGGGGGTATGTGCCAATGTAGCTCCTACAACTCTCGGAATCTGCAAGATTCCTTCCCACTCCACCCTTTTCTTCTCCCCCTGGCAGCTGCTGGCCCCTTGCCCCTCCCCACATGGTGTTGGGGGACATGTGACCCTTCATCTGCTCCCAGCGGTACAGGGGAAGAGGGTGGAGGGAAAGGGGGAGCCTGTGTCAGAATGCAACCCAAACGCAGCACTAGGACTCTTCGAGGTTATGTGTATGTTTGGTTAGTGGCGACAGTTTCTGGCCTACAAGGAGACTATACATTGGTTGCTAAGACAACCCTGGAAGTGAGCTGAAGTCCTACTGGGAACAGTAAGATTGCCTAGAAGGAGATCCCAGGGGCAAGAGACTCTCAAATCCTTTGGCTCAAACTCAAGCAGAGGTTGTACCAAATACCGGCCCAACTGAAGTCAATGGCTGTCTTTTTGATTATGTCAATTGGAGTGGGAGGAGATCCAGAATCCTGTGGCACTGAATTTATTCCAGGCAGGATTAGATACACAGGTTTAGGTTAGATTAGGAGGGGTAGTGTCCTTCGATATTGCAAGGGTTTGGCCTGCGATTCCACAGACATGAACGTGGTGTATCCAAACTTGAAATGGCCAACCAGCGTAATGCACAGCCAGCTAGTGTTGTAATCTTCTGAGGGGAGGCACACAGAAAGGTGCCCTTTCTCGACTGCATTATATTTGGGTACCACAAATGCCTCCCTAGCCAAAAAAGTAGTAATAGCAGTAACTCTGCCACAGGAATGGCCTTGTAGCCAATCCATCTCATGACAGCCACAGTTAAGATAGGTCATTTGCCAGGGCAAAATCTGAGAAAATTCAGGGCGTTGTTCCAGCAAAAATTCTAAAGTCATAAGCTTAAAGTCATCACTAGTCTGGAGCATTTGGGCAGCCACCCAAGAGAGAGTCAAATGCTGCCCAGCTGATCAACAGAGCGCCCACAGCCACCAGCATGTGTTTCTATTGGTGGTGCACCTGTACACATGCCTTGGTGCATATAACAAAACTTATTCTGCACAGGAATGGAAAAAATTAGAACCCTGGCTGTCATGCGAAATTATTATACAAGTCAAACAGTTTATTGTAAAATAAAAATAACAAAGGTATTAAGATTTTACTAATGGTTGAAACCACTAAAATTCATAACATTGATAGGAACCTTGATCAGTGTTAGCATAGCTGGAGTGACAGAGGTCTGGTTTTTAGAGGTAGCAAGCACTCATAGCTGATATTGAAATTAATATGGATTGACGTGCTTAACTTAAGTACGCTAAATTAGAAAATACGGGCCATGACTTATTATTAATCCCTTCCTCCCCTGTCCCCAAAGATTATGTTTTTGTGTTGCTAGTCAAGGCTGCGACATACATACACTTTTAACTACATAAACCAGAGTTACTCTATGAATCCTTCTTGCTGTCTTTTCCCCTAGGTGAACATAGACTTCCAGACACGGGAGGTGACAAGAAATAACGTGCAGGAGCCCTCACTGTCTTGCTTTGACCAGGCCCAAGGGAAGGTGCACAGCCTCATGGAGAAAGACTCTTACCCCAGGTTCCTGAGATCCAAAATTTACACAGACCTACTGACCCAAACCCAGAGGAGGCTCAGCTAGAGCAGGGATGGGACCATCACAAACCATACGCTTCCCATGGCAGCCAAACCCATTTCCAAATGTGAAACTTCATTGGTGTTAAAAACGCAGTGGGAAAGGGGGAAGGGCGAGAGAAAGGGGGAGCCTGTGTCAGGATGCGACCCAAACGCAGCACTAGGACTCTTTGAGTTTGTGGGTCTGTTTGGTTAGTGGTGGCACCTTGCAGTTTCTGGCCTTCTCAGGGTCAGAAATATGTCCTCTGTGGGGCACGGAGTCATCTATCGAGAAGGCAGGTTTCCCAAAATTTACCACACTGGTTAGTTGGTAAATAATGCCAATATGAACTTCCAGCCTTTCAGACCTTTCCCGACCCTCACCTATCCCGCACATTTGGAGGGGACACTAAGAGCAGTCCTAAAACGAGTGTAACCGAGCACAATCCACAGCACTGCTGTCACTTGTGGGGGCCTGGGTGGCTGGAACTCCACGCTAACAACCAGGGGGTGGCTAACACCACAGGCCGTGAGCGATCTCCCAGGATAGAACTGATCAACCGAGTCAGCTCCTTCTTCCATTTTTGTTGCTCACATTGTGATGTCAGCCATGACTCTACTGCACCCCCTTCCTACCATAAAGTCCTTTTCTTTCGGGAAGGGAAGCTGAGTGTTATTTTCACGTTGTCAAGGAGCCAACATTTCCTCCCCAGGAGGCCAGACCAAAAGCCCATACTAGAAAAGGTTCCAGATGCAAATTATGATCATTAAGATGTATCGATTGATTTGTACTGTGCTAGCAGGGAGCAGGGGCGCTGTGCTAGGCTCCGTACCAAAACCACAACCAAAAGATGCTTCTTATCCCTGAAGAGCTGTGTGGTCTTGGGAGGCAGCATGTGGTATTCCTTCCTGCTCACAAGGGAGGAGAACGCAAGACAGCCTGTTATACGAGAATGCACGTTTCATGCATTGCAGGATCGGGCATGACAGGGAGAGGTAAAAGCAAAGGGATTTGTGTGCAACGTAGCACACCGCACACAACACTTCAAAATAGCTTCGGTCCTGGCCTCGTGCAGCAGCTGATAACACTGATACTAAAGTTATTTTTATGTATTGTCCATGGACTGCTTTTATTTATCGATTGCTAACTGTGTGTTCGGTGCTGTACAAATATGGAGACACGGCCCTTACTCCAGAAAGAGATAAGACAGTGGAAACATGTTGTGCACGGACTGAGAGTCCAGTATCCAAGACACCTATTTTCTGCTGTATTTTCCATATTTTTGTTGCATAGCTTAAGAAATGATTTATGTATAGACATCAGCTGTGTCGCACAACCACCAAGCTGTGCATAAATACATTTATAATAGGCTTCAATTTCTGTGTTTAGGGTGCTCCATGGGTTTGCTACCCCAGCAGGATTGGAGCAAAAATGTGATGCAACACAGAGAAAATAGGAAGGACTGGCGTCCAAGGCGCCACACAGCAAAATAGGACAAAGCTGAGTAGGTCTTAAAAGGCATTGCACATCCATGCATTAGGGTAGGACAGAGCTTTCAGGCTCTGTTTTGAGGCGATGCTATGCAGGAGGAGTGTCTGTTCTGTAGCCATCAAGAGGTTACTCTCATTGGGAGGGTGGGTTTTGTTAGGGCAGCACTGTTATTTTCTAAAATAAACGTCTTCCCAGTCCTAACTTGAGAACGTGAACACTGGATGCAATTGATGCCTGGGCTAAACAGGAAGGTGAGATGGGAGAGAGCTGATGCATGGTTCGGTGCAGCGTGGCGTGGCTTTGCTGAACAGGAGTTCACTGGTAGGCCATTATGTTGGTCAGTAGCCAAAGTTTCACGTTGTGGTGATCCCTTAAGCTCCAGAGACTGGGTATTTGTGGTTCAGGATCCCAGTCAGAGTGGGGTGTCTGGTGGTCTCATTTCAGAGACATGTGCAGCTGGTCAGAGTTCTCTGGCACCAGAGGCGAGTAGCAACCTAGACAAAAAGGTTTTCGAAGGGAAGGTTTCAGCATCTGACAGGACTGTTATTCTAAAACGGTGCTTCTCGACTTTTCATTCTTCGGACCACTGTCTAAGAGAGAGGTCCTTTCCTGGGTCAATTTTCATTCTCTTAGGGGGACTATCAGAAAGAGCATAGAGCCTTCTGATCTGAGAACCATAGTTTAAAGACGGTCTTCGCAAGGGAATTGTGAAATAAATGGCAGGGACTAGAGCACAGGATCACAGGCGTGTGAGGGTGGAAAACTGAGTCTGCACCCAAATGCAGGTCCCAGGGTGCAGCTTCTCCATCTATTTTCTTATCTATCATGAATGCCTTTGGCCTATACATTTAGTCAGCCTAACGAATGAGACTGGAGAGAGAACTCTCTTGGGAACCTTGTGCAATCAAAGACTGATGAAATTATTCTTTGATCTTTCTTGGGCTATATTTGTGTCCTGTTACACAAGTAAGCCACGCGTGGGTCCCCGCTGTGCTGCAGATGTAAGATAAAAGCGCAAGAGGGAGATCACTAAGATGCTAGGGGAAATGTACTTGCATCACGCCACAGGGTTCGTGGCACATTCTGAGTGCGTCTTCTGTGCAGTTGGAGGCAGGCGCGCGCCCGGACACACCTCCTAAAGAATTGGGAAGAATTCCTCTTCCTATGACACTTCAATGGCGGCACCCTCACGTAGGGCCATGCTCTGTCTTCAGATGTGAGGAGCGCCTGTTGAGTTGAGTCAAAGTCCCTGGGAGCAGAACGCACAGAACTGGCTCCTTAATGAGGAAGAGTCTAAATGGCTTCTTGCCTGAATGTGCACTGGCGCATGAAACCAATGAAGCTGCAGCTTTTGGAATGGTGTGATAGGTGTGATAGGACAGGCATGGCTACATGGTAGGTTTCAGGGACTGGTTGCAGGGTCCTAGCTGTTTCCTATGACACTATGCTCTGGGAAAGAACGCAGCCAGTGAGGACACTGAACATGCTGAGGCTGTGAAGACGGGGGAGGAGGAGCTATGTATATTTTCCTTCTTTTATATGAACCCCCGTATTGTGGTTGTGACTGAAAAGGGTGCATATGTGCACAACTCTGACTGTCCTTTCCTCTAAGTGGAGAACAAAGACCAGTAGGATTGTAAGTGACCACGAGAGGTCATCTAGTCCAGCATGAAGGGTAGAATGAACTATTATCGAGACCATCCCTGACAAGTGTTTGTCTAATTTGTTCTTAAAAGCCTCCATGAATACAGGCTATGAACCTATAGAGAGCATTCCAAAGCTCCACTGCCCTTTCTCCATCCAAAATAAATAATGGCTGAGCTCACAAGCCCACACAAGCCAGGAAATTCAGAGCCCAAGCTGCCCCTCCAGCCTGTAGTCTCCTTACTGCACCAAACTACTGGGCTGTCTCTAGATTGGCATGATTTTCCTGAAATGCTTTTAACGGAAAAGTTTTCCGTTAAAAGCTTTTTCGGAACAGAGTGTCTAGATTGGCGCGGACCCTTTTCCGCAAAAGCACTTTTTGCGGAAAAGCGTCCGTGTCAATCTAGACGTGCTTTTCCGCAAAAAAGCCCTGTTTTAGCCATCGGGGCTTTTTTGCGCAAAACAGTACTGTGCTGTCTACACTGGCCCTCTTGCGCAAATGATTTGCACAAGAGGGCTTTTGCCCAAACGGGAGCAACATAGTATTTCCGCAAGAAGCACTGATTTCTTACAGTAGATCGTCAGTGTTCTTGTGGAAATTCAAGAGGCCAGTGTAGACAGCTGGCAAGTTTTTCTGCAAAAGCAGCTGATTTTGCAGAAAAACTTGCCAGTCTAGACACAGCCCAGGGATAGTTTAGCAGAAGACATCTTCAAAATGCCTGCCATTACTTCCCAGCCCTTTAGGAGCAGCGAGATCAGCCTACTATTGGAGCACGGTGAGAATATTCCATTGCACAGGCTGAGTTACCCAGTAGGCAAAAACCCAGTGAGGTGAGAGGTCCTGCCTGATGGGAACGAAGGACAAGTACAGCTCGACAGGCAAAGGCGGGATGGGATGGGAAGAAGAAGGGAGGTTTCTCCCACCAGCTAACGGGGGCGATGGCCCGTTGCTGAATGATTGTACTTGATGGAAGCTGTAGAACCCCCTCCTTTGCTTCTACCTTTCCATTCATTACAGATGACTGGGGTCTGGCTATGGAATATTTGACACTCTCCTGCAGATTTTGGAACAGACTGGGCAGCTGGCCACCCCATGCTAACAAATCTGCAGGACTTCCTGATGGATGCTCAGTGAGGTTCTCCCCAACATTGCTGGTTTGCTATTCATGGCAATTAAGGCTGAATAGGGCGGAAGAGAGGTTGGCTAGACGGTGGGGCTGTGAAAAGTCTAATGAGGCATTCTATCGCCACTGAAAGGGGGGGAACAATTTACCAACTTCTCCTGAAGGACCCGTATTAGCTTTTGCCCCCAAGTGTGACCTCAGTCAGCCCTGTGTGGGAGCATCTACCAGCCAATACCTCTGGAATCCATTAGTGAATCGAGCCCTGAATTCTTTGAAAAACGAACCAAAGCATTTTGAAGTAGCCGACATCTCTCAGCAAACCCCCTACTCCTGCACGTTCTTGATTTGGCGTATTGCTTTGAGTAGGGAATGTATGTAATAGGTAACGTGGATTTTGTTGGTACAGCCAATAGATTTAGGACCAGTTTTTTTCCTAACCCATCATGTTCAGTCCTCGTCAGCTAATGTCAGAGAGGGTCCCCTGTGAGATGAATCCAGCACAAGGGAAATCCTTCATCTGCAATCATCAGTTATTTTTCAGACCGTTTTTGTGCTCGCTCGGAAAACAGCCTAATGATTTAAAGTCTTTTTTTAAACAAGACATTAGCATCAGCTGTTGTCTTTTATGCCAAATGGCAGCCAGAATTAAATTAAAATAGACGAGTTATGTAATCCCCTCCTGTAAAATCAGGAGCTCATAAAAAATGGTGATTTCGTCTCAGCCATTGCAAGATCTAAACCAGTCTATAGAGATGAATCCTTAATGTAAATACCCTGCCTTTTACGTCAACCCTTATTGATGTTAAAGGAGCATCAACAACTTAATCACACTTCTCTCTGCAAATTTTTCACCCATTATTGTAACAAGTCAGGCTGCTATAATTGAAAGGGGAGGGAGAAAAATCGTTTCTTTCTACCTTTGCCTTTGATAGCACTTTGTGGAAGATCCCATTTGCTCTTGCCCCTGAACAGCTTATCAATTTGTGGGGATCTCTGACAACAAGAGGGAAGATCAAATACTTTCAAAAACAGGAAAACGCCATTTTCAAGTTATCAAATTTCACAGTGTGCCACAGAAGCAGGGGTAGAAGCAGAAACTGCTTTTATCCTTTCCCCTTTAGGAACCAAATTTGAAGTTCTCTATGTCCCTTTAAATGTCAACATTCATGCACTGCTGGGTCCATGCCTTCCATACTGGGAAGTATGAAGGATCAGTCTTGATTATTTTGGGGTACACTACCGCCTCTAAGGCAGTACCGCTGTGCTATGGGAGGAAGCAGCTACACTACCGTGCTACATCAACAGAAGGGGGTTTTCCATCAGTGTAGTTAATCCACCTCTTTGAGAAGCAGGTGGCTAGTTAGGGTGAGAGAAGACTCCTTCCTTTTACTGCATCTAGAAAGCGGGTTAGGTTGCTCTAATTATGCCATTCTGTGTGCAAAATTTTTCACAGCCGTAAGCCACAGAGCTCGAATGACCTAAGTTTTAATGTAGGCCAGCCGTGAGTATTGAAGGAATGTATGTGTGAGTGCGTGCATGTATGAGCAAATGTGTATGTGCTTTATGCACAAATTATTTAATATTTCCCATTATACAATCTTTACTGTGATTTAGGCTGTAACTGTTAGAATAGGGATAATACGTAAGGGGAATAAAATGAGCTGTTAGCGTTTCTCTGCAGCATCTGTAAAAGTGGCTAGTAATGGGAGACGTGAAGCTCATTTATCCGGAACAGCACATATATCAAACTGAACTGGATGTTCATAGATACAGAAACCACAGGGAAATGTTTACAGCATACAGAGCAATATCAAAACACACCTCAGCCTGGTCCCTGAATATCTCTCATGTGTCAGTGCCTCTCTGTTTCCTGTCTCCTAGCCCTCTCTCTTGTAACTATAAACTTACCCTAACATTCCCTACATACCACTTGCTTCTCATTTATCTCTGCACTTCCGTTCTGTAGCCTCACAAAGTTGTCCCGGCGGGCCCCTTGTCCATGGATATCTTTCCCCTCTTCCCAGCAACCTCTCAACCATCATTGCCTACCTGTTATTTCATGCTTCTCATTTCTCCTCGCATACTGGGCCCTGCCTGCTTGTCTCTTCTTGTCACATACCTGTCTCATTTTCCCCAGAAACCCGTCTGGTATCTTTTCATATCCCTCCAGCATCCCTCTGAGTGTCACTGCAGACAGTGCTATCGCCTGTCTTTACACACCAACTGCCTGTCACTTCGTACTTGTCACCCATCCCTTACTATGGGGCACGTTTTCCCGTCTGATAGCTACATTCCGTTTCTCCTCTGATGCCGGAGCCTTCCGTTCACCTAGTGTCTTGGTGCAGCTCTCAGCCTGGCATGAAAGTCAAAGATCATAGAACTGAACCCAAGGTACGTTTGCAGCTGCTTCGGAAATTATTTTTTTTCTACATCAGCTGGGCTTTCTGAGGACTGTTGCTTGCTCCTCATTTTGTGCCCCTTTTCTCCATCTCTAAAGCGCCCCACACCAGGTTTGCTAGTGGAGCGTGGCAAAGCGAGGAGCAGGACTGGTGCTGCCATTAGCTGCTTTGTTGGGATTATTGCTGTGCTTCCTGTTAAACTTCCCAATCTCAACAGGCTAGTGTTTCTATACAGGTGGGTGTCTTATATTTGTTCAGCCAACGTGGGTTAGCTTTGCGCTGCACCTCCCCTCGGCTTTATTAAAAAGCTGTACCTCTGACTCAAGGCTGAGTAATAAACTCAGCGGAAGCTCCGGGATGTGTATGTGGAAGGGAACTGCGAAGCTGAGAGTCCAGTCACCAAAAAATGAACCATTTGTGCAGAAAGGCACGTGAGGTCAGACAGGGGATATGACGCTCTGCTGGGAGAATCCCCAGCGCAAGATGTTGTGGAGGACTTGGCTCTGATGTCAGTCTCTTGTCCCCAGTCCCTGCTTCACATTTCCAGTCCTTTCCCATCTGGTTTGAAGTCCAGCTGGCCAGTTTACACACAGAAGGACTGTGGTCCAATTCCCAGCTTATTTTCCTCCTGGGAATTCACAGTACAGTTTGCTAAGCTAGAGTGTTACTGGCTGAATGGGCAGTTCTCGTATCTGTATATATCCCTCTACTCTTCACCCTTCCACGCGGCAGGGCTCACATGCTGAATCTAGACCAGGATCAGCTCTGTTTTCACATGCTGTAGAGTGCAGAGCCAACCACATTGCATAGGAGGAGTATCTGCATATTCCTCTGCCAGTGTCTGCACCCTTCAGTTAAAAAAGGATGCGGAGAAGGACACGGCCATAACAAGGGCAAGGCAAGCAGGGTGCTCACTCCAGGCGCATCATAATCAGGGGAGCAAAAACGCAATAAGTGAAAATAATCTATACTATTATAAAAGGAGAGGTGCCCATCACGCCGTCTGTCACAGAAAACATTTGAGGATAGACTGGAAGACTTGAGAAATTTCTAGAAAATGCCAGAATGAGTGAGAAAACTCCAGAACTTTGTAGAAAGACGTTCTGACAGGCCAGGCCTTTGTCCCGCCCCTTCCAGCAGGCCGGGGCGGCTGCAGTGCTGAGGGGAGCTCCTGTCACACGGGTGAGTGTGGAGGCGGGATTAGCCCTGAGGGCAGTGGGCCGGCTCAGCCCCTCTACCAGCCGGGTGGGAGAGGCGGGAGTGAAGCCAGGAGGTGGGAGTGAGGCCACGAGAGCCTGGCGCTGCCCCTGGTGAAAGCAGGCGGCCTGGGGAGCGAAGGGCTGCGGAGACGTTGTGCCAGGAGCGAGTGTGGTCCGGGTGCATCACTAGGAGCCATGTGCCCTCGGCCCCTCCTCATCTGCTCTCACCTACTGGAAGGGGTGGTAAAAAGGCCTGTTGTGTCAGATGGGAAGGCAACGGGGCTATTTCCCCAGGGCCTGGCAATTCTAAAGGGCCCGGGGTTGGCAGCTGCTGCTAGTGAGCTATAAAAGTAAAGAGCGCGACGCATGCTAACCTAAGGAGAGGAGATGCAAAATTAATATTTTGCTCTGGGGCCAAAAATACCTTGTAACGGCACTGGAAGGAGATGTCTGATTTTACATTTACTTATGCAAGAGAATGGAGCTCAGTGGGATTTCCAGCAATGGGAGCAGGCAATGAGTAATCCATGGGATGGAACTGGCTTCCTTGAGAAATGTGAGCCAAGGGACTCCTCTCCCTTATCCCGTCTCCCTTTCTTTTCAATCAATCAAACGAGGGACTTGGGTCTCCATTTTTCCCTTGTGTCAAAGTCACCAAATGCCACCTGGAATCTGCATCCTTCATTAAAAGCATCAGAAAATCAGAGTGCCAGTGAAAACACTACATGGGGAGAGGAAGCTTTCAGTACCAGCTGGTATTGCTAGGTCCGGTAATTTGTTACCAGGCCTGGGTTGCATGCAAGTTAGCCACACACACACTTCCAGGAACCAGGGATTTTACAGGGCTCAGCAGGGACTCGCTGGAGCCTTAGTTTAGGGATGAGTGAGTTGAATCACTGGACATCTTGACCTGGAGGCCAGCTCCTGTAAGACCCTGTCCGTACTGTGGTTCTCTTTTCATTAGGTTCTTATGCTATCACCACAGTCTTTGCACACCAAAGTTGTTGCCAGCAGAGCTTCAACTGCAGTCTGGACAGGACCCAGAAGTTGACCTCTGTAGATCCTTCCTATTTGCCATGCAAGTTTAAGATGAAGGCAGTGGTTAGGGTTTCCGTCTGGAGCACCCTCGACATTAGCTGCTCTTGTTTGAAAGAGTCACTTACACCCAACAGATCAGTAGCAGTTCATCTGGCGTAGGGGATGTTTGGCTGATGACGTCTTTGTCATAATCACTGACTTATGTCATTACAATGTAAAGTGGAATATTGTCATTCACCTTTACTGTAACCAATCCCGTGAGGATGTAATAAACACCAACTGGAAAACATTTCCTCTGTGCCTGAGGGTTTGCTTCTGACTTCATTCACGTTCATGAGGAGAAAAGATCATTCACAGCTTTATCTAGCTGCTCGGAAATGTCTATACAAACTGCCGCTTGGGGAGCCATTCCGACAGGAAGCCTGCATCATCGAGAAGACAGCACGGAGTCAGAGTCGGCTCGTGCACAGCTGGAGAAAGACACTGCTCATGCTGACTCTGGGGACAATCCCGTGCCACCAAATAGTGACAGTGAACTTGTGACGGGGGCAGACATGGAAGTTTATTGGCGAGGTGGTAACCAGGGAGACCCTATAAGGGGTTATACAGAGCCTCCTTCGGACATGCAACCAATATGGCTGCAGATGGCCTTCCCTTGTCCAGCATGGCTCCCCGCTCCACTGGCCACCGCTCTGAATCTGAAAGCAACAGGAAGATGATGGAAGGGCGGGGAGCTGTGAGAATGACCTGGGGATGGGGTGAGTCTCCTGAGGGAATGGGTGAAGAGGGGCCTTAAGGAAACAGCTGTCCCTCCCCAAAGCTGTTCTCACACTGTGAATTGATTTGACTGGCCCAGAGACTCTCAGAGAGAGCCCCCATAGTAGCAGTAGGTCTTCTCTACAGCCCCACCTTGTGGTACAGCAAGTTTGGTCTAATCATGTCGGAGGAAAAGGGGTAGAGGAGAGGGACCATTGCTAGCCGCAGAGGGAATGTAGGGAAAACAAGGCATGGTGGGGTGTTCTCTCATGTTCTTCTGAGGTCCATGCTCAGAGCTGAAGTGGGAGACAGATGTCATCAGCTTCAGAGAGTCTGCCTGGTGTCTAAGGCAAAAAAACCACCCCGGGGGTATCACCTTTACTTTGTAAGAAGAATTCAAATGATTCCCCAGATGTCATCTATTGCTTGAGTCTGCAAAAGGATTAGCCAGGGTCTAGACCAAAAGTGTGGGTACCTCTGCTTTCGCCTACCTCCGGCAGAGCAGATGTCACACTGTACGGAGGAAGCACCAGCCAAGACATTAAACTTTGCTGAACAGAACTAGGACCATGACCAATAGTGTGTCTCCTTTCCCAGGCCTGTTGCACACAGTTCGGGTGCAGAGGAAGCCATTCCCGGCAGATGACTCTACCAGGGTATGGGAAGTTGCTATCCTGGGAATCGGGGATAACGCAGTTGGCACAATGCGTCTGCACGCAGTAGGAGGAAAGCAGGAGGGCAGGGGAGACAGGGTGCTTCTGGAGTGGGGGAGTTCACATACAAAGTGAAGGCAGATTTTTCTCCCCTTCCCTTTTTGAGATGAAAGTTAGTTCTGACACATGGAACAACTGCCCATTTAATCGGATGACAGGGTTTAGGTAACAGCCAATATGGACGGGTTCAGAACAAATCATACCAAACCAACCCTAGCCTAGTGGAGGAACGGGGGCCAAGCCAGAGACATGATGTTTCTTGGGTTTCGTAAGTATTTTGACACAGTTCCACAGTCTAGAGGAGAGCAACAAAAACGATAAAGGTTTAGAAAACCTGATATATGAGGAAAGGCTAAAAAAAAAAAATCCTGTTTAGTTCTGAGAACAGAAGACGGATGGGGGACTGACGGTTGAAGGTTGGTATAAGAAGAGTGATGATCGATTTTTCCTCCATTGCCACGGAAAGTAGGACAAGAAGTAATAGGCTTAATCTGCAGCAAGGGAGATTTCAGATAGGGTTAAGGTTAGGGTCTAACTCTGAGGGTAGTTAAGCTCTGGAATAGGGTGGTTTGGAATCCTGATCACTGGAGGTTTTTCACACCAGGCTGAACAAACACCTACCTGGAATGGTCTAAGTATACTTAGTTCTGCCTCCAGGTCTGGCTAGATGACCTTTTGAGGTTCCTTACCAGCTCTATGTGTCTATGGGCCAATTACTCATGATCATGAACAGTGCGGGGGGGGGGAGGCCTGGTCACTTAAGTCAAGGGTAAAGTTGGGACCCCTTAGCCACAAGAAGACCCATCTATGAAGTAAGGACTGCAACACAGACGGCCACTTGTTGAGACACAGATAAATTCCCCCGCCACAGGAGAGTGGCTATGGGACACCTGTGTGCTGAGCCAGACAGAGAACTCTCTTTACAGGTGTTCGTCGGCAGGACGGGTTACGTAAGCAGCCTGTTGTTTAGCAGCCAGAAGCAGTGATGTGTTCAGAGAGCAAACTACCTTTTCTGGCTCATTAATTCAGCTAGAAATGGCTGTGTTGGAGGCAGCACGTCTGGGTCATCAGTGTTTCACGTGACCATGCTGCTCCCTATGCAAAAGGATCTTCTGGATCTCCCCATGTGATTGACAGGGTGTCCATAAGTCCTGATCCCGAAGTTCAACAGGAATCGATCATACAAACATTTAAATTAACATCGAGTTGACTGAGCCCGTTAAAAAGAAATTCTGTTTAGTTGGCTTCTTTTTATTGATCTTAAAAGCTCTGGGGTCCACACGGAGGGGTGGGGGGTGGGAAGGTGGACAACCCCACTCCACAAACACACACAGACAGGGGAGAGGTCACACACACTCACACTATCACAGAGGAGGGGTGACTGACCAACACAACTCTCCCCACCAGGCACTGTGCTCCATGCCTGGCTGGGTCCCCAGGTAAAGTTGGGGCCCCTTCTCAGCCACAAGAAGACCCGTCTATGAAGTGAGGACTGCAACACAGACGGCCACTTGTTGTGCCACAGATAAATCCCCCGCCACAGGAGAGTGGCTATGGGACACCTGTGTGCTGGTACCTGGCCCTGCATCTCCTGGTACCTGGCCCTGCATCTTCCTGAGGCAACATATGCAGAGAGCACCCCCCCCCACACAGATTTCTGCCAGGGTTCACTTTACAACGTGGCCGGCAGCAGCCTTTCAGCACGGTGCAGGAGGGAAGGGACGGGAGCTGCTTCCAGCTGCAAAGGAGCAGGAGGGCAACGGCTGGAGGACCTGGCCCATATCTTTGCTGAGCTCTTCTCTTTCCCCACTACCCACCTCTTCCCCCAGGTGGCTGAGAACAGCTTGTCCCTTCCTGCCTGCACAGTGTTGCAAGGCAGCGAATACCTCCAGGCTGCTGCTGGCCACCAACATCATCCCGTCCTGCCTGTGCTGTAGCCAGGAGATGGGCTCAGCTGTAAGGAACCTGACTGCAGGGACTTCAGCGAGAGAGCTCAGCAGAGGTGAGTGCTTAGGCAGCCCTGCACTCCCGGGGGATTGGACCAGGGCGGGGATGAAGGAGAGACCTGGGTGAAGAAGCGGCTAAGCCCTTGCATTGGGGGCTGCTGTGGAGCCTGCAGTTTCAGGGCATGAACAGGCTGGAAATTTCTTCCCTTCTCCTCCCCGCGCCCACTCCAGATCTTAGCTGAGGGGCAGAGAGGCTGTCCCATGCCAGTGCTGTGCAGGGGCTTGGCACGTGCAGGGCACCACTCACCTTGGGCCAGAAGGTCTTGGGCTTTCCCGGGGTGCCAGGGTGGGGGAAAGGAAGGAGCCTGCTGGCCAGACTGGTGGTGAACTAAGCACTCCGACCACCGGCTGTTTCTCTGTATGATGCTGGGAGTGGGACACCCATCGGGGGATATGAGGAGTAAGAGGTCTTGCAGGGGGGTGTGAAGGGACGGTGGGTGGGGCCCTGCTGGGCAAGAGCCAGCTCACAGCAGGGGCTGCCCTGATGGACCAGCAGGGGGCGCTGCCAGCTCCATGCACTGTGTCTTCCTCAGCCACCAGTACTGGAGGTGGCAGAGGGAAGAGAGAGAAAATATAGGTCAATTTTCCCTTTTAAGAAAATATGGGACTGTCTCTTTAAAAACGGGATCCTAGCTATTGCAATGATTATAATGAACGGTTTGGTTTTGGAAGCACTGTCACGGTGTTAGGCATTTACAAAACACAAAACAAAGTGAATTGTTTCCTGCTCTGGAGAGCTTATAAGTTAAAAATGGGTAGGCAAGCACCCACAGGACACGTCTACATTGCAGGGCTTAACTTGAAATAAGCTACGCCAATGGCGCTACAGCAATTGTACAGCTTATTTTGAAATGGGGAGCATCTACACAGCACCTATTTCGAAAGAGAGCCCTCTTCCTCCGACGTCCCTTACTCCTCGTACAATGAGGGTTACAGGAGTCACAGTAAGAAGTCCTCCAGCTTGACAGTATTTCCAAGTAGTGTCGAAATAACTGCCTGCTGTAGATGCGGACTGTTATTTCGGAATAACGTCACTGTGTATCATAGAATCATAGAATAATAGGACTGGAAGGGACCTCGAGAGGTCATCGAGTCCAGCCCCCCGCCCTCAAGGCAGGATCAAGCTCCATCTACACCATCCCTGACAGATGTCTATCTAACTTGTTCTTAAATATCTCCAGAGAGGGAGATTCCACCACCTCCCTTGGCAATTTATTCCAATATTTGACCACCCTGACAGTTAGGAATTTTTTCCTAATGTCCAATCTAAACCTCCCCTGCTGCACTTTAAGCCCGTTACTCCTTGTCCTGTCCTCAGAAACCAAGAGGAACAAATTTTCGCCTTCCTCCTTGTGACACCCTTTTAGATATTTGAAAACCGCTATCATGTCCCCCCTTAATCTTCTTTTTTCCAAACTAAACAAGCCCAGTTCATGAAGCCTGGCTTCATAGGTCATGTTCTCTAGACCTTTAATCATTCTTGTTGCTCTTCTCTGCACCCTTTCCAATTTCTCCACATCTTTCTTGAAATGTGGCGCCCAGAACTGGACACAGTACTCCAGCTGAGGCCTAACTAGTGCAGAATAGAGCGGCAGAATGACTTCACGAGTTTTGCTTACAACACACCTGTTGATACAACCTAGAATCATATTTGCTTTTTTTGCAACAGCATCACACTGTTGACTCATATTCAACTTGTGGTCCACTATGACCCCTAGATCCCTTTCCGCCATGCTCCTTCCTAGACAGTCGCTTCCCATCTTGTATGTATGGAACTGATTGTTCCTTCCTAAGTGGAGCACTTTGCATTTCTCTTTATTAAACCTCATCCTGTTTACCTCTGACCATTTCTCTAACTTGCTAAGGTCATTTTGAATTATGTCCCTATCCTCCAAAGAAGTCGCAACCCCACCCAGTTTGGTATCATCTGCAAACTTAATAAGAGTACTCTCTATCCCAATATCTACATCATTGATGAAGATATTGAATAGTACGGGTCCCAAAACAGACCCTTGAGGAACTCCACTTGCTATCCCTTTCCAGCAGGATTTAGAACCATTAACAACAACTCTCTGACTACGGTTATCCAGCCAATTATGCACCCACCTTATCGTGGCCCTATCTAAGTTATATTTGCCTAGTTTATCAATAAGAATATCATGCGAGACCGTATCAAATGCCTTACTAAAGTCTAGGTATATGACATCCACCGCTTCTCCCTTATCCACAAGGCTCGTTATCTTATCAAAGAAAGCTATCAGATTAGTTTGGCATGACTTGTTCTTCACAAACCCATGCTGGCTATTCCCTATCACTTTATTACTTTCCAAGTGTTTGCATACGATTTCCTTAATTACCTGCTCCATTATCTTCCCTGGGACAGACGTTAAACTGACCGGTCTATAATTTCCTGGGTTGTTCTTATTCCCCTTTTTATAGATGGGCACAATATTTGCCCTTTTCCAGTCTTCTGGAATCTCCCCTGTCTGCCATGATTTTTCAAAGATCATAGCTAAAGGCTCAGATACCTCCTCTATCAGCTCCTTGAGTATCCTGGGATGCATTTCATCAGGACCTGGTGACTTGCTGACATCTAACTTTCCTAAGTGATTTTTAACTTGTTCTTTGTGTATCCTATCTTCTAAACTTACCCTCTCTCTGCTTGTATTCACTGCGTTAGGCACACCTCCAGACTTCTCGGTGAAGACCGAAACAAAGAAGTCATTGAGCATCTCCGCCATTTCCAAGTTCCCTGTTACTGCTTCTCCCTCCTCGCTAAGCAGTGGGCCTACCCTGTCCTTGGTCTTCCTCTTGCTTTTAATGTATTTATAAAAGGTCTTCTTGTTTCCCTTTATGCCTGTAGCTAGTTTGATCTCATTTTGTGCCTTTGCCTTTCTAATCTTGCCCCTGCATTCCCGTGTTGCTTGCCTATATTCATCCTTTGTTAGTTGTCCTAGTTTCCATTTTTTATGAGACTCCTTTTTTATTTTGAGATCATGAAAGATCTCCTTGTTAAGCCAAGCTGGTCTTTTGCCATATTTTCTATCTTTCCTACACAGCGGAATTGTTTGCTTTTGGGCCCTTAACAACGTCCCTTTGAAATACTTCCAACTCTCCTCAGTTGTTTTTCCCTTCAGTCTTGCTTCCCATGGGACCTTACCTACAAGTTCTCTGAGCTTATCAAAATCTGCCTTCCTGAAATCCATAACCTCAATTGTGCTGGTCTCTCTTCTGCCTTTCCTTAAGATCATGAACTCTATTATTTCGTGATCACTGTCCCCTATACTGTCTTCCACTTTCAAGTTCTCAACTAGTTCCTCCCTATTTGTTAAAACCAAATCCAGAACAGCTTCTCCTCTGGTAGCTTTTTCAACCTTCTGAAACAGAAAGTTGTCTCCAATGCAGTCCAGAAACTTATTGGATAGCCTGTGCCTCGCTGTGTTAGTTTCCCAACATATGTCTGGATAGTTGAAGTCCCCCATCACCACCAAATCTTGGGCTTTGGATAGTTTTGTTAATTGTTTAAAAAAGGCCTCATCCACCTCTTCCACCTGGCTAGGTGGCCTGTAGTAGACTCCTAGCATGATATCACCCTCATTTTTTACCCCTTTTAGCTTAACCCAGAGACTCTCTACACAGCTATCTCCTACGTTCATCTCCACTTCAGTCCAAGTGTGTACATTTTTAATATACAAGGCAACCCCTCCTCCCTTTTTTCCCTGTCTGTCCTTCCTGAGCAAGCCGTACCCTTCCATACCAATATTCCAATCATGCGTCCCATCCCACCAGGTTTCTGTAATACCTTAAGGGATGTACCTTAAGGGAATAGCAAAGAAACTTCTTTTCTTCCCTCCCAGACCCAGCAGACAGCTTCTTGTGTGTGTCTTGGCACATCCATTTCTTCAGCAGTCTCCCACTGAAGGGTGTGGATAGTGGCTTTATAGGATGGCGTGGAAGAAACCACAGGAAGGCTTGTGGGAGCAGTCGGTAAATAGGCAGACAAGGCAATTGTCATGAGCAGAGCTAAAGATGAAGACTACAGAGGGGCAGGATGGCCAAGGGCTGACGTCAGGTAGGATGAGGCATCAGTAGAAGGATATAAAGTAGGGGCTGCAGAGGCAGCATTTTGTGTGCACGGGAGGTGGGCAGTTGGGTGTCAAAGAGGCAGAAGTTACAACAATCCAGCCAGGAAATTTCCAGGGACTGATTGAGCGAGGACGCTGTAGGGATAGAGTGGGACCTGGAAACATTTGAAAGCAGCAGTAATATTAGGGCTGAATGTGTGGGGCCAGAGCAGGAGGGGGTGTTTAAAAATGGCCCCTGGACTGTGGGCCAGAGTGACGGGGTGGATGGGAGTGATAGCAAACAGAGCGTGGGAGAAGGTTTCACAGGGACTATATGGAATTGGTTGAGACATTGTAACTTGAAGCAACCAAAAAGGGAGCTAGGCTGGGATGCAGGATTGAATGGCTAGAAGCAAATCAGCGGTGGACAGGCAAGAGAGCTCGATCCAGAGAGGGGAGGGGGCCCAAGGAAAGAGCCACCTGGGAACATTGGGGGGGGGGGGGGGGGGAAGGAAGAGACTCTTAAATGACCCAGTGTGTCGACATCCACTCTTCAGCTTCCTGTGCAGACCTGTGGGCCAGACTCCCTTTGGTTTTGCTGATGCCAAGTGCAGAGCTTCCCCGTGCTCCTCACCCCCGGCCACTCACAGTCCTGTCCAATCTGCATTTGCGCACGGAGCCCCTGGTGCTTCTTACTCAGTTCCCACAGGCTGTGATTTTTTTCATGGGGCTGAACTTCTATTTTCATTTGGAACAAGAGCTGCTCTGTCCTCTGCTCATTCTCACGCTCACGTTCCCTTCCCTCTTCCATGACCTGCTCCCCTCTTCGTTTTCCCTCTGGTTTCCTGAGTCATCTCTCTAAATCTGTCTCCGGACCCAATTCCTCCCTCCCGTTGGAGTGCATGCAATAGGAGAGTGTGACCTTTGATAGCGCCGTCTCTATTTTGAGATAAGACGTCTTGCCATCGTCTCCATTGTGTGCTGTACAGTGATTTTCAAGAGCAGTTGCCCGGAGTGAAGTGAGAAGATGAAAAAACCTGCCATCGGCGCTCTCCATGCAGATTTATGCTCAGATGCTATAAAAAGCGAGAGCAAGCAGGGCAGATAGCAGCAGTCCTTTGAAGAGCTCATTTGAAATTCTAATTTTTTTAATTTAAATCGTCTCCTTCTGCACGGCTACAGATTTCCCGAGCAGCGGTTTCCATTTCTGCGGCATGCAGCTACGGCGTGCTCTTTTGTTTTGAATCAACTAAATGACCCAGAAGGCAGCCCGTCTCCAGGCTAGGCAGAGGGACCATTCCTACACAGCAGCTGCCACATAACATGAGCAGTCCATGTGAGAGTGTTGGAGCAGGCCTCAAACTGTATTAAAAACAGACCAAAACGTCAGGATTCAGAGGCTTCCAGAGCAGTTAGAGGTGGGGAAAGGAGGAGGGGAGGTCAGAAGGGGACGACGCGGAGCTATTTGATTACTGATGGGCTAGTTACTTGCTTTGGCTTGCCCTTGACCAGGGAAAAATAAAATGCTATCTCTTTAAGCAGGTGGTGAAAAAAAGTCACATCTGAGCCTCTGTGAACATCTCACCCCTCTGAGCACTCTGTTGGGACCTGGCTCCCCTTTTCACTGCTGCCTCTAAGACCTGTGCTGGGACTGAATGCCTCTTGCTCTGGGCATGAGGCCAGAAATCTGCTCTTCAGAGCTCCAGCTGGCCTCCAACACTCCCCCAGGACTCAGCTCCAGAACTCCCCGAGGAGCTATGGCTTGCTCCCAGCTCCGTGCAGCCAAGATGTGGTGCCTGTGAGCTGCTGCTACCTAAGAGCACTATGCCACTGGGGTATCACTCCAGCTGCCCATGTGCCCTGGGTGACGGGTTTCTGCTACGGAGCAGCAGTGTGCAGACAGGAAGCAGCAGCTCCAGGATCATTGGTGTCCTGTAGCTTCCACTGTAGGTTGAAACGGTGTTCCAGAAACAGGCCAAAGACTCTGGCTTGGGGGAGCACAGGGACAGGAACAACCTACAAAACCACGAGTGGTTCTGTGCTTTCCGACACAGCATCCCTCTTACAGGGTCACAGGGTCTTCAAGGTCCCAGCGACAGCAACAAGACCCTGGCTGTGCCCACCCAGAAGTGACTCTCGGTCCCCGCGGCAACAGTCAGTCAGTAAATGGAGGGCCAATGAGACAGACACTTCCCTACATTCCCTGACTGAATGGCAGGCTCTCTTGCGAAAACAGATGTGCCAGAAAACATCAAAGGAGTCCAGGCGACCTGCTCTAGTGAGCCGTGGAAAAGAAAATGTAGAAAAGCTAGACTCAAACTGTCTGTGGTAGAGCCCTGTTCTCCCCTTACCGCGTCCTCCCTCTCTCGCCTCCCCTCACAATGCTCCTGTACCCAGGGTCCCACTGCAGTTCTAGGTGCCAAACATCCCCTTTCAAGTCCCTCCTCCAACCCTCTGCTTGCACCTGGCTTTCCAAGACTGGCTCCCTCTCCTCAGCCATCTGTGCCTACCACTGGTCTAGCTTCTGTCTGCATTTAAAACTGACCAGAAATGGTAAATCATTTAGATTATTATGACACACACGATGGAGATTTCCTTCAACTCTCTTCCTTCCCCTCTGCCCTTCACTGTCTGTGATCGTTGAGTTCAACATTTCTCCGATTTTATACTCACAGCTCGTTGGGACAGGGCCATGCCTGTTTTAATCTCTGTAATGTGCCATACAAAGGTATGCAGGCCTGCCAATGGGGGAAGGGGGTGCAGGAAGGAGGCAGTTGCCCTAGGATCCGATGATTTATAGGAGCCTGGAGCTCCCACCTGCCACCGCTGCCACAGTAATAGTGGCCGGAGCCCTGGGCCCCTTTAAATTGCTGCCGGAGTGCCATGTGGTCAGGATGGCACTGAGGGCTGGCTGCCCTGGCCCCGCCCCTTCTGCCTGAGGCCCTGCCCCTTCTGGGGTGGGGGGCGGGAGAGCCACTCCCCCACACACACCTTGCCCAGGAGCCTGTGGAAGCTGTTGGCCCCCCTGAAGATATGACATTCATGCTTAGCATTGATAATGAATGGGAATCAGCAGAGCACATAGCTTGGGAAGTGAGTGTTCAGCTTCCGAGTGAGTGAATCTGCCTCTTCATTGCACAGCGAGAACAGTCATAAACAGCAACCAGCGCATCTAAGTCAGGGGAGGGCATTAATTTTTGCAAGGGGCCACTTCATGAATTTTGGTACTGGTCTCGGGCCAGCCCCTCCTCCCCTCCCTCCCCGGAAGGGGCAATGCTTGGGGCAGAAGTTTCAGGGCTGGCGAGTAGCCTTTCCCCAGAGTTGTCCGGAGCCGGAGGCTTTGAAGTAAATATTGAGCAAAGAGCATGCAGCTCCCAGCCTCACTGCTCCTGCATTGCCTGGCAGCCACTTGGGGTTGCTGCGGCTATTTAAAGGGCTCGCGGCTCCAACTCCTGCCTGTGTAGCACTGTAACCTTGTAGCTGCAGCAACCCTGGGCGGCTCCCAGGCAACGTGGTAGCATTGGGGCGGGGAGCTGCGAGCCCTTTAAATAGCAGTAATTTAAAGGGCTCATGGCTCTCGGCTCCACTGCTACCATGTTGCCTGGCAGCTGCCCGGGGTTGGCTGCAGCGGTTTAAAAGGCTAATGGCTCTGGGCCCTGCCAGGGTAGCGTCGTGACCAGGAGCTGTGAGCCATGTAAATAGGATCCTGCTACCTGAGCCACCACCTGGAACTTTGGTGGCACAGGCAGCAGGATATAAATAGAAAGCGGCCAGGTGCAGCCCGTGGGCCGTATCAAAGTGTTAGTTAGGCAAGCTGGTGGTTTGCCCTCACTTTTCTCAATACATTTAAGTTCGTCCTCACTTTCACCCCTAACTAGGCTCATCTCTGCCTTTCCACAGAAGAGGAAAGAGGAAAAAGTACAGGTGCCCTGGTGGCCACTCCGTCCATAGTAATTACAGCTTAAATGCGAGATAGTGTCCATTCAGTGTGGACGTAGGGGGCTTCTGAAAGAGAGCGTCCATACTGCAAAAGATTAAGTTTTTTCCGGAAGATTTCTTCCAGAAGAGCTTCTTCCGAAAGAAGCCGGCAGTCTAGACATAGTCTGAGCTTTCTTTCATGAAGTCCCCTACGCCTGCTGCCCATTCTCTGTCCAGCTTCCCCATGGCTCCACCTCCTTCCTATAAGTTCCTCCTGAAAAGACACTTCTGCAAAGAAGCCCTGGGGTGGGGCTGAGGGAATTTCCACAAGCATGTGAGGGATTTAGGAGCATATGTCCTATTGAAAGTTAATGGGCTGTGTGCGCCTAAATCACTTGGGTGCTTTTGAAAATTAACTCCAGAAACCCCAGTCTTCCTGACAGTACAGCAACACAGACATTACAAGACTTTTTACAAAAAGATTCTAAACAAAAAAATTATGACACTAATGCTTCTACTTGATCACTGCGGATTTTTGAACACACACACACACCCCCACCCACCCGCCCACCCCCAATCTCTCTTCATATATACATTGTCTGTTTAGTTCAGAGTTTTGGTTCCAGCACAGATCTTTTGTCAATGGAGCCAGACTGATTTACATTAGCTGAGGACGTGGCTTTTGAAGTAGACCCTTATTTAACTTGTAGCTGAATAATCCAAACTTCTTCCAGCCCAACTGTGCAGAATCAAAGGTGCATGCTCACAACATTTTCCATACCTCCCACTTCCAGATGGTCAGGAAATATCAGAAGAACAACGCCTCTCCGTAGGTTTGTTTTCAGCCACAGCTCAAAAACAGAGAAAGTTGTGGAAATGAAACATTAAAAGTTTTAGGATTAAACATCCTCTTTGGGATACACAATGTGGAGTTCTTCCAGAGCCTGCAGATGAGTGATGAATTTTACACTAACAAAGTCAAGGCAGTGTTACAAGAACGGAATTCATCCAGAGAAACTACAATGCAGAATAAACTTTGCATTCCAAATCCACTATTGACAACATGTGCATTTAAGAACAGAGCTGTGACAGACCTACTAGCTAAACTAAGCAAGAAACTAGTCCCTAAAATAGATATATAGACTGACCAAAAAAAGTGTACACAAATGTAATCCGACTAAAAGATTATCACACAAGACAAATGATTTTGTATCACAAATTGCTGTACCTAAAATATCTCACACAGCACAGGGCTGCGTCCTTTAAGCCAAATGTCTGCTTATTGTCAGATGTAAGGTACAAGTAAACAGATCCCGGCAGGGTTACAAAATTTGTATCTGCATCCGATCCACAAATATGGTCCATGGATATAAAGCAGATATCTGTGGATTTACAGGACTCTACAAGAAAGCAAGCATCAGAACTACTTTTTATTAGTTACATTTTTGGCAGTGGGTTGCTAATCACACATCTATTACAATACATGTTAAGTGTCTTTGTCTAGACACATTGATAGAGCACTTAGATTCGATATTTTGATGCTCAGATTGGCACTTATGGTAGATGTGTAAAATTATAAATGTATATAGCCAAGTGCTGATTTAAAAGCCCAAACATGGGATTTCTATGGTCTATTCATGCCCATCTTTCATATGCTCTTTCTTTTGCTCATCCAAGACTCTGCACTTGATAGCTGGAAAGACAGATCCCACAGCAACCAGAAGTCAAATAATTCTGAGCTGGAAAACAGAACTAACAACACTGAGATGAACATGGGCCTGTTCTGGTGGAAAAGGTGTTCTACAATAGGGTCCCATTCATTGTTTCCTTATCTACTGGGGAACACACTGATTAATCCAACCCAAAGCTATTGCTGGCAACTTGCAATTTCTATCATCTACATGCCAGGCAATCGTTGGGTACAAAAAAGGCAGTACAGAGAAAGTCACAAGAAAACATGAGTCTGCCAAGGGGGCAGACACGGAGCCTGGCTCTCATAGATATGACTGGATGGGATTCCTGTACAATAGCTGTTTCACTTCTCACACAGACTCTATCCAGGCACTCTGCTGGAGACGGAGCCCTGCACACATGATTGCTAACCAGGCCTGTTTTGGACGCAGCCATGCCCCTCCTACAGAGCCAACCAGTGTAACCACAATTGCTGGACTTTGCATAGGGTGAGAGTCACCTCAGTTTACAAGTTAAGAGGTGTAATGACTACTTGGCACCACCTTCACAGACGGTTAACAGCCCGCCAATAGGCAGGCCCATAGCGGAGAGTCAAACCTCTAGGTGCAAACATGCCTTAGCCTGCATTGCCTGTGTAACATCAGCAAACATACCACCACCGGCAACCTGCGTATTGAAAAACATCTGAGCCTTGAACACAAGGGAAATGTACTTATCTCCTACTTGGCAGGGCACTGGGGTCAGGAAGAGGCTCCTTATCCCCTCTTTCCACATCATCAAATCAGCATAGCAGAGGGCAGGAACTAGCCCTTTCTACCATGTCGTAGGACAGATATTTGCTCTTTGACTTACAGGCAGAATTGCAGCGCTATGTAGAACTTCCCCATTGCTGCCTTTGCAACTCCAGCTACTTCTCAGAGTAGGGTTTCCATTATGTATGCAGACAATTAACCCTCATGTTATCAGAACTCCACAAATCCTAATTCCCAGACAGGAGGCTAGCTCCCCGCAGGTATAAAGTGGGTATCTCTGTTTATAGGATGCCACAGGCATGGAGTTCGGTGTGTTGGCCAAGCAGGGTTTCCTCAGGGAGAAGCACTCCGGGATAGAGGCAGGAGGATGGGCTGAGTTAAGGGCATAATGGGCAGTTCTGATTTGCCCCTGCCAGAGCCCCAAACTTTGTGTTCTGGGAAGGGTTGTGTTGGGGGAGTTCCTACAGTTAAAGAGCCAACCCACCACTGAGTGGGTGGCACACAAAGCTGACAAGGCTGAATGAAATAGTAGCCAACATCCACAAACCTAGCGTGAGTTATTCTTCCCTGCCAACTGCATTTCTCCCACGCCCTCGGCCTGTGTGTCGTCGGTAACATGTGAGTGACAGAAGGTGGGGAGATGCCCTCACAGAGCTCTGGGTTGCTAGAGTTCAGACCCCTTTCAGGCCAGGA
Organism: Pelodiscus sinensis; assembly: GCF_052426305.1. Classification (NCBI taxonomy): domain Eukaryota; kingdom Metazoa; phylum Chordata; order Testudines; family Trionychidae; genus Pelodiscus; species Pelodiscus sinensis. The sequence continues at coordinate 60,149,194 of NC_143060.1, forward strand.
GAAAAACTCTCGCTCTTTCAAACCATTGTGCAGTAAATGTCCATTGTGCCAGGTGTCCAGTATTGACCCGGACAGTCCGGTATTTTTGCCTCCTGTCCGGTAAAAAAATTCAGAAAATACTGGACACCTAAAATGTCTGGTATTTTCTGATTTTTTTCCATGGCCAGGAGGCAAAAATACCAGACACCTGGCAACCCTAGTGCCCGGGCCCAGCCCCCCGCCTTCCCCCCAGGTCCCAAAACCCTCAGCCCCCCCCACCCCCGGATCTCATGCTTACCTGGTTCCTCAGAGAAGCTAAGTTCTGGCTTGAACAAGACACAAAATGGCAGCCGGCAAAAAGCCTAAAGACCAAGGGGAAGCAATGCCTTCCCTGGGTCTTAGTGCTCAACCTCTCCTCTGTTCCTATCCCTATTCTAACTCTGCAATCACTCTGAAAGGGGCCATACTGTTTTAATTCTGTTTTATTATTATTTTTTCTTAAGTCTTGGAGTCCTTTTTTCCCCCCACCCCTCAACAACTTTGGTCCCCCCCCCTTTTTTTCCCCCTCAACAGAATTTTTTCCCCTGTTTTTTTGGGGGGGGAGGGCATTCGGTATTTTTGGTTCAACCATCTAGCAACACTAGCAGTAAGCCCGTGGCAAGATGTGGGGCCCGGATGAGCTCTGTCGGGTGGCTTTCTGCAGGCCAGAGTGACAGCTCTGAAGTCCAACGTCCTGTGGAAATTCCCATCTGGTGCTGTTCACCGCTGCCCCCATGCCTTGCACTGGCTGTACTCAATGACACTGTGAGTTTGGAAATTGCCTTGTCTCCCAGATAACCACCACCACTCAGCCCAAACAGAATGAGTCTGTGGGGGAGGAAGTGCTGTTGATTTTCGGAGACAGCGGCCTGGTGTCATTGCTAACGAGGCAAGCTCCCCATTCACCCCCTCAATTAATGGAGAGATATCTCCAATCCCCATCTCGGAGATGGCAGAAAACCAACAGCCAAGCAGGGTGCAATGAGGAATAGACAGACACACACACACACAGATACACACCTCCCCTTCTCTCCCCCCTTTAATAAGAATAATATTGTATCAGTTTAGTGGAGCTATATTGAAATGGCTGTTTCTATAGCACATTAACTATCATGATGGACTACTGACTGTAGCAGAAAAGCCATGTGGGACCTCATGAACAGTGAATTGTGGTAGGTTTTGTTCAGCAAATGTTTGGGGGAGTGTGTAGTCACATTGTAAAATATGAAAAAAGCTGAAAAATGCCACAGGCCTAATTTTTAGGAAGCACTTAAAATTGTAGTTGAACCCAAAGGGAGCTATGCTTACTCACAGGTACGAAAATCCAGCCCCATATAACTCCAGTGACCAATCACTCAGCTCAGTGAAGGAGCAGGGAATAGTCACCAGATATTTGGAACTAACAGGGTGAAATGCGTATGCACATGCTGCTTCTCAAACAGTTCTGAACAATGGAGAAACTTCTAAAAATAAGTCTGAATACGGGCAATTCATATGTGGAAAAATGGACCACTGCAAACATTTTCATCACCTCTTTACATAACCACTTTCCCAACACAGATATACACTTAGACATAACAATGTCACCACTAATATACTCGGGGTACCCCAAGATGTACACACAGAGGATTAGACTAAAACAACAAGGAGTCCAGTGGCACTTTAAAGATTAACACATTTATTAGGGTATTAGAGCATAAGCTTTTGTGAGCTACAAAGGAAAGGAAAGGAAAGGAAAAAGGGACTGTGATTATCTTGCAGTCCTTTCTAACCCTATGGCTCTAGGAGTCAATGATACAGAACTACCACACCTGTGCACACAACTGAATGCATCTATTACACATTTGCAGACATAGCTACTAGCATAAACAGATGCTAGTAGCACATACACGGGGGGCAGGGGGACTCAACCCAACAAAGCCAGCATTAACATACTCTGAGAAGCAGTCCGTGCCTCGTGCACACATGACACATGCAGACACATAAGCAGGGCTCCTAAGACAGCCCACGTGTCTTAAGGCTGCGCTATGTATCTGCCGCATCAATTCCTCCTAGAAGGAGCTGGATGTTTTCAGTGTGTGTCTGAGCAGAAGAAGGGAGAGGAAATGGAGAGGAACATGCAGATTACTGAGGAGAACAAACATTACAGACAGACAGAGGGTAGGCAGGTTTTTTTAAGCTTCTCTTTCTTCTTCCTGCTGTTTGACAGTAGGTACGCAATACAAAGGGAATACAAAGATCCCTGCAGCCAGATCCCCAGAATTTCCAGAGCTTAGCCAGACAAATGCAGTGTTGCATCCTTCACATATTCCCATCGCCCCGTCTGGCCATTTGTGCACTGTATGCCCAGATGCACGCTAAGCCAGGTCTGAACTGAGAGCCTGCAAAACCCACAGAAGAAATCTACAGGGGGAATCAGAGAGCAGGGGGCAACATGTTTACAAATGAAGACAAAGGGTTGGTCTGGGATATTGTAGAGTGCAAAGGGGCACACTGATTCCTTCGCCAAGGAGGGAAATTACAGTGTGCTTGGCCCACGGAAGGAGGGTCATAGCCAGCCTGGCTGTAAACCACTACAAGGATTTCAGTGTGTTTTCCTTTACAAGACAAAAAGAGCTTCTTGTTGGTTAAGTTCTAGGCTCTTCTAGAATGTGTGCTATGACTTTATTTTATACACAAGCATTTGTTCCCAATACTTCTACTTGTTACTACTTGGCTCTCTGTGCGTTGATGAATAAACGTAGGCCTGATTTCACCATCAACATGCCTGAGTGCTGCTGTGTGTTAAGCGGAGCGCTGTTGTGAGGAGTGACTGCTACGCTAGGGTGTTGTTTCTTTGGAAGCAGTGGGCCTGCTCTTTGGATGGAGCGTGCCTATCGCTCATCTGTAGAGTGACAGGAGCGCCTGCCAAGCCAAGAGGGGCCAGTGTTTGTGTGGCCTGTGGCCAATGGTGTTAGGGAGCTGACCTGTGACAAGGGTCTTCCCAGCCTGGGTACCAGGAAACACCACAGTTTTCTCCCACCCTGGAACTGAATGAGCATAGCATCTAGTAAGTGAATGATCTTTACCAGATTCCTGTGCACCTGTGGAATGGCGTTTGAGACAGTATAGGGTCTATGTGTGCCTAACGTAGTGAATACAAGCAGAGAGAGGGTAAGTTTAGAAGATAGGATACACAAAGAACAAGTTAAAACTCACTTAGGAAAGTTAGATGTCAGCAAGTCACCAGGTCCTGATGAAATGCATCCCAGGATACTCAAGGAGCTGATAGAGGAGGTATCTGAGCCTTTAGCTATGATTTTTGAAAAATCATGGCAGACAGGGGAGATTCCAGAAGACTGGAAAAGGGCAAATATTGTGCCCATCTATAAAAAGGGGAATAAGAACAACCCAGGAAACTACAGACCAGTCAGTTTAACGTCTGTCCCAGGGAAGATAATGGAGCAGGTAATTAAGGAAATCATATGCAAACACTTGGAAGGTAATAAAGTGATAGGGAATAGCCAGCAGGGGTTTGTGAAGAACAAGTCATGCCAAACTAATCTGATAGCTTTCTTTGATAGGATAACGAGCCTTGTGGATAAGGGAGAAGCGGTGGATGTCATATACCTAGACTTTAGTAAGGCATTTGATATGGTCTCGCATGATATTCTTATTGATAAACTAGGCAAATATAACTTAGATAGGGCCACGATAAGGTGGGTGCATAATTGGCTGGATAACCGTAGTCAGAGAGTTGTTGTTAATGGTTCTAAATCCTGCTGGAAAGGGATAACAAGTGGAGTTCCTCAAGGGTCTGTTTTGGGACCCGTACTGTTCAATATCTTCATCAATGATGTAGATATTGGGATAGAGAATACGCTTATTAAGTTTGCAGATGATACCAAACTGGGTGGGGTTGCAACTTCTTTGGAGGATAGGGACATAATTCAAAATGACCTTAGCAAATTAGAGAAATGGTCAGAGGTAAACAGGATGAGGTTTAATAAAGAGAAATGCAAAGTGCTCCACTTAGGAAGGAACAATCAGTTCCATACATACAAGATGGGAAGCGACTGTCTAGGAAGGAGCATGGCAGAAAGGAATCTAGGGGTCATAGTGGACCACAAGTTGAATATGAGTCAACAGTGTGATGCTGTTGCAAAAAAAGCAAATATGATTCTAGGTTGTATCAACAGGTGTGTTGTAAGCAAAACTCGTGAAGTCATTCTGCCGCTCTACTCCGCACTAGTTAGGCCTCAGCTGGAGTACTGTGTCCAGTTCTGGGCGCCACATTTCAAGAAAGATGTGGAGAAATTGGAAAGGGCACAGAGAAGAGCGACAAGAATGATTAAAGGTTTAGAGAACATGACCTATGAAGCCAGGCTTCATGAACTGGGCTTGTTTAGTTTGGAAAAAAGAAGATTAAGGGGGGACATGATAGCAGTTTTCAAATATCTAAAAGGGTGTCACAAGGAGGAAGGAGAAAATTTGTTTCTCTTGGTTTCTGAGGACAGGACAAGGAGTAATGGGCTTAAAGTGCAGCAGGGGAGGTTTAGATTGGACATTAGGAAAAAATTCCTAACTGTCAGGGTGGTCAAATATTGGAATAAATTGCCAAGGGAGGTGGTGGAATCTCCCTCTCTGGAGATATTTAAGAACAGGTTAGACAGACATCTGTCAGGGATGGTGTAGACAGAGCTTGGTCCTGCCTTGAGGGCGGGGGGCTGGACTCAATGACCTCTCGAGGACCCTTCCAGTCCTATGATTCTATGATTCTCTGATAAAGATCCAGGGCAACTGGTATGCAATGGATATTTTCAGCTGTTCCAGTGATCCAAAGCAGCTATAAACTTAGTATAACACACTGGTTAAGCAACCCATCGCTACCAATGAATCTGGCCCCTTATTATTATGGCAATGTATTTATTATTTCCTGTATCATACGCCAGTTCTACTATTCCTTTGCTGGACAGACCTTGCTAGGAAGATGAAAACGTGCTTCAGAGGTGCTGCTAAAGCAGCTGACATGAGCAGTTGTCCTGAGTTTGCTGCAGCAGGCAGACTGAAATCTCTATCCCATGACATTACCGACGCACGCACACAAAGCCCCTGGACAGATGAGAGAGTCAAGAGTTTGTGGAAAACGTCCAGCCTGGCGGATGGGCTCCCAGTAGCCAAGGGGCTGGTTGAGAGGCAGGCAGGATGAAGCAGAACTAGCACTCTCAGATTTGTATTTGAAAGATGAGGCATGTAAGCACTGAGAGATTAGCAACTGCTGTCCAGAGAGTGCAATGAAAACAGGGAACCACAAAGAGTTAATGCTGAAAAACCGTCATCATGGTGACTGTAGTCAGCGCTGGAGCAGATGTTACTCAGGGAGAGAACTGCTTTTCCACTCTGGAGAGCATTAGACTGTGCTTGTGTGGCTGTCATATGTGCGCACCACAAGGGTTTTACACCCTCCTCTAGCATTTTGTATTGGTCACTGCTTGAGACAGAATGTCAGCATTGCTCTTGCATCCTATCCACCCAGCTATCCTCTGCTCTTGGCCACTGATCTCTCTCTACAGCTTGTCTGCAGGTCTCTCTTGCTTCTTTTTCTCTCTCTGGCACCGCAGACTGCAGCACAATGTGGCCTATGAGATCCTGCTTGAGAGCTGCAGCTCTGTCAGAAGCGGTTTTATTGTGCATTCGGCTGTTTCAGTAGCGCCTTTGGCATGGCCATGGAGCGAGTGATGCTCTGCTAAGACAAATCTTCCTCAAGTCTCAGTCTGAGGAGCAGAGGGCCTCTTAAAACAGAGAAAAAGGGACCGAATCAATCCATGTGTTCCCCTTCTTCTATGTTGTCCATCTCCTCATGGCTTTGCTATAGTTCAGCATTGTGATTAAAACAAGGTTTGGTCCTGCCTAGTAAAGCAAGATTCATGTCATGTTACAACATAGCGGGGGCACTAGCAGATTGCAGAGATAAGGACACTTCTTTGATCTTCTTTCTCTAGCTTTTTGCCCCCTTCTCATTCTCTTTGGCTCTTCTGTCTTTATCTCTTGCTCTGTTCTCTCTTTCCCCTCCTGCTGTTTCATTCTCTCTGGTTTTCTATTTATTATTCTTTCTCATTCAGGTTCTTGCATGTCTGTGCCACCACACATTTTCCCTTGTTCTATATTTCTCTCCTTTTCTTTTCCCCTTTTCTCCCTTTGCCAAACGCAGAGCAGAAGAAATACTCAGCAACTCCGATCCAGCAGCATGCACCTGGAACCCTATCGGGGCCTGGTAATGGTAAGGCTTGTCCTTCCACACAGTTTCAAAATACAGATGAGACCAAACTCCATTGTATGGACCTACAGTATGATTTGGAGGCATGGTCAGAACACCATTTTGCCCTGTTGGCAATGCAAGGCAGACACTGGCCAGTTTCACCCCTATGCTCTGGCTGCTTTGCACTGCTCTGGAGATTGTAAACCATTCAAATTGAGCGTACGGTTACTGAATACCGGAACAGTGCAAAAGTTCCTGGCGAATCTGGCCCATTGTTTAAATCCCAGTGAAGACAAGTACACTGTAACTGGTTATGTTCCCTCTGATCTTTTCCTTCCATCCATTTGTTCCATCCATGTGTGGAATAAATTTTATGTGCACTGAGGCATGTGCGAATGTGCACCACCAGTAGAAACACAAACCCTAGCTGCGGGTGCTCTGCTAAACAGCTGGGCAGCATGTGAATTTTTCATGAGCTGCTGCACCACAAGCCCACAGCTTCCAGGGAACACTGGTAACTGGTGTTCTCCCACCAGGCTTGTATGTGTAGTGCAACAGGAGAGCTGGTCATTGCTGTGCTTTTCATACATTGTTTTAAGAAAAAGAACAGCATCCCATTCTCCTGACCTCTCTTACTGCAGAGACACTTTTTCACAGCAGCGACAGGGGCAGCAGCGATGCTGTGGCGTCTGCTGTTTAAAGAGCAGGTACAGTTTATAGACAGAAATCAGTCTGTTTTTCCTGTTAGCTGGGAACAGGTTAGGTTTGTGATGTTCAAGGACAGTTCTGATTCTCCCCCCACGTCGCCCTCTCTTAACGCACACAAAAGAAACCCACCTAAACCATCATCATCTTTTCTTACTACTGTCAGAGCTTGTGGTTGGCTGGAGGTTGGAGTTGTGTGTGACTAAGCCCCTCCCGTGCCTCCCACTTCTTTTGAGATATAAAGCACAGCTCGCAGGGCAGCCGGCCAGCCTTCAGCAGCTGCTTGTTGCTTTCACTCGCAGTGACAAGGATTAACCCTGTTGTCCGCTCTCCACCCTCCTGCCAGCCCCGTTCTCAGCATGTGCCGAGGTTTAGCTGCGCTTTCCGCTACCTGCTTGGAAAGGTAAGTAGCTCTGGAATACAGGGATGCTGGGAAATAAAAGGACTAGCTGATAAAGAAATGTTAAGATTCAGTACCGGACTTTGTGGCCCCTGTTGCATGGGCAATGATGCTGTGTTTGTAAAACTGGGATGAACGCTGGGTTTAAATCCCAGCTCAGAATGATTGAGGCACGCCGGTGCCGGGGGGAGAGGAACGGAGGGGGTAAACAACAGGAAGTTGTGCTGATATTATGATGTTTTCAGTGCATGAGATTTGCCCTTCAGTTGCAGAACTTGCTTTGCCCTGACAACAGCAGGAGTATTTCTGCAAACATATTTACAGTGAAATTCACCTGACTGCGAATGCGGAGTCCTGTGTTACTTGTCTGGCACTGCTTTGCGTATTTGTATAACAGATCTCAGAAAGACACCCCCCATTTGATCGGTAGGCTTGCCTAGGGGTGCTGCTCTGGGGAGAAGATGGTCTAGCAGGCAGCTGCCTCTGTCTGTCGCAGAGGTGTCTCAATCCTGTCGCAGACATGCTGAGGCAGGGAGCGGCCTCTGTGCAGCCGCAGAGAAGCCCTGCAAGTAGCTGCAGCAGTCCTGGCGCTGCGACAGAGACACAGTGGCACGGGGCTGTCTGCCCAGGGTGGCAGACACAACAGGGCCAGGACCCGTCTCCACACTGCAGCTGAGCAGAGAGCAGTTTTCACTATTTCCCTCGAGACTCCAGAGCAGAAGGGAAAATTACTGATAAGAGGGTCAGGAGATTGACTAATGGACACCAGGGAGAGGAGGAAGCCAGAGGAATAATGAAAGGCCCGGACTGGGCAGGCAGCTGCCTCTCTACACTCACCAGGCAAACACCTCCACACACGCCCTACCTGTGAATACAGGAAGAGCGCATAAAAGGACATGGTCTCCCACGGAGCTACTGAGAGTTTTCTTGTGGCGTCTGGTGGCAGGAGGTGGGACTGGAGGAGAAAGGTTTTAATTCATAAATAGGAATGCATAATTAATACTATCGATAACAATCGGTCAAGCCATGCTCAGGAGGAAGGGGCTGAAACTAAAGTGAATGGAGCCGGGCCTGTTTGATTTGGTCCTGTGTCTCCAGATTAGGTTTAGGGAGAGAGCTAGATATTTGGATCATGAGGCATTTTCTGTAAAGAGATGGAGCTAACCAGCCTGGCCTACCAACCGGCCTTCCCTGATAAGCACACACCTCTGCCCTCTAGTGGCCATTCCTTGCCTTTGGGATGCATCTAAACCCAGCGGCTCCTCTTCTGTCTTTCAGAGCCAAACAACTCAAAACTCGTTTAGGGATCCTGCTTCATAAGCCAGAGTTGGGACAGGAAGCCGAGAGTGTCAGCAAACCTGAGCAGGACACCAAATCCAGGTAAGCCAAGCCTGCCAGCCCCAATTTAGCCCAGCCCCCCCCCCCCCCCCCCCCCAAGCTGCACCGAGAGTGGATCACGTCCATGCTCCTCTCCCTATGAGGAAGAAAGCACCATACATCAGGAGAACTCGCAGATCTCCACCCACTAAGCCCCATCTCCAGATTTTCAGAGGGGAATGTTCATTACCCAGCTCGACAGTCAGAAAAACCAGACTAGACAATAGGGCCCTAACGAGTGACATCTGGAACAAAAGTGTGGTGCCCCAGCTTCAGGCTAGACACCAGCGTGGACTTCCCCAGCTGTCTGGGGGACTCCAGTAAATGGAGAGTGGAGGCAGAGGGTGTCTGTGGACTTTAGTCAACTCTAGAGCCAGGGAGACCCTCACTCTCTGAAGGGAAACTCTTTGCCAGAACTTATACCAGCTGGAATTGGCATTTTATATGGAAAAACTATTGTCCATAAGCTACCCTATGGAGGTAAGATCTAGCCAGTCATCTGGGAAAGTAAAAGAGAGGGAGAAAGAGAGAAAAGAAAGAGAAGACCCCAGAGATAATGAGATTGCTGGGTCTCTTACTTGAGTTTTTTATGGAGTGATGCTATCCTCACCTATTCCTCTGTCTTCCCCTAAATGCGGTAGCCAGCTTCTGTCCTGGAGCTTTTCTATCCCTGAGTATTTGACCAGATCGAGCACTTGTTAGAGTTTGTTTCCATAAGGTTTATACTTTGCGTTTCCTCTCCAGAAATTCCTCAGAGGAGGCACTGGAATGGAACAAGTCCTTTGACCACCTGCTGAAGAGTAAAAGTGAGTATGAGTCCCTTGTATGACAGTATGAGGGGGAGACACCCTGTGTGGGCAGGGAGACCCAGGGCTAACCAGCTGCATAAGTTCAGCGTAACAGGGAATGTTTGCCCATTCTCAGACTAGAACAAAAGAGAGGTCGGTCTTTAGGAGCCCTTTCCTTCCCCCTCCTGAGAGCATTGCGTTGATGCAACAAGGACAGTGCAGCGGTTGGATAACTGTGTGAACAAGCTAAGCAAAAACCAATCGGAGCTGCTGCATGGCCAAGTAAGGCTGCCATTAAGGCATGGGGCTCTCTCTTGGCACAGAGACAGGCCCGGCCTTTGGGCAAGGCGGTTGCCTTGGGCCCCACGCATTCAGGGCCCCGCGCTGCCCAGCTCCCGGCCAAGCCCACTCACTCGCTGCCCTAACTGGGGGCCGCGTGGCTCAGCCAACCACAGCGTGCTGCCTTGGAGCCCGCAAACTCTTTGGCCAGGCCTGCACAGAGACATTGCATCACAATGCAATGCCATACTGTCGGGGCATAAACATCATACAGATGTTGTGTCAGGGAGATGCAGCATGTTGTCAAGCTGCCTAGAATAAAACCCTGTAGTGCAAATTGTCCTGCAGCGTATGGGTACTACTCATCCCCCTCTCAATGCACATTCGGTAGAGACCCATGAAAATTGATATAGTTCAGCAGCTTTGGGGTTAGGAGCAACATTCCCTCTAATCTCTTCCCTCATGTGCAGAATATTTTTTCTATATGAACTAAAGCATATGCAGATGTGCACCATCATTAGAAACAAAAACATAGCTAGGCGGGCGGCTCACTCTGCTAATCAGTTGGGCAGCATTTGAATCTCTCCTGAGTGGCCACATAAGAGCAGAGCTTACAGGGAACACTGGTTAGGAGGCAATGCAGAATTTTCCGAGAGAGGGAAAATCCAACAGCCTCTCTTCCAGAATGGACGTGCCCAGCAGTGGAGAGTAAGGACGTTAAGGACTAGTCGACTATCTGATAAGCAAATGCTTATTGGATAGTCAGTCGACTAGTCGATTTCCCCCTCCCCCCTTGCTGCCTCTATCAGATAGAGGCAGCAAGGGGGGGGGGGAGAAGAGGGGGTACTTCAAAGCGGCAGCACCACATGGAGCCCGTACTTGGGCTCCGTCAGCTGTGTGGAGCTGCCTTTTGATACGCCGCCTCGGCAAGGAGCTGACCCCGGGAACTCCATCGACTAGTAAATTACTCATTAGTTAACATCCCTAGTGGAGAGATACTGATTCAGTGTGATTTAAGTACATCCATCCTGCCATCCAGACCATACTTGCAGATGTACTGGCTGTGCTATGCACTTGAGCCCCAGTAAGAAACTCAGGAATAACGCTCCCCTGATCTCCAAAGTGTATCTCCTTCCTACACGGTCACAGTGTCTAGGAGGTTTGACTGTTACATAAGGCATTGGAGAAGACAAATGTTAAATCTAAGGTGGACTGAAAATGTTATTGGTATGAAAGAAAGGACTCCACAGATAAGAGGCCCTTCTCTACTAATAGGCTGAATTAAGGACTTTGTCATCCATTTTGGTTAACAAGTACATTCAGAGCTGCGACTTCATAGACTCTCAAACATGGAGCATCTGTGCTTCTGCACCGCTTGGGACTTGTTTCCTGCACCAAGAAGGAGAAGTAGAGTCACCATTCTCAAATTTGTTCAGACAATGGTGGAGGGCATATAAATACCCTCGCTAAGTTAATCTAAAGAAATCTGATCCGAAGCCACAGGGAATACACTCCTATTGCAGAAGGTCAGACATGCAAAACATGCTGGAGACGCTGTGTGTCTTTTCCATGCTTGTCTGTGGGAAAGTGATTTACTGGAACCTAGAGGCCAAGAAACAATCTGAGAAGGGTGGAATCTGTCCAGGGGGAAGTGGATCTTGCTACGTTGTGGTCTGAACTCCCAGAGAGACACTGTGTAATAATGCTAAATTAGTCAATATGCAAAATCTGTTTTAAAGCCTGGCAGAATTTCTTTATCTCCAAAGCTGTATGAAAGTGGCTTTTTTCTCTTCCTCCATCCCTAAATCTATTTTTCCTTCTCCTCCACAGATGGGGTGGCAACATTTCACACCTTCTTGAAGACAGAGTTCAGTGAAGAGAACCTAGAATTTTGGCTGGCTTGTGAGGAGTTCAAAAAGGCCCGGTCAAAAACTAAACTGTCCTCCAAAGCCCATAAGATCTTTAAGGAGTTTGTTCAAAACGAAGCACCTAAAGAGGTCAGAATTATTTCTAGCTGTGCATGTTATGGTATGGGCATGGAATTAAGATTTAATATCACTTTGAGATACTAATGTGCTTTCCCTGCTCACATAATGAGAACATTGGTTCCCACACACCAAAGTGTTGTTTTATGGAAGGCACATCATGTGATTTCCCAGAAGAACATAAATAATATTTATAGTCATGTCCCCATTTTATTTATGGGGGGGAAATCATTTCCCCCTCCATGTAGTAATTTGTGCATCCTGTCTTTCCTCACAGGTGAATATCGACCATGAAACCAGAGAACTAACGCGGAAGAACCTGACAGCTGCCACTTCCTCTTGTTTTGATGCTGCACAGGCAAAAACTCGCACTTTGATGGAGAAGGACTCCTATCCCAGGTTCCTGAAATCCACCTCCTACCAGGACTCGACAGAGCAAGCCACCAACGAAAGCACCAGCAAGCGGTTGCACACCTGATCCAAGTCACCTGGACTGCCAGAAACTGGGGGGTGGAGGGGAAGAGCCACAGAGTGAAGCAAAGGAGGACAGAAGAGGCAGGAGTCTGAGAAACAGTGAGTGAGGCAGAAAAAGCACTGAGCAGTGGGGTTTTGGCTAAAGTCCTAGGATTTTATCATCAGGATTCCCAGGACCTCAAAAGCTTCCATGTTCTCCCAAGCTGTAGTGAGGAGCACCTGTCCCTGCCACTACTCAGAGGATGAAATAGGACCTGGAGTGGGGGACAGAAATGGGTGGCCAGTTGCTTATGTGCAAGCAAGCTCTCCTGTGACGGGCACTGAGTGTGCAAGAAGAGGCTTGCACTAAAAGCAGAGAGAAAGAAGAGCTGCATCTGAGTGGCAGGTTCCAGTGAAAACAGAGCCACGCCAATTCCCTCCTGAACTGTCAGCTGCCTGGTGTTGAACTTTGTTCGTGTGTGTCTATATGCACAAGAGAGAGCTTCAGTCTGATCTCAAGACCCTGCCTCTGTACTGACAAGCTACAAACTGTACATAGGGCCCAGGAGTTTGCAGTCCCCACAGAGCTGGGGCCAATGAACCCACCCTTGTCTGCATGTTCTTGCACCAGCTAGAATTTCCAGCATCTCAAATCATAAAGATGAGGCACGGCTTTGGGTTTTCAGCCATAGGAATCCTGATTGAGAGATTTTTCAGGTTCTAGTCTGCCCTCTTCCATGCATGCTCTGGGAAACCCTGTATGCCTGCTTCCAATAAGACATCAGCATAGTATGGACATATTTTCATCAAACTATTTTGATCCTGTACCTTGTTGTCCTCAATCTTGGGTCACATGCAGCATTCCCTCCGAGCTGCGCAGCAGCACAGCCCTCCAGCCGCTTAATCAGCCCTGCCCAGGCAGAGGTTCAGGGCTCCGTGCATGGAACTGCCTGATTGGGCTGGGCTGATTAAGTAGCTACAGGGCAGTGTAAGGACTGCACTTTACAAAGCACTTTCTTTGGATAAGCCCTGAGGCGCTTACAACCCAAACTGGATTTATTATAGAAACCGCAGTCCTTAGCTATAATGCTGCTCAGCACCCCATGAGAACCCCAGGAGAGGTACACAGCTAGAGCTCCAGTACAGTCAAAGAAGGAGGCACAAAAGTGGCAGCAGCAAATTGGAGAATGTTTAAAATGTTTACCATTTGTGTTTTCACCTGCAAAATGTGTCCTTTGCTGAGTGACCATGCAGGGGCTTCTTTTTTTACGTGCTTTCTTCAAACACTTTCTTCTTTCTTGTGCAAGAACCCGCAGAGCGTCCACACTGCCCGCCCACTCTTGCGCAAGATTCACAGTAAAGCGTCGGAAGACAGGGTTTCTTGCGCAAGAACTGCACTTTTCTAACAAGTGTAAGCCCTCTTGCACAAGAGGGCAGTGTGGACGCGCAGCAGGGATTTCTTGCGCAAGTAAGCCCTACGGCTAAAATGGCGATCAGAGCTTTCTTGTGCAAGAAAGTGTCCACACTGCCACGGATGCTCTTGCGCAAAAGCACATGGCAGTGTGAATGTGTTCTTGCACAAGAACCTTTGCACAAGATGTTCTTGCACAAGAACCCGCCGGTGTAGACATAGCATGGGGGGTGCAGCTACACTGGTGTTAGCAACAGTGCAAATACTGTGTAGATTAGGCTCAGCTGTTTTCAGCACTGTTCCATTGAAAACCTGCCTTGAGCAAACTTTCATAGTAAGACAGAAGCATGGTGCAATCTTCTGCATGCAGACAACCTCTTGAGTTTCTCGAGCAGAGAATTTGCCTTGGATCACTGGGCAATCATTGATCACTGGTGTCTTCCTATTGCAGTTTGTCTGTACTGAGCTTGAAGAATCTGAAGAACGAGTGGTTGGGTTCTTCTGTATCCTCCCCTTCTCTCCCCTCCCATTCTACCTCTGAGTCTTTGAGAGTCCCAGCTGGGTTCTCCGGAGATTCTAGCTGCTTTAATATTTATTATTTATTTTCACAACTGGAACTAACTTCATAATGCTACTGAGGTACACACTGTTCTCATTGCATGGCTAACACAATGTCATGACAATTGTTATTCAAAAATAAAACAAAAGAAAAAATTGAGACTGTTTCTCTATTGTTTTTCCATTACATTTTTTGGCCTTGTATATTGGTGATCGTGACTCATAGACTCTAGTTTGTGGTGACATCGCACATGGGTTGCCCGGCACTCACAATGTTGTTTTAAATAATTACACAACCAGAAGCAGACACACAAAAGAAATGGAAGGTGAAGGGGGACAAACATTTTCATAAAATGTCTGGCTTATTTAAGAGAAATTAGCCTATTCCAAAGATGAAGGTAACTATTAGGCTTAAGAACATGTTCATTAATAATATGTAGCCATGTGAGAGCACTTTTCATCCTCAACGCGCTTTACAAACATTTTCAATTCACAACTCCTATATGAAGAGTGCTATTCCCATTTAACACATGAGGAAACCAAAGCAGGAGAAAATATGTTTACTCCCCAAGGTCAGAGAGAGGTGGGGTAGAAGATAGAATTTTAAAACTCTGGAGCCCCAGCTGCTAATCCTTAGAGCCCTGAGTGGGTACAAAATTGGCATTCACATCCACAGATGTGCATACACACAGATATAAAGCGGATATGCAAATCTGCAAATTTGCATGGTTCTAGATACAAAATTTGTACTTGCATCCATTTCTGCCAAAATGAGCTGTGGATATCTGCATCCATATCTGGAGATGTGGGTACCTGCGGATATCTGCAAATTTACAGGGCTCTACTAATCCTGTGCTAACATCAGTAGATCACAATGCCTCTTCTAATTAAAAATGTCCTTTCTAGCAATTGTTTCTTTAACATCTTCTATTGTGTTTACACAAAAATCCCTTTAAATGTAAGTGCACAGAATCATGATAGATTATGAAATAGGACCATTCCTTTCCTGTTCTAGCTCTCTGCTGCTTCCAAGTGCCTATTTGAGGTAGAGATATATTTTTAAAAAAAATCTTCCTTGAAATTAAATGCAGTCTCCTTAGTGTCAGGCCACATCTCCTTGCTGCTCCAGAAATTGATCTGGCATTTGATTTAGCAGGTCTAGTAAAGACTCACTAAATCAAACACTGACGCCAGCTCCGGCACCAATACTCCTTGTAGTCACAAGAAGGAAGGGAAGCTGATGAGAGTGTTTGCTTCATACAGCAGCGCCAAGCTCAGCTTAAGGTAAGCCAACTCTAGCTGGAGTTGTGTACCTTAACCTGATCTTCTGGATCTAGTGTAAACCTGGCTTCAGATAAATCAGATTCACTAAACTTCAATACTTGCTTATTTTATTGCAGGAAGAAAAAAAGTCAGAGATATTCAGAAAGCACTTGTTGGGATATATAGCAAGGAAAGGGTAATGGATTTTCAATAAAATAGTGTTAAAGCAGAAAAAGATGCTCTGATTTGTTTTTAAACTAAAGTTCTTTATGAAAAAGTAATTGTTTGAAGGTTAATCTGAAACTGAGTTATGGTAACAATCTTAATAGAACCAAAACATTTAAATTAACACAGAAGAAAAAAAATTAAAAGTAACTGAAATCTTTTCAAGAGCCTGAAGAATAACCTCTAAAAGTTACCGTAAATAGTAATAGAGAGGTAGCTGTGTTAGTCTGATCTTGCTAAAACAAAAGGAAAAACTATGTAGCACTTTAAAGACTAACAAGATGCTTTAATAGGTGATGAGCTTTCGTGGGCCAGACACACTTCCTCAGATCATATTCTGGAAGAGAATTGGCACGACCATATATACCAAAGGAATACAATGAAAAAAGTGAGCACATTATTAAACTGACAAATCAGATTTAGTACAGAAGGCGGGGTGAGGAAGAGAGAGGGAGGGAGGGAATAACTATGAGTCAATGAATGGCTAATTGGAGTGATAAGCGGGGAAGCTATCTTTGTAATGGAAGAAAATTCTGAAGTTTTCCTCTGTAATCCAGAAATATTATTTATGTCATCATGTGCCAACAGTGTCCTCTGCTATGTATATTGGACAGACTTCTCAGATACTTTGCCAAAGAATTAATTGCCCACAAATCAGACATCAGACATCTTCACAAGGAAAAACCAGTTGCTTTTCATTTCAACCTACCTGGATATAGTCTTAACGACCTTATTACATGCATCTTACTTCAAAGAGACTTTAACACCAGATTACAGTGGGAAACTTCAGAACTTTCTTTCATACTTAAATTTGACACTTTACGAATGAGCCTTAACAAAGATGCTAATTACTTTAACCATTCTCTTCCAGAATATGATCTGAGGAAGTGGGTCTGGCCCATGAAAGCTCATCACCTATTAAACCATCTTGTTAGTCTTTAAAGTGCTACATAGTTTTTCCTTTTGCTCTAAAAGTTAAGCGAGTGATTCAGGGCCAAATTCTGTTTTCAATTACTGAGTTTTTCCAAATTTACATTTGTGTAACAGAGGGCAAAATTAGACACTTTTTGAGCGATACGCAAGCAAAAATTAAAGCTTGTCAGGTAGCTCCTTTTACATATTAGGTATGTAGGGACAAATTCACTAGTGGAAAATAGTCAGTGGAGTTACATACCCACTTACACTAGCAGTGAATTGGACTCTCTTTTTTAAATATGGGGTCAAATCCTAGTATATATTCAGTGAAATCATTAAACTAAGAGTAATTTGATCCTTGATGAACAATGCTCTGACCACTACAACTGAAACCACATCATTAAGTGTATACTATAATTTCATATCACAGTTCTCACAAGATTGTCTGGAATAGAAGCTGACCAGTAAATTCATGGAAACCATACTGGGACTCTGCAAGTAATAACCATAGGTAGAGACTTTGCTAACAAAATTCAATCTTAGCTTGCTTAGGGCTTAAGGCTTTGAAAAAAATAAAAGGACTTGAGAATTATAACCAGATCCCTTTTGTTTGTATTTCATTATTTGGACATGGTGACTCTGTTTGATTCCAATAAAGTTTGACAATAATTTCCAAGGGAAAGGCTGTGAATTTGGAATCAGAAAAGAAAATTTGGTTCTGGGTTTTAAAAACAAAGAAACAAACTCAAATCTCAGAATCGATACCCATGGGAAAAAAAAAAAAAACACCTCACCTCGCCCTCAGCCTTCTGTGTTTGGGATTCCCATGCGAAACTTTACTTGGCGCTTTTCAAAATCGCAAGGGAGTGTGACTGGTCCTCAGAACTGTATTATCATGTTGACCTTTTCTAAGACATGATAAGAACATTGTGTAATTTTTGCCTTCAAGGAAAAGGGCCTTATAATTCACCCACTTTGCTCAAAGTTCTGAAGACATCACATTTTACTCAGCTGACCTGTGCACTCTCTCAAGCCCCTTTTGAGAAATAGCTTCTGTGATTCACTCCCCTTCACTCCTCCCCCATCCACACTCCCATTCCCAGAGCTAGCCAATTCTCCTCCACTCCTGGCCCAGAACATTCTTGACTAGATAATACAATTAAAAATCTGGAAAAAATGTCTTGGATACATAAATATGACAGGATTGAAATTTTAGCTTAAAAAAGTCAACTTTAACTTAAAAAACAACCACCCACATATCAAATCAGGGAGGGGAGAACCCAAAAGTTCAGGGCCTAAGCGTGGCTTGGATACACAGCCTCAAGTTCAGAAATTGGCTTGCCAGATGTCCGGTTTTGAACCAGACAGTCCAGTATTTGAGCTTTCTGTTCAGGAAACAAATTGAGACAATATAAATGAGAAAATATAAATGACCGGTATTTTCTAAATAAGATGGGAATGTAGATTGTGATGTAATGTCAAGTGTGTCTGGTATTTTTGTTGAAACCATCTGGCAACCTTAAGAAAATTTTGCAAAACTGCAGAGGCCTACCTCCTCTCTCAAAACAATCATCTCCCAACCGACCCTGGCTTCTCATACCTTTTGTCATTTTTTCGAGGGGAGGGAGGGGGAGCTGCCAAGCGGTTTACCACTCCCAGATGGTGTGACCAAGGCCAGCAAGCCAACAGCCTGAATAGCAAGGGGGCAGGGCCAGGGGCAGCCCTCAGTACTGCCTGGAGCACCCCGCCCCCTCACCACCCACTCCCAGTGCCAGCCAAGTGTGCAACATGATGCTCTAGCAGCAATTTAAAGAGATCAGGGCTCCAGCCATTGGCACAGCCACAGTAGCAAGAGTGAGCCAGCAGACCCAGGCCTCTTTGAATCACTAGGCCGCAGGACAACTGCCCTCTTTGCACCCTCTCCCTCCTGTGAGCAGTCCTAGACTGAGGGGATCCTAGCATCAACCCATTTTCCCATAGTGCATTTGGTGAGACAGCACTTGGAAGTTGGCCTGCATATCTTTCCTCCCTCTTTCTCTTTTGCTGCCCTTCTAAGGGTCCTCAGCAAGGTTGCCAACCCATGGAAATTTCGTTTACAGCTCCTACCTTTCTGTCTGTCCCGTGGGCTCTGCAACCCACACTCCCTCTCCTCCCTGCTGTGTCCTCTGGTTATTGCCCTGGGAGGGGTCCATCTTTCATTTATTTCTATTCCAACTGCATCCAAACCATGCCAGACACTGCACTGACTTACAGAAAGACAAATCCCCACCCCCATAGGCTGAAAGGCCACTGCTGCCAGGGGCAAAAAGCACAGCATATAAAGTACTCCCTTCTGCTACCAATTCTTTGCCATTATAGCCCCAACCCAGCTGTTCTTTATTAGCTGGGCCCCCTCTTTCAGTCAGAGGATTAATTGGCCACCTGATCCCAGCTAAGACTGGCTGGTTGTGTTAATTACTTTCTATCTTAGTTTTCATTAACACTTTCTGTGCAAGTGTAGGCTGAACACAGCATCAGGTCCTTGCAGTTGCTAAAGTCCAATCCCATGTTACATACACAAAGCAACACACATACCTTACAAAAACAACACGCACACACACACACCAGAAAAAGCAAAGCTAGAAACTGCAGCTTCTAAGTATAAGAGCAGCGATGCTAGAAATGAGGAGTTAATATAATAATATATGGAGATATACCTATCTCATAGAACTGGAAGGGACCTTGGGTCAAAAGTCCAGTCCCTTGCTCTCATGGCAAGACCAAGTACCAGCCCTGACAGATTTGCCCCAGATCGCTAAATGGCACTCACAAGGATTGAACTCACAACCCTCAGTTTAACAAGCCAGTGCTCAAACCACTGAACTAGGTTAAGATGTAGGAGGAAGTGTGTGGCTGGGGGTGAGGGGTTGGGCAGGTGCCAGGCTGCAGTTTGTTTTGGTGGTCTGATTGCAATGTGCCTTAATAGAATTTCAGCAGCGTAAAGCGACTTTCCCTTTTGTCTGAAATGCAGCTTGTAGTTACCTTGCAGCAAAGGCAGCCGCTGTCTGTGATCACAAGCGTTAGTTAGTGGTTTCTAAACATGGCTGACAACATCTGTGCTATTTTTAGGGGCCAAAATGTCCATGCGTATGGGCGAGCCGGCCTGCGCTGGGGGGGTTCACTCGACACCGAGGGGGGCTGCTGTCTCGCTTGGGCCCCTTGCAGGCTCGGTGGCTGGGGAGGGCTGGAAAGGCAAGAGCCGAAGCGGGCGGGGCGGATGCTGCAGGGCTCGGCTCGCCGCCGGCACCGCCTTCCCCGGGGTGACTCACTCGCCGGGGACCCCGCTTTGCCAGGTGATTCGCTGCGTGCGGGGCCCCAAGCGAAAGTAAAAGCGCCAGGAGAGCGAGCCCGGTCCCCGGCGGGCAGAGCGGAGCGGCGCCCGGGGCCAGAGCAGCCTCCTCCCGGCCGCAGGTAACGCGCCCCGCTCCCTTCCCCTTGGCAGCCCGAGCCGTCCGGCCGCCGCTCGCTGTGCGCCCCCGCGGCGCTGTGCCCGGAGCCTGCCCGCGGTGGGGACAACCCGGCAGCCCGCCCCCTAGAAGGGCCGCTGAGTGAGTCAGCATAGTCCTCGTCGGCCCACCCTGGCGCCTTTGGCCGTGCGCACTAGGCTCCCCCACCATGTACGCGAGCCCTTCCTTCCCCTGCTTCTGAAAAGGAGCCTGGCCGCTCGCTTCCTCCGGCAAGGGTGTCGCTTTTGTCCTTGACCCGGAGAGGAGCCTTGTGTTTCTCAGACACAGCGACTCTGTCTTCCTTCCCTTCCCCTCGTCAATGACTCCACTCCTTCGGGTTTATCAGAAGACAGCCAAACATATGGGAAGTTTCCATTCACTTTGTTCCTGTCATTAGGACTTGGCAGCGTCTCTGCCAGTCCCCCAAAAAGAATGATTTCCGGTCCAGCACACAAATAAGAGCCCAGAAGGATCACGTCCTTGGTTTACAAAAACAACAATTTTAATGCCTGTCACCCTTAGCTGAATATTCGTTTTCTGTAATAGCAATAACCTTTCTTTTAAAGGGGAAAAGTGCTTATTAAGTTTTGCACCTTGCTTTCCTTTTCAAGGCAGATCAACATCAAAACACTGAGGGAAATGAACATATGCTTTGAACCTGGAGAGTTGATTCATTAGAGACCTTTTATATTTTATATATATATATATATATATATATATATATATATATATATATATATATATATATATATATATATATATATATACTCCCAATTTTCCCTCTTCACATTAGATAATGCTTTGAACTCTTACATTTCATCATGTTTCGTGTGCATTTTAACTATTGACCCCATTTTGCAACTGAGAAAAAAAGAGTCTTGAATATACTCTTGAACTTTCTCATAATGACCTGTCTGTGGTATGTGTGCCTCCAGACCCTAAATTACCTCCTTACTGATCCCAAAAGGGTTAAGAAAGTCTAATGGAGAAATGTGTGTTCCTCACTGGACAGAAAAGGAGCAGCGTAACATGGGACTTTTTTTTTTAATCTAATACTGCTTTCTGATTATTCTCTTTACTGGGCTAAGAGCATAGCCACCTGTCCAAAACTAATAGATGTGTATGCTTATACTCTCCAGCAAAGGACAGGAAGCATCTGATATTTGGTGCAGATAGTGAAGGCCATGTGTATTTTACAGCAAATCTAACCTAAATTCCATCCATGGTTTCTGTGGCATTATAATGCTAACTTCTGTAGTGATCAGAAAATTCTGCAGTAGCATCTGGCACATTTAAAGATTACAGAAAAGCACAGTGGCTGGATCTTTCTACTACTCACTTTCTACTGACCTCACTGTAGGTCAATAATAAAATTTAAAATTTCATTCCATTCCCGAGTCAACATCCGTTAAGATAAGTTCATACATCTCCACTGCGTGCAGGCTCACAATGATAACACCTCTGCGTCAGCTTCTATTCAGGTCAGATTTGCAAGGTTATCTTCATAGTCATGATGACTAAAAACTTCTTTTTGAAAATTAAAAGCTTGGAATCTCCTGCACTCTTCTGTGCAGAATAGGGATGAAAGCGACAAAAGTTGACTATCTGATAAGCAAAAGCTTATCAGCTAGTTGACACACTAGTCAACTAGTTGCTCCTCCCCCTTGCTACCTCCATCAGAAAGAGGAGGCAAGCCGGGAGAGAGGAAAGGGTGCTATGAGGAGCTGGCTTAAAAGCCAGTTCCCCCCAGCTCCAGCTCCAGCTCCATGGGAGGGGACAGGGATGCAGCCGTAGAATTCCGAGTTTGAAATGCACAAGAGCCCCTGCTGGGACCTGTGTACATTTCAGAGGCGAAATGCCGTGCTAGTCCTTATCGAAATCCCATCGACTATTCAATTAGTTAATCAAAATTTAACATCCCTAGTGCAGAGAGTAATGCTGTAGAAATTCAAAGAGCTTTGGAAGTGCAGAGTACATAGAAGTACCCACAACAGTATCTAAGGACAAAGAGTAAATCAGGTTACAATCATGTTTTTTGGGGGTGTCTTTTGCCAAATGACGAGCACACTCAAGAGTAAGTACCATGTATTCTCTTCGAGGTTCAAACCACTTTTCCCACTTCTACCCATTCATTATGATTGTCAGTCTGTGCTTATACGAAACTCAGAATCAAAATAGCAAAGGGCATTGCTTATGGATGCAGAGGACCTCTGGTATAATCCCCACTCCCACCCTGCATGCAGGACCACTTGTGGCTCTGAAAACCACCTGATGTAACCTTTCCTCTTTCAGCTCCATAGACTATTGCCTATTAAGCACAATTGTAAAATCTTAAGGACCAATAAATAGGGTTGTTTTCTCTCTCTGCTCATCAGGTGGAAATTTGGAATCTGTGATGCATGGAGCCCTAGGAGCAAACTAGCGCTGGTGCACTTCAACAGGAAAACTTCATTTGTCATCCCGACAACAAAGGCACTGACCAATCCTTCCATCTTAAAGAAGACCCCCAAGAAGTACATTCTCTGTTGAAGGTTCTCCGTTTGAAAGGGACACAGAACAAGAGCACTTATCTTAACAGTCATGGAGGCCACGGGTAACAGCCAGGAGGAGGTAACTACCTCCAGAAATGAAACAGCAGCAGACAAAACCCCTCTGCTACACAGCGCTGTCCAGAACTGTTCAATAGAGAGAGTCCGGCAGCTGTTGGAGGAAGGTGCAAATGTCAATGCCCAAGTGGTAGGTGGTTGGACACCTCTGCACAGTGCGGTACAGGCAGACAAGGAGGAGATTGTTATGCTTCTGCTTGAGCATGGTGCTGATCCGCTTGCTAAGAAGAAAAACGGTGCCACTCCCTTTATTGTAGCAGGGATAGTGGGAAATAAGAATCTTTTGCAGCTCTTCCTTTCGAAGGGGTCAGAGATCAATGAGTGTGACGACAATGGTTTCACGGCCTTTATGGAGGCTGCTTGGTATGGGAACGAGGAGGCCTTAAAATTCTTGCACAGAGAGGGGGCAGATGTGAATCAGAAGAGGATGGTTAATGAGGAGAAAATGGTGCTGAATAAAGGAGGCGGAACAGCCCTGATGGATGCTGCCAGAGAGGGCCACTACTCAGCTGTAAAAATTCTTGTTGATGAGATGAATGCTGACATGGACATCTGTGACAACAATGACAGGAACGCTTTAGTCCACGCCTTCCTCCGAAGGGATAGCAAGGAAAGGGAGTCAATTGCCTCGATTGCTCTCTTCCTGCTGGATCGTGGTGTTGATGTGAACAGAAGAGACGAACATGGGAAAACGACCCTCATCCTGGCAGTCGAGATACAGAGTCTGGATTTGGTGAAAGCTTTACTGGAGAAGAATGAAGTTGACATCAATGATGCTGACAGAGAAGGCAACACTGCACTGATGATAGCAGTGGAGAAAAACTATTATGAAATAGCAAAGCTACTCTGTGAGAAGGGAGCAAGAACTGACCATGGGGACCTTATTCAGCTTGCCAGTCGGAAGTACAATAAGAAAATGGCAGATCTTCTTCGCCAATATGGTGCCAAGGCCTGTCCAAGTCAACCTCAAGATTGGGAACCCACCAGCAAACGCTGGGGAGGACAGCTGAAGGAGTTCTACAACAGGTATCATCCTGTGATTGGAAAACTTAAGATCCTCACACATAACGATTTCAGGATTCACAGAACCTCCCAAGGGGGTATCTACCTGGGATTTTATGATGGGAAAGAGGTGGCTGTGAAGATATTCAAGATTGGCACAGAAATTGCTAACCAAGAAAAAACGTGCCTTGAAGAATGTCGGACCCACAACCATTTTGTAAATCTCCTTGGGGTCGAGGAAAAGAAATCCTGCCTGTATCTGTGCCTCTCTCTCTGTGAAAAGAACCTTGAAGAACACCTGAGTGCACCAGATAATGAAGTGGATTGCAAGGATGTCCTTAAGACAGTCTTTGAGGCAGTTCAAAAACTACACGAGCTTGGATTTGGCCACCAGGATCTACATCCACGCAACATTTTGATAGGTTAGCTTGTGTGTTCTTATCATTCTTACTATATTCTCCTATTGAGAAAGTGAAACATTATAAACTCCTGGGCTGTGTCTAGACTGCATCCCTTTTCCATAAAAGGGATGCAAATTAGACACATCGCAATTGCAGATGACGCGGGGATTTAAATCCCCCCTGCTTCATTTGCATAAACATGGCTGCAAACCCTTATTTTAATAAGGAATAAGGGATCTTTCGGAAAAGGCTTTATTTTCCGAAAGATCCCCGTCTAGACTGGCGCTTTTTTCCGGCAAAGCTCTGAGCCGGAAAAAAGCGGCAGCCATGTTTATGCAAATGAAGCAGGGGGGATTTAAATCCCCGCTTCATTTGCAATTGCGATGTGTCTACTTTGCATCCCTTTTACGGAAAAGGGATGCAGTCTAGACACAGCCCTGGGGAAATTCTGCACCTCTGTGCGTGCACAGAATTCATGTGCACTGCAGATTACATTGCTTCCCCACCTGAAAACAAATTACTTTTGAAGGGAAAGCAGAGGGAAGCCCCAAGAGGGATGATGTTGTTTGGGTGACCAGAGCAGCTGGTGGAGAGGTAAATCATTGTGGGATTCTACCCTGCGTCAAACTTAGCTCTTCTTTCCCAGCAAGGAGCGGCTGGGTTTGGGTCAGATCTGCTCCCAGAAAGCTCTCATGGCTGCAGGAGGCTCCATATCTTACCCACTCTCGTTTCCTGCCCCCATCATTCCTCAGGTGCAGGGGACGGGGTCACACTGTAGAGGAAGTTTCTGTTGCATGCGCCCAACCCCCAATCATCTCTTTACCCCAACACACACCCAGACCGCCCTGCTGAGCTTCAGTCCCCCCTGCGCCCTCTGCCCCCACTACACCAAAACCCTCCCCCTGCTTCTGGATCCCTGCACCCAGATCACCCTCTGCTGAGCTTCAACCCCACCACCACACTCAAACCCCCACCTTAGCAGGCTCCACCTCCCCTGCTCCTGGACCACCTTGAGGTGTCCCAGCCAGCTGCCCCAGAACCTCACCCCACTGAGCACCAGACAGCTACACCCAGGCCCTCACTCCACCAAACCCTGCTCCCCCAGCACCAAGATCTCTCCGGCAAGCCCCGACCACTTTCAGCTGGATCCCAACAGAGTCCCTATTCCCCCTGCACCCAGAACGGTTCAGCGAGCCTGCCACCCCCAGATTACCCCAGTTAGAACCCCCTCCCCTTGCACTAAGGCCCTCCACGCTTAGATCCAGCCAGGCTGAGCGTGCCCGCCCCACACCTCGATCAGAGGCCCGAGCTGGTGTGTGTGAGACTCTCTTCCTCTCACTTGCCATCTTGATGTGCCTGGCACGGAGGGGCAGGCCCCTGCCCGTGTTTCCCCCTCAGATTTTCCATCCAGGAGCAGAGGGAGTTTTGTCTCGTGCGCCAGCGTTGAGGTCGTGTGTGCTTGTTCGGATGTGCCCCTGTGGCACCCACCCGTGGCTTTGCTCCCCGAGAGACTCTCCCAGCACGGAGACCCCAGCCCCTGCTTGCTGGGACCTTGCGCCCTGCTCCCAGGCAGCCCCCCACCCCCTTCGTGGACCTGTCCTCCCCAGAGAGCACTACTTCTGGGGCAGAGGGAAGCTGCTGCCAGCACCCAGGGAGTGGGGGGCTGAGGGTGGGGCAACGACTTGTGGGGATCCAGAAGGGGGGACCAGCTGGGGGTTGAAGGAGGTCGGGAGCTCTGAGAGCCAGAGGGCAGTGAGGGGGGAAGAGGGCTGTGGGAAGGGGGAACAGGGATGTAGGAGACCCCAGCCCCAGGAGCAGCCACACTGTGGCCCTGGCTCCAGTTCCAGCTGACGCCCGCCACACAGCCCACTCCGGGAGCAGCTGGGTAGCCACCACGCGGCCCTGCTCCAGCCCTGGGGAGTCAGGGACAGCAGAGAGCTGCCCGACTGAGCCTCCACTCGCCCATCAGCCGCAGCAGCTACCCTTGCACCGGGTCACTGCAGAGGTGGGTGAGACTTTCTCTGCGCGCCCATGCAAGCACGCAACCCACAGGGAACTTACGTGTCTCGGGTGAGTCTGGGGCAGGTGCAGCTGCACTCCTGAGTCCGTGAATTTTATTTCAGTCGAATTTTTATTTCATTGGTGCGAAATTTTTAATTGGTGGCCTCGAATCCCCTCCAGAGTAATTATAGAGCTGGGCATAGACAGGCTGGGGGTGCATTAGTGCTCATGGGGAGCTGCAGTATCACATTAGTTTTGCCCTCTTACTGAGAGATCAGGTCGCCCCCGTGAATATCCTCCCAAAGAATTCTGGGGTCATGCGAAAAATTCAACCGGATACTAGAGAAAAGGAAAACAACATCCACCACTTAACTCCTCCTATTATTTTGTCAGATGCTGCTGGTAAAGTTCGCTTAGCAGATTTTGATAAGAGCAAAAGATTGAGTGACGGACAGGAGGAAATTATAATCAAAGACCTGAAGGTAACTTCCCATGAAAGCAACATTTTGTTTCAGACTATCCCTCGCACCCTTCATGTCCTTTGCTCTCTTCTTTCGATTCATTCATTTTCTTTGCTTTCTGGGGGCAAATCTGCTGATCTCCTGCATATTCAAAAAGAAACCTAGAACAGCCTGGTTTCAGGAAATCTCCACCGCACAAAAGACCACTATATAAGGAAGTAATAATGATTACGAATGAAGTTTTGGTTTCTGACCCCTGGAAGTCCTGATTTTGCTCTGTATTTTCAGGACGGTGAGCTCTCTAATACAAACACTTCATTAAGTGTATGCTGCCGTAAACATACACACACGTGCAAGTCACACACACAGAGTGCTGCTTTTAGAAGATAATTTCTCTGTCTTTTTTTCTGTCTGCTGGGGAGTTGCATGTCCTGGAGTAAAACAGCCATTTGTTCTCATGCTCAGGGGCTCAGAAGGCTGGTCCTGTATGTTGTAACGATGGGAAAGGTCCCCTTTGAGGACGAGGATAGACCGGATTTGACTTTGAGTTGTCCGGAGGGAGTACAGGACTATGTGGAGACTGTAGACCTTATGGAAAGTCTGATTTCCCCTGATGAAG
Organism: Pelodiscus sinensis; assembly: GCF_052426305.1. Taxonomy (NCBI): domain Eukaryota; kingdom Metazoa; phylum Chordata; order Testudines; family Trionychidae; genus Pelodiscus; species Pelodiscus sinensis. Next base: position 60,176,384 of record NC_143060.1, read on the forward strand.
GGAGCCCGGTTGAAAACCTGCTGAGAGATTTGATCCAACATCCCTTTTTCTGGAGCAAGCAGATGTAAGTGCCATGTTTGAAAATGAAAAAAAACAGCAGACTGGCCTGCTGCCCCATTCTGTCAGGAATCAGTAGGGCAGGCAGTCCCCAACGTGCCTTTGATTCCATAGCAGGTACCGGTTCCTGAGAGACGTTGGGAACGAGGAGGATTTCAAACCAACCAAGAATCGTAACAACAACAGTGCGATTCTGAAAGCTTTGAATTGTGATCAGCCGCACCGTCTCCAGCAGTGGACTGATCAGGTAAGTTGTTTTGCCGTGGACGGATGTGAGAGTGGGGTGGAGGGAATTTCTAATAGGATATACATGCCCCAGTTTAAACCTCAACTATGTGACTCCATCCATATCCAGATAACGAGGGGGCAAAATCTAATCAAATCTGGGAGATTTAAAAACTACCATCACTGTCTGCTGGAGTACACGGAGCTCCTAGAGATGATTTATTGAAATTGCCCTGACAACTCACTTCTTAAGTTGTGACAAGCCTTTGCCTGTGTTGGCCTACAGCTGTGAGGGTGTGTGATATGGACTGACAGAGGACAAAGGAGAGTACCCGTTAAAAAGCACATGAGCTTGCTAGGTGCTGACCACAATGAGCGCAGTGCAGAACAAACTTAGGCCTGGTCTACACTTACAGTTTTGTATCTGGGTAAATAACTGTTGGCTAGGACTGGTATGTTTAGCTGAAGTATTTGTACAGGTATGAGCCCAAGTGTGGGCATAGTTACCTCAGTATAAAGGTGCCTTGTACAGACACAGCTTGGTTTGCTTCCAAAACCGGAAAAGGCTGTACTGATGCAAGGCCCTTTTCTATCGAAGTAACTGTCCACAGCAGGGAGTAGGTTCCTGCTTTAATTATACCGGCATAACTAAAGTGGCAGAACTTTTTCACATAGACAAGCCTTTAGGGAGCGTTCACTTATTTAACAAAACTTACTACATATTTTAGAAACGTTGTGCGTCTGTCTGTCTGTGAGTCCGTTTGTTCAAGAACTTCTCCTGAAAGGTAAGAGCTAGCAACACCAAACTTGGCAGGCAGCTTCCTCTTATCATAAATTAATGCAAGGTCAGGGTTTGGTTGTGCCAGGACAATGGATGTGCCTGAAATCCGATTGTTTTCCGTAATATGGAAGACAGGGGTCTGATAGCAGGGACAGTTAAGCTCCAAAATGACCAAGGGTGGGTGGGAGGGGAACAAGCGTGGATGAGAGATATAGTACAGAGTGACCACAGAGGGGTGGCCACACCTGTAACAGAGTGGACGGCTGGAGGCAGGCCTCTGTATGTGGTGGCCACTGGCCATGGAGAAGTGACCCCTCTCCCCCCAAAGTCAGAGTCCAAACTATTCCTTCACCCCAGCCCCAGCACTGGATACCTGAGGGAGCCCAGCTGGCTAGAGGCACTGCAGCCCCTCCAGGGAGCAGCTGCCAGGCGGGTTTTACTGCCCTCACTGCTGCAGCCCCATGAGACACTGGCCAGGCAGCAACTATCAAGTTATGCAGCCCCCACTGCTGCGGCTGCCCTGGACACCAGCTGGTCAGCTTCAGGGCTGCCCCGAGTCTCCCTACCCGCCCGCCCCAACTCCTTGCCCTGATTCCTACATCCCCACCCTGTGCCCTAAACCCCTCCACATTAGCAGGGCTCGACAAGTCAGTGTATCTACTCGCCCGTGGTGAGTAGATTTCAGCCAGTCACCCCGTTCACCAGCGGCGCGCGCATGCGTATTGCAGGTCTGGTGCATGCACGGTGCGCGGCTGGCGAGTGGATTTCGCCGCGGTTTTTCATCCACTCCACATTCGGGACGTTCGATATTGCTCAATTGAATAGTCGAGGAACCTCATGAGTTCTTATTGGTTACTCGCCTATTCTGTAGTCCCCCGGGGTGGGGCTGGCAGCCAGTTCAGTTTGGCCCCACTCCCGAGGAGCCCCCTGCCCCTCTGCGCTGCTGCCTCTGTATCAGAGGAGACTGGGTGAGACTAGACTCCAGGGTTTTTCCGGAAAAAGTGGCCTTTTTCGAAAAAACTGTACCTGCGTCTAGACTGCCGCCGCCTTCTGTCGACAGTAAATCGAAAGAACACGGCAGTTTTGTCGACGGCGGTAAATACGAGGAAGAACGCCTTTTTCGACAGAGATCTGTTGAAAAAAGGTGTGTGTGGACGCAGGGAGCCTGTTCTTTTGAAAAAAAAAAAAAGGCCTCTGGGAAGAAGCCCTGGTGGACAGTCCATACATGGACAGTCCATGCTGAGCACCTCTATGGTTCCTGTCCACAGCCTCTTAAAGGCACAGGCACTCAGACAGGCATTGCCCCCAGCCTCAAGGCCTCCTCGGGACAGTGAGGAGAACCCACCCAGGGGCACCAAAAGGCAGGCACCAGCCTGGTCAGGGCTGGAAATTAAAAACCTCCTGGAGCTCTGGTCCCAGGAAGAATCCCTGCAGGCCCTGCAGTCGCGCCGCAGGAACATGGACATATATGGACACATGGCCCGGGGACTGGGCAAGAAAGGGCATCACCCCCGCACCATGGACCAAGTGAGGGCCAAGGTGAAAGAACTGGGGCAGGGGTATGCCAAGGCCCGAGACCAGAGCTCCGGCTCCGGGGCAGCCCCACAGAGCTGCCCATGCTATAGAGTTGGAGCAGATACTGGGCGGTGGGGAAGCCCAGACTCCATTGCGTGTGGTGGAATCTGTGTTACCCCACCATACTGTGGACCAACCTCTGAGGGACGACTACCAGGAAGGAGGGAAAGGAGAGCTGCACCCGGAGGAGGAGGAAGAGACACCCTCTCCCAGGAGCCGGTCTTCCAGACCCCAGAGGCCTCCCTGGTGTCCGTGGACGTCGGGGTGGGAACATCAGGTGAGTGCTTTGAGGGCTCACCACACATGGGTGGGTTGGCAGTGTGGGGGGCCAGTTAGTCCCATTGCCACTGTGGGGCCTCTGTGATGCTTTCAGGCTGCTGCCCAACTCACACATGGTGTCATGTGTAACACCCCTGAGTCTCCTGTCCAAAGGAGAGCCCCTGCCAGCCACGGCATGCCCTCGGGGGTGCACTCATACGTTGATTGTCTCCTCCTCTTTTCCTCCACAGCCAGACCCTCTACCCGAGAGGGGAGCACCACACCTGCTCCACCACCATCCCGGACACGTGGCACCCGCAGGCACTGGCGTGTCTACACCGACGTGCTGAAAGAGCACGTAGTGGCCCTGCAGGACCTCAACAGGACTCTTCAGCAGAGGATGGAGGCGGAGGCCGAGTGGCGCAACAGGCTGCTGGATGAGCTGGTCCAACAGCGCACTGACATCTGTGCCACTGTATGGGAGGTCCTAGCCTTGCCTGCCCCTGTCACCGCTCCTCCTGCATGCTAGGACCCTTCTCCCCCAGCCCCCCCCTGCTCCCCCTGCCTCCCCTACTCCCAAGCCCTCACAGACCCAACAGCTGCCACCTCCTCCTGCCCAGGCCAGGACTGGCTTTCACTCCACCCGAGCCCAAGGCTGTGGCGGTGCCAGGACACAAGAAGGTGGCAGGACTGTGCGATCAGGTAAGCAGTGGCCTACTTGAGCCGTCCCCCCCTCCAGGTTTTCAGTCCCCCTCCCCCCTCCAGGTTTTCAGTCCCCTACCACCTCAGTTAAAGGACATTTCAGTTATGTAACAAAATCTTTATTTTTGAGTGAAAGATTTACCTTGTATATAAACATGGGAACAGTAAAAAGAGAACTTTTTTTTTAACAGTTAGGGCTACTATTTTCCTTACTGATAGTGTTTCTAATAAAAAACAGTGTCTGCTTATAAAGAAAACTGGATGTGTTTGTATTCTTTGTGGGAAGAGGGTGAGGGTAGTGGAGGGACAGGTAGGGGTGGGCCAGGCCAAACCCCCCATGGGGGAGGCCCTGGGGAGAGTCAGTGGGCTACTTTTGTGAATCTCTTCCTCAAGGCCTCTCGGATTCGGACAAGGCCTGGTGAGCGTGGCGGATGGCAGCCATCCGGGGTTGCTCAAATTGCCTCCCCTTGCCATCAGCACCTGTCCCCCACCCCGGCAGGAAGGCCTCCCCTTTCCTCTCCACCAGGTTATGGAGGGTGCAACATTCGGCCACCACCCCCAGGATGTGGCGTTCGCCCATCTCTAGGCATGTTAGGAGGCAACGGAACCTCCCTTTCAGACGTCCGAAGGCGCATTCCACCTGGAGGCGAGCCTGGCTAATATGCGTGTTAAAAAACTCCTTGCTCGCATCCGTGATGTAGGGCTTCATGAATCACGGCATCATGGGGTAGGCCACATCGGCCACGATGCACACCGGCATCTGCACATTGCCGAGCACGAGGCCCCGCTGGGGGGAAAAGTGTTTCTGTCTGCAGCCTGCGGTACAGTTAGGAGTTGCGGAATATGCGGGCATCATGTTCCCGCCCCGAGCACCCGACACAAATGTCCATAAAATGTCCCCGGTGATCGACCAGGGCCTGCAGCATTATCGAATAGTAGCCCTTCCTGTTTATAAATTGGGCTGCTCGATAGGGCAGTGCGCGGATTGGGATGTGTGTCCCAACGAGGGCTCCTCCGCAGTTCGGGAATCCAAGGACGGCAAACCCAGCAATGGTGTTGTCCAGGTCTCCGAGATGGATGATCCTCTTCAGCAGGTCTGCATTGATGGCCCTCACCACCTGCAGCAAGAGACACGAAAAAGGGTGCAAGTGTAGACATACCCTCAGAGGAAAGGCCACATATCCACCATACAGGGCATCGATGGCAAACCATTTTCTGATAGCTAGAACTCTCACGGAGAAGTTAATCCTTACTCCAAGACAACATCGACTCAACCCCATGTCTTAAAGGGTCTGGGATCACAGTGCTCTGCAGTATGTGTTAGTGTCAGTATGCAGGGAAAGGGGGAAATTAGGACTTCTTCCACTACATATTCCCTTTTCTCGGGTTCCTCCTGACATGGCCTGCCCCAGTGTCCTGTGCACTAGAATAGGGACCCTTCCTAGCATCTGGAGAAAGCAGGGGTTTCGGCCCGTTCACACATGCTTCCATTGCCTTTGCAGATGGGACAACACCAGAGATGCAGCCCTTAGTCATAAAAACACAAGTGAAGGTTTCTGGAGTTTCCTACTGCACGTGTATATAAAATAGATATACCATTATATTGTTTGGCAGTAGCAAATGCTCTCCTATGGACTGAGAAGGCTTTCCTTTTAAATTATCCTCTGCATTTTTCACAGCTTTCTTAAAATTTCCTTTTTGAGTTTGGCTGAAACATCACATATTGGGTCTCAAGCCATTAATATTTCTGTTTTGTAGAATAGGAGAAAAATCAGGGTAGCCATATTTGGATCCTGTGCTGTGAAAGAGTCAATTTTCCATTTTAAAAACCTCTTTTATTTTGCCCTTTGCGTGCAGATAATGAAAAGCAGATAAAAACAGAAATTGTGTGTGTTGGTAAGCATACGTTTTATTGTAAGTGCCGTAAGACCATCTTCATCTGTGAAAAATGTATCTGTGCATGATATGTCTGCAGAGGGAGGCTGCTGGAGCCAGGGGAAAGGTGTGATTTTGTGAATGGAATGGGGTAATCCAGCATGTTTATTTTAGATTGACGAGTTGGTTCTGGACAGCATGCTCAACCCTAACAACAACAATAAGAAGAACCAGAACAAGAACAAGAACAAGAACAAGACGAAGAAACGGTATGAAAACAGTGTCACGGACCTACTGAGGTTCATCAGGAACATGGGCGAACACTTTGCTGAGAAGGATGACACGTAAGTGCCAGAGATGTGCAGTCCCTAAGGGTATGTCTACACTACAAACTTAATTTGAACTAGCGGAGCGCTTAGTTCGAACTAGGTAAACCTTATTCTACGAGGACTAAGCCTAGTTCAAACTTACTAGTTCAAATTAAGGGGTGTGTAGCCCCTTAATTCGAACTAGTGGGAGGCTAGCCCTCCCCAGCTTTCCCTGGTGGCCACTCTGGCCAACACCAGGGAAACTCTATTGCCCCCCTCCCGGCTACGCTGCCCGTGCCAGGTGCAAGCCTGCCAGCACCCAGCTAGCAAACCCTGCACCTGGCACGGCTCGAGCCACCCACCCGATGCCCCCCAGCCCTCCCCCTCTTCCCGGGACCAGGCTGGCGGGTCCCGGGAGCTTGCCCGGGACCGCAAGAGGCGGGCACCCGCCTGGTCTAGTGCGGACATCGTGGACCTCGTCCACGACCTCCGCACTAGGCACAGGAAAGTGGCCGTCTAGGGCAGGAGAGCTGCCAGCCTGGCCACCCAGGAGCAGGTGTGCATGAAAATCAAGGTGGTCCACTGATACCCCCGACCCTGAGCCCTGAGCTTACAATGGCCGTACTGCGTCAGACCAAAGGTCCATCTAGCCCAGTAGCCTATCTGCCAACCCTAGGGACCCTGGAGGAGATGGACCGAAGACAGTGACCAAGCCATTTGTCTCGTGCCATCCCTCTCCAGCCTTCCACAAACTTTGGGCAGGGACACCACTCCTACCCCCTGGCTAATACCACTCCATGGACCCAACCTCCGTGACTTGATCTCACTTCTCTTTAAACTCTGTTCTAGTTCTAGCCTTCACAGCCTCCTGCAGCAAGGAGTTCCACAGGTTGACTCTTTGCTTTGTGAAGAACAACTTTCTGTTACTAGTTTGAAGCCTGCTACCCATTCCTTTCCTTTGGTGTCCTCTAGTCCTTCTTTATGGGAACTAATGAAGAACTTTTCTGTATGCACCCTCTCCACCCCACTCATGCTTTTATAGACCTCTATCCTATCCCCCCTCAGTCTCCTCTTTTCTAAACTGAAAAGTCCCAGTCTCTTTAGCCTGTCTTCATATGGGACCTGTTCCAAACCTCTGATCATTGTAGTTGCCCTCCCCTCTCCCACCCTCTCTCTTCCCCTCTCCCATCTCCTTTTCCCAGTCTCCCCCAGTTTTGTTCAATAAAGAGAGATTCTATTTTTGACCACACGTTTTCTTTATTTTGTACATCAGGAAGAGGGGCTAGAGAAGGGTAAGTGGAAGGAGGTGAGGGAGGAATGGGGTACGAGCCCCCGATGGGGAGGACTGGGCTGGCTCTGCGGGCTTCTGGGGGTGGAAGCTCTCCTGCAGCCCCCTAATTGCCCCCTCTCCCCAGATGGCAGCCTGCGGCAAGTGCAGCCGGGCTGATGGCCGAGTGCTGTGATGTGCCCAGTGTGGGCACTCAGGGCAATCCAAGCCAGGACTGCTTTGCAAGCAGGGCACCCCTGAGAACTGTCTGTCCGGGGCGAGGGGTCGGGACCCTTTAAGCACAGCCCTCGGCTAGCCTGAGGCAGCAGCTCCACGCTCTAAGTCCTCATCTGATGCCCTGCCGGTACTGCTTCCGGCCATCCTTAACCCCGGTTCAGGGTCCACTTAATGTGGACATGCTAGTTTGAATTAGCAAAACGCTAATTCGAACTAGTTTTTTAGTCTGGATCCGTTAGTTCGAATTAGCTTAGTTCGAATTAACTAATTCGAACTAAGTTAGTTCGAATTAGCGCTGTAGTGTAGACGTACCCTAAGAGTCTTTGTCTATCTGTAAAGGCTGCGAGTCCCAGTTGGTTTAAGAGCAGTAACCCCTCCTTCAGAAAGGCACGCTCCCATTCTAGGAGGATAAAAATATTCAGGCTGTGAGGAAAAGACAGCTTCCTAGCATCTCGGCACGTTATCAACTACAGCGTGTCCAGGCGATGAAGTGCAGTGTAGCTGCACAGAATAATGTTCTGTGGATGCAGTGTATCGTGTTGTGAAAGTCACAGTACTAAGTGCCAGGCTGGATAGACCCTGGATCACCCCGTGCACACCACCCAAAGGCAGTTTGCACAATCAGGATATTTCTGGGAACTCGTTTTTGCTTCCAAATCATCACTGTGGCCACCCATTGATCAGCCGCTGTTGTTACGTGGTGTCGTTTGCCAGGCATCTCTAGAGGGATTGTGTAACAGTCCTTGTGTTACACACCCTCACAGTGTAGGAACAGGAAAAACACATGCTATAATCATACTATAGAAAAGCTTTGTGTGGCAGATGATGGTTCAGCTAACGCAATGGTGTGATGCTGGCCTGCTGGTGCTTCTTCTACTACAGTATATTTTAATATTATTATTATCTAACATTTAAAAATTCATCTACCTAAGTATTTCTCAAGCACTTCCCTTTCTAGTACTTAGGTGCCTTATCTATAAATAGGAAGCATTGGTCCTGCTGCTGAGGGATCATAATTCTCTCTCCTACTTGGGTCTGTCTTTACTGCCGGGTTAACGATTAACCCCTCCTCCCATCTGCAGACCACATTCTGTTGCCCTAGTTCAGTGCTGCTTTCAGCCTATCCTCATCTGCCCCCTTTGCAGTGTGGAGTCAGGCTCTAGGGCTGTGTCTACACTGGCATGAATTTCCGGAACTGCTTAAAACGGAATACTATTCTGTTTTCAGTTTTTCCGGAAAAGGAGCGTCTACATTGGCAGGCTGCTTTTCCGGAAAAGCGTCTGTGGCCAATGTAGACGCGCTTTTCCGGAAAAGAGCCCCGATCGCCATTTTCGCGATCGGGGCTTTTTTCTGGAAAAGACGACTGGGCTGTCTACACTGGCCCTTTTCCGGAACAGTGTTCCGGAATAAGGACTTATGCCCGAGCGGGAGCAGAATAGTTTTTCCGGAATAGCAGCTGATTTTGTACAGTAGAGCATTGTTGCTTTTCTGGAAAGTCAAGGGCCAGTATAGACAGCTCGCAGCTTATTCTGGAAAAGCGGCTGATTTTCCGGAATAAGTGGCCCAGTGTAGACACAGCCTAAGACTGCAGTGCTGATAGTCCCGCAAGCCTTCCCATGGGGGACTAGAGGGACAGACAAGTTCTCCCACTGGGGGGCTACGTCTACACTGCGGGTTTTTTGTGGAAGAGGACGTGAAGATGGAGTGCTCATCTGCATATCTCGTGCTCTCATTTGCATATCTTCTTCCAATCCTTTTTGCAGAAGAGGTTTTTGCGATAAAAAGCCCCGTAAACCTCATTTTTTTGAGGAATAAGGGATCTTGTGCAAAAGGGTTTTTTTTCCTGACAACTGGCCCCGTCTACACACGGCTTTTTATCACAAAAACATCTTCCGCGAAAAGAATCGGAAGAAGATATGCAAATGAGAGCATGCAATATGGAAATGAGTACTCCATTTGCATTTCCTCTTCCGCAAAAAACCGGCAGTGTAGACATAGCCAGGAAGAAGCACAGAGCAGCTCTTCTTAGTGCAGCACAAAGAGCCAGAGGATATGATCCCAGACGGTCTAGTGACATCCAGAGGGAAGTGAAGCACCAGTGAGAACACAGGAATTCAGTGCTTTGCCATGCTGCTGCATTGCTCACGTCCTGTCTAGGCTAGTGCAGGTTCCAGTCAGCTGAGTTGCCTGTGTAGGGAAGACATGTCCTGTTAAAGTGCTTTGATGATTGGACTGTGTGACGATTTTGAAAATTATGAGATAAATGGTCCCTCATCCATGATGTGATTGGTACCATGGAATGGAGGAATGGAAGGATAATGGGAGAGACTGGAAAAAGCAGAAAGGGTCAGATCAGAGAGATAATGTCTAGCAATTATTTCTGGGAAATTCTCTCTTGTTTTCATAAAGCTGCTGAAGTGACTTTTGCTCTATGGGAAAAGAAATGGGGAAACCTGACCGTTTATTCTGACTCTTTGGACACTTTTTAGCAAGGTCAGCTTCCCAAAAAATCGAATTGTTCTTCTGTTTCAGGGTCAAGGAAATAATCAAGGAGCCCTCGGAGTATTTCCTGAGCCGGTTTCCAGAACTGACAGTTTATGTCTACAAGGCCTTACGCAGCATAAATGATTACAGACATTTTCCAAGTCCTCAGAGTCTTTCTCAGCTGTAGCATGTTTTATCACTTCAGGTTGTATGGCTGAATCTCACTGGCTTGCTTTCTTTTCAGCACCATTTTGTTCAGCTGCCAAAAGGTGTCATACATAGTGGGGCAGAGGATATCAGAATTTCACTCAGCACTAAAGTACTCAGCAGTAAAGACGCTGTGTTCGGGGGAGGTAGTGGAGGACAAATTCATTGAGAAAAGGAAGAACCGAGTGCTAGAAGGAAAGTGTAATCTGTTGGAATGAGCAGAGAGTTGAGAATTAGGCAGTCCTAGTTCTAATCATGGCTCTGTCACTGACTCACTATGTGGCATTGGGAAAGTCACCTTCCCTGCCCATTTCTCTTTCTGTAAAATGGGCGTTTGTGAGGGACTACACACCACTATTTATACAGTATTGTACAAAGCAGGCCTTGTGAGGTATCCTTTGAAAACTCCTAACTTGCTGTCAGTAATATCCTGGTAAAAGGTACGTAGCACTGTTGTATGTAAAGTTATAAACATAAGTTGAAATTGTGACTGAACTGCATTTTCCAGATAAGTCTAGGGAGTGGTTAAACCAGTCTCTCAAAGGCAAAGGCCAAGCTGATGTCCCAACCAAATGTCAACAAAGTTGAGGGGCCTTATTGACTGCATAGAGGTCCACTGAATACTTGAGAGAGAGTGTGTGTGTGTCTGTCCATCTGTCTGTGAGTCCATTTGTTTAAGATCTCTTCCTAAATGGTAAGAGTTAGGATCACCAAATTTGGTAGGCAGCTTCCTCTTATCATAACTTAAAGCAAGGTCAGTGTTTAGTTGAGCCAGGACACAAGGATGTGCCTGGAATGTGATTGTTTCTCATAAAACATAAAGAGAGGGGTCTTCTAGGAGGTATAGTTGTACTGTATAATGATCACAAGGGAGCAGAAATGGGAACTGGGACACTTACTATGCTACTGGGGCAGCAGGGGGCTGCAATAGAGAAAGGGACAGATATCTACTATATATTTGAGAGAGTTTGTGTGTATGTCCATATACCTGTCTTTCCCTCCCCCGGTGCATGTCCCCCAGCTGGAGGACAGACATATACACAGACAGACCTGGTCCAAAGCTACTGCGGTAAGAGAGGGCTGGGGTTGTCTTCTCTCCCTGGGGCAGGCTGCATATTGAACCCATCATCCTCTGCCCCCCCCTTCAGGAATAATGGCTTAAATAAAGAAAAATAGATATTATTTTAGTTGAGGATCCGAACAACACCAGATAAATACTCTAGTCAATTATAAGTGAGAATAAGCATAGGAAAAAGAATCAGAAATAGTTACAATAAAGTCAAAACGCGTTCTAATGATAAACTTAAACTGTAAAAAATGCTTTTCAAAGAGGGACTAAAATGGCAAAAAGGAAGGGCAAACACCCCAAGCGACCCCCACCCCTCTCTCTCTCTCTCTCTGCCTGCCCACCTCATTCTCTGCACCCGAGGAGACAAAGGAAACAGCCGTTGGGCTCTGAAAGAGGGGTGCTGTCCTGGAGGTTGATGAGTAATGCTCCTGGACGCATGTGGTGAGTGGCTTGGATCTAAATAGAATTTGTTAATTTTAGCATTAGAAAGTGTTTGGTCTGTGCCTTGTAGCCATTTCTGACTGCATTGCCTTACTCCTCCTGCACCTCACCTCACTGCTACAAAACAGATATGTGTCAGGAAGGTGTGGCTCCATTTTGCATGATCAATGCCTGTGACTACCCAAGTACACCTTTGCCCTCTTACTTGGGGAGTCCTGTACACTGCTTTGCTGCTGTAGCCTGCAGTCTGGACTGCGCACAAACAGCCTCCAGCATGTGAGTTACTCCCAGGTATGTCTACAGCCACACCTTTGTTCTTATCAGCCTGGGGTGCAGTACAAGGACACCCCGGCTTACTCCTTGTCTTAGCTCCCCTCCCCCCATCCAGAAATATATATTGTATACCATACTTCCCAGCCCTCTCCTGGACAATACAAGTATGTTGAGTCCATTATTTCTTTAAGATAACAATATGCTAGTTTGTTCTTTCAGATAGCTCATCTGAGATTTCAGTGTAGACACAGTGGGTAATACAAATCAGTAAAAGAAGTGTATTAACTACAGAGAGGTCGCTCTTAAGTGAATGCAGTTCATGAGAGATAAAAGTCAGAGATGATTACTAGAAAAATAAAGCTCAAGTGCAATTAGCGCCTAACTTAACAAGCTGTATTATATTCAAAGCAAGATTTTTTTCTCACCATGCTCTCTCGGTAGTTTTACTGACCAAACTTCTTAGGGCCTCCCAGTTTCATGGCTACTTCCTCTGTCCATTCTGGTGGAGTTAATTGACGGACGGGGCAGGGGGAACAGGTCCCTTGGAGCATTTAATCCTCCTTTTTATTGTGTGAGTCCCCCTGGAGGAAAACATTTCCAGTTGGGATTCAGTTGACAGAGTGTCTTTATGCAAGGAGATTCCTGGCTGGTTTTCCCACCAGTTTGAACTCCTTCTGTCTCCCTCCCTGTTTGGTGATTCTCTTTACCGCTTATATTAAGGATGTTAAGGGCTAGTCGACTAGTCCATTCCCCTCCGCCCCCGCCCCTTGCTGCGTCTATCAGATAGAGGCAGCAAAGGGAGGGAAGAAGGGGTACTTCAATGCAGCAGCACCACACATCTGAGCTGGGGATCAGCTATGTGGTGCTGCCACTTTGAAACCCAAAGGTGGCCTTTCAAAGGGGCAGCTGCCGCACAGCTGATCCGCGGCTCAGCTGTGCGGCACTGCCCCTTTAAAATGCTGAAGCGCCATGGAGCCCGGGGTCAGCTGGGGACTCCCCAGCTGATCCCAGGTTCTGGGAAAATGCTGCACGGAACCCAGGGTCAGCTGGGAAGTCCATAGCTGACCCTGGGCTCCACGGCAATGCCCCTTTGAAATGCCAAGGCTGTGTTGCAAAGGGGCAGCGGCTGCACAGCTGAGCCGGGGTTCAGCTGTGTGACCCCTGCCCCTTTTAATGCTGCTTTGGCATTTCAAAGGGGCAGCCACAGCTGATCCCAGGCTCAGCTGTGCGGTGCTGTTCCCATTGGGGACTCTTGTACATTTCAAAGCAGGCACGCTCCCCTGCAGCCTGGAGTCAGCAGGACTTCCCGCTGGCCCTGGGCTGCATGCGGAAGTCTGCATTCTTCCTTTCAAATGTATAAGAGCCCCTGCTGGGAATGCAGAAGTGCCTATCGACTAGTCGAGTAGTCGATGGAATTTCCATCAACTACTCGACTAGCCAATTAACTGCAATTTCACATCCTTAGCTTACATGCAAATTAAGCAGAGCACACCTACCTCTGCTTGAGACAGACCTGTTTGCCAACCACAGTGTAGACCATGTGTTAATTACGTCGCATAGGCAAATGGTACAACTTCACATACAGCGTTGCTGCACGTATTTTATTGTGATAGTGTTGACCAGCAAATTCTGGGCCTTCAAATGATACCTTACAAGGCCTGCCTTGGACAAAGATTATTACAGTAGTGTGTAGGGTGTAGACAGAGGGGCACATTATATGCCTGTCATTCTGTATCTGTGCTGTGTGTTAGCCGTCAGGGTTGGCCTCCCTTTCACATGAGGGTGGGCAGTCCTTTTGTTCCCATGGGCTCTTCCCACCTATCTCAGTTATCAAATAGGCTGGCATTACATTTACTCCATACTTGTTGAGTAAAAGCCTTAAAGACAACTTGCTCTTAAGGGAGTCCTAGCATCTACACTAGCCGTGGCTCTTGAATTTTTCTTCCCCTTAAGAGTAGCTTTCCACCTCTCCTTTGAGATCTGTCTTTATAGTGGGGGTTAAAAACTAACCCCACTGGAAAAGCAAAAGCAGTCCTTAGAGACTAACACATTTATTAGGTCATGAGCTGGCCTGGGTGAAACCCTCTTCATCAGATGAGTTGCAGTGGAAATTTCAGTATCCGGGGTATATATCACAGCAAAAGAAGTTAGCTGTCAATTGTAGGACCAGTTTTAAAGAAGCTAATTAAGTTAGGGGGTGTATCTCATTCAAAGCATTTGATGTGGAGACGTAAATATCAAAAGCAGGGAAGTTGCCTTTGTAGTGCATAACCAACAAAATCTTAAGATCTTCATTTATGCCTAAGTTGATAGTATTGAACTTGTAAACAAACTTCAGTTCAGCTGTCTCCCTTTGTAATCGGGTGATAAAATTCTTTTATAGAAGGATGGCTACTTTTAAATCCATTATTGAATGTCCAGGGAAGTTAAAATGTTCCCCTACAGGTTTATGTGTGTTCCCATTCCTGAAGTTGGACACAGCTATCCCTCTGTAACTAAACTGGGCCTTTCTCTTTTAAATGTGGCAGACCAAAATGCAGGCACCCAAGTAACACCTGGATGAGTGACAAGCCCAGCTATACGTTTGTACACTTGTTTTATAAGCAGCTGTTTTGCTAGAAGTTGTAGAGACATTTACAAAATGATTTTAATGTTGTTAATCTCATACATTTTTATGCTACATCATTATGAGAGTCTCGAACTATTTCTATGTAGAATGGAAACCAAGGAGCAGGTCTTGCAATATCTTATGATTGTAAGGAATCCTTTGAGTAGGCTCATTGAAACCAAAGGCAGTGCTGGAATGAGGAAGTATAGAATCATAGAACAGGAAGGACCTTGGAGAGGTAGAATTTATGTAAGCGAGGTTTTGCATGGGCCAGCCCCAGATTCAGCACAGCACTGGTGCAGAAGCTTTGATGCATGAGAGCTGGCAGGGGTGACTCTATTTTCCTGTATGTATTCTCAATGTGCATGTGCACGCTTATGAAATCTAATCGGTGCAGCTAAATGCCTGCAGGGTTCTTTGCTTTTTCATATTTCTCCCCTCTCTGGTATACATGGTTATTGGATCTGTTTGACTTTTACCGTGAGATTTTTGTCACCGGTATTCCCAGATACACTTCTACATATGGAATACAGTTGGTTGGACAATCGGTTTGTATTGCAGCTGAAGATGAATAGAGCACACTATGGCTACGTCTACACTGGCCCCTTTTCCGGAAGGGGCATGTAAATTTCATGAGTCGTAGTAGGGAAATGCGCGGGGGATTTAAATATCCCCCGCGGCATTTAAATAAAAATGTCCGCCGCTTTTTTCCGGCTTTTAAAAAAGCCGGAAAAGAGCGTCTACACTGGCCCCGATCCTCCGGAAAAAGCGCCCTTTTCCGGAGGCTCTTATTCCTACTTCAAAGCGCCCTTTTCCGGAGGCTCTTATTCCTACTTCAAAGTAGGAATAAGAGCCTCCGGAAAAGGGCGCTTTTTCCGGAGGATCGGGGCCAGTGTAGACGCTCTTTTCCGGCTTTTTTAAAAGCCGGAAAAAAGCGGCGGACATTTTTATTTAAATGCCGCGGGGGATATTTAAATCCCCCGCGCATTTCCCTACTACGACTCATGAAATTTACATGCCCCTTCCGGAAAAGGGGCCAGTGTAGACGAGCCCTATATCTCTGCAGAGCAGGAGAACTAGTGACCAGTGGGTGGGGTACAAGGTCCTGTAAATGCCCTTAGACTCAGTTCTGCAGCCCTCCTGTGCAGGTAAGATTTGCAGGGAGGATGAACCTCAGCACCTTATCAGAAGGGGCCCTTTGAACACCTCTGGGCAGGAGTCAAGGTTTGGGAAGGGAGAGGAAGACTCTGATGTGACATGCCCTCCTCCCATGAGTAGAAAGTCTAAAGCAGGGGTGAGCAATAATTTTTGATGGGGGAGCACTCTTCTGTGGTATTAATGGAGGAGGTGTGGGGTTTGGGATGGAAATGAGGTGCAGAAGGGAGCTCGGGGTAAGAGATTGGGATGCAGGAGTGGGTGTGAGATCTGGGAGGGAGTTTGGGTGAAGGGAGGGATGTGACCTGGGGCAGGGAATTGGAGGACAGGAGGGGTGCAGGGTGCAGAGGGAGTTTGGGTGTAGGAGAGGGTTCTGACCTGGAGGAGGGGGTCAGGGTCTGGGAGGGAGTCATGACTTGGGGCAGGGGTGAAGGAGGCGATACAGAGGGTTTGCCCAGCTACTTGGGCTAGCGTGTGTCTTTGTGCCAGCTGTGTTTTGGGTTGTTGTAGATCTAGATCTTGTTGTTATAGTAACTGGGTCAGGTCGCTAGGGATCAGCCCTGCCAGTTTGGGCTCATTCTAGTTAGTTTTGTGTTATGAAATAAATGGGCACTTACAACTGCTCAAACTCTCTGATTCCAGTGATTTCTTTCTAAACAGTGGAACTCCAAACAATATAACACCAATGCCCCTTGGGAGTGGGGGTCCTTGCACGCTGCCTGCACCCCAATCACAGCCCTGGAAGCTCCCATTGGTTGGAGACCTCCCTCCCCCAGAGGCACATGGCGCGAAGATGCACATGGCCCCTGCAGCTGGCCACTTTGAGCAGCGTGCAATGGCGTGGCAAGCAGGGTGCCTGCCTGAGGGTCTCGCTGAGCCGTGGGATGGTAGCAGGCTTGGTCTGAAGGGTTGGTTGGATGGATCTGGCCCCCAGGCCGTAGTTTGCCCACCCCCAGTCTAAAATGTTTCTGTACTCAGGCTGCATCAGTCAGATACACCTGCAGAACCGCTTCACCAAGAGACGTGGGCCTTGAAGCGAGAGAGTGGCCACAGAACAGGGAGACTTCTAGGGACTGCGAGTGAGCTCCCATAACAAGAGGGAGCTCAGCCTGAGGCAGCTACTAAACCTCTTTTCCCCTCTGTCCTTGTTTGGGGCAGGTTGGCCTGATACCTCGATCTGAGCGAAGGGCCTGGGAGCTGCTTCCAGACAGAAACCTGCAGTGGGACCTGGGAAGCACTGCCGGGGGCTGGGGAGAAAGAAACTGTGAAATGACCCAGGAGTGCTGGGCTGCCCCAATCGATATGCACCGCACGCCACCGCATGGGGAATCACAAAATGTGGGCCCCCAAATGTCATGGTGCCCAAGCAGCTGTGTATGGGCTAGGGCGGGGCCCTGGCTGGTCTCCCCCACCGGCTCAGCCCTGGGGCTCCAGCAGCCCCAGCCCTCCAACTACCCCATCCCCTGAGGGCTGCGCTCAGCCCCTGCTCACCAGGCCACGGTGAGTGGCACAAGCACAGGCCGGAGGACTCTGGAGGCACAAGGGGCAGCTGCACAGCCAGTGGCTGGGGAGAAGTGGTGGTTTCACCTTCAAAGTGCCACATCTCTCCTGCTGGTAGTGCCACCCCCTGATGCTCCTCCTGAGTCCCTAGCCTGTACTCGCACCGCTTGCTGCTGCCCGCGCCTTCACCCTGAGGCTGCAGGTGAGCCTCCCTCCCTGCCCTCATGCTTGCCAAGACTCCTGGACCGGATGGACTGGATGCCACTAGCTCCCATCCCCCCACAGCTTCTGCCCTGCAGCCTCTCTCCAGGCCCTCTCCCCCGGGGGTGAGGGTGGGGGTGCAGGGCTGCATAGGACACCCACATTGATAGGGACAGCCCTGCAGGAGTGAGCTGTACTACTAAGAACAGTAAGTCTACATCTACATTGGCATGATCTTGCGCAAATACTCTTAAACGCAAGAGTTCTTGCATTAAAGTATTTGCGCAAGAGAGCGTCTACATTGGCATGTGCTTTTGCGCAAGAGCATCCGTGCTAGCGTTGACGCTTTGTTGCGCAAGAAAGCTCCGATGGCCATTTTAGCCATTGGGCTTTCTTGCGCAAGAAATTCATGTTGCCTGTCTACACTGGCCTCTTGCACAAGAAGAGTTGCGCGAGGGGGCTTATTCCTGAGCGGGAGCGTCATAGTTTTTGCGCAAGAAGCACTGATTTCACACGTTAGAACGTCAGTGTTCTTGCGCAAGAACTCCCCGCCAGTGTAGACAGGCAGCATGTTTTTGCGCAAAAGCGGCCTCTTTGGCGCAAGTTCGCACCAATGTAGACACAGCCTAAGATTGCTCAGGAGTTGGGGATCCTGTAGGGACCCCAGGGCAAGAGAGTCAAAAATACCAGTGAGGAGCCCACACACGGGGTCAGCCAGCTACAAGGGAGCTGAATCACTTAGGTTATAGAGTGGCCTGGGGATAGGGTATTTAACTGGAGACTCTAGGGTGGTGGGTTCAGGTCCCATTGCTGTGGGAACAGCCAGTAAAGGCTGCCTTAGAGCTGGAGTTGTCAACCATGTTAGGAAGATTCCCTCTAATTTTCCCCACCCCTGCGTGGAATGAATTTTGTTATGTGCACCAAGATGGAAGTGACGTGCGACATGGAGGTGATGCACGACTCATCACCTTCACATTGGCGTGCACAACAAATTCATGTGGTGGCAGTGGGGCCAACAGGTTCAGGCCATGGCAGGTGGGAGTGGAGGCTGGGCTAGTTTAGGGCTGGGGGTGGAGGCCTTCTCCTGGCTATAGCAAGTGCCTGGCAGGTTCCTTGAGCACCTGCATGGCCCTAAATAGGCAGCTGCTGTGCAGCTTGCAGGAAACTTAGGTCCCATGCCTCTGCTAAAAACGTTGATAAGGTTCATGATGTCCACAGGCCATTACAGACTGCTCCCGGTTTATGCTGTTTGGAGGGGTTGGGGGAAGGCAAGAGAGACCTAAGGAGTGTGTGTGATGGGGCGCACTCTCCCCACACTGGACAGGAGAGAGTTAACTCTGCATTGTGGACTGAGGAAACCACACCCCTTCCGCCTTACTGGGCATGCTCCAGGCGCACCGGTATAAAAGAGAGCAGCGCAACTCAGTTGTGGCAGACTGCTGGAGAGAGGATGTGCTCTGCACAAATCTCTGCAGAAGCCCAGGGACAGAGACGCCACAGCCCAGGCAGACGGCTTGATGTTCCCAGAAACCTCCCAGGTTTGGAAGCAGGAAAGAAGAGGGACCCTGGTGGTAATGTGGATGCCCAAGACACAGCTATGGGGATGACAGCAAGGAAAACCAAGGGAAGATGATCCTGAACTGGTGAGTGAGCTGATGTCATGAGTCAGCGTGTTTTGGACAGGACCTTTCCCTGCTGACTCAGTGGCTTGAACTACAGTTGCTAAGAGGGGTCCAGTGGAGAGGGAGGGCCTGGACCCCCTGCTGTGGGGTTTAACCTCCCTCCATTCCATGACTCTGGCCACTGGGCTGTACTGCCACGCAGCTAAAGGCAAACATGCAGACACGGGTGTGACAGGGTGAAGTCACAGAAGACCCTGGGGGGGAGGGGGCATCCCAGAGGGCTGACAAGGCCACTGCCACCCTCCTTTTTGCTCTCTGGGCTTCTCACCACCCTGTCCTGCTAGGCCAGCTCCCTGGTCTCCCCCAACCAAAGCAGAGAGCTGAGAATCATGCCTCCACCTCCCCCTGGAAAAAATGCAGATACAGAGTCTCTTCAGGTCCAAGGAAAAAGAAATTTTGGGCCTAGCTTCCTGGGATACCACTCCCCAAATGGGATCAACTCCCCCAGGGTACGTCTAAACTACATGGCTCAGTCGACGGAGCCATGTAGATTTGTTGTTTTGGCAAAGGCAAATGAAGCCGTGATTTAAATGATCGTGGCTTCATTTAAATTTACATGGCTGCCGCGCTGAGCCGACAAACATCTGATCAGCTGTTTGTCCGCTCCGCGCGCTAGTCTGGACGCTCCCCTGCCGACATCAAAGCCCTTTGTCGGCAGCCCCGGTAAACCTCATCCAACGAGGAATAACGGGGCTGCTGACAAAGGGCTTTGATGTTGGCAGGGGAGCATCCAGACTAGCGCGCTGAGCGGACAAACAGCTGATCAGCTGTTTGTCGGCTCAGCGTGGCAGCCATGTAAATTTAAATGAAGCCGCGATCATTTAAATCGCGGCTTCATTTGCCTTTGCCTATGTGTCTAATCTACATGCCTCTGACGACAGAGGCATGTAGTCTAGACACAGCCCCAATGAATTAGTTAGGTAAGCCCCCTTTAGCAATGAAAGGAGGAATGCACACAGATTGCTCTCCCAGGCAATAATTATTTACACTGGGTTTGGTAGAAAATAAAAGTGATTTTTATTAAGTACAAGAAGTAGGATTTAAGTGGTAATAGGTGAGAACAGGCAGAGCAAAGTAGATTACAGACTCAAAATAACAGAAAATCCTTAGGTACTTCTACACAAAAACTTCAGTAGAAACTTATTACAAATTTCCTACAAACTCACCTTAAAACTGTTTCTTTCCCAATCAAACCTTCCAAACCAGAGAAGTCTCCTTTTCCCTGGGGTCTCTGGTTCCCTCCCTGGGGTGTGCCACACCCGCCAGCCAAAAGACCCACATTCCTACTTATTTTTTAAGATTCCCTTTTTGCTTGTGACGTCACCAGACCGGTGGGGGTGGAATGGGATTTCCTCAGACCAACCACTACTAAGACTAAAAGGATAAAAGCGATTGTTGAACAGTTAGTCATCAAGGCATTGAGGGTAACACCGCTGATGGTATTCATTCACACATTTAAAAGCCACAAAGAACTTCACACTCCATGGCTACGTCTAGACTGGCATGATTTTCGGCAAATGCTTTTAACGGAAAAGTTTTTCCGTTAAAAGCATTTGCAGAAAAGAGCGTCTAGATTGGCACAGATGCTTTTCCGCAAAAGCACTTTTTGTGGAAAAGCATCCATGCCAATCTAGATGCGATTTTGCGCAAAAAAGCCCTGATCGCTATTTTCGCCATCGGGCTTTTTTGCGCAAAAGTTTTCAGCTGTCTACATTGGCTTTTTCCCGAACGGGAGCAGCATAGTATTTACGCAAGAACACTGACAATCTTACATTAGATCATCAGTGTTCTTGCGGAAATTCAAGCGGCCAGTGTAGACTGCTGGCAAGTTTTTCCTTTGCGGAAAAACTTGCCAGTCTAGACGCAGCCATCATATGTTTAATTTTACACACAAGAATGATACACACACCAAAATAAGAGAAACAAATCCAGTGGATTATGACAGGAAGATTGAGAGGTTACGTGAAGCAATTTGTCCAAAGCATTTTTGAGTTATGTCTATTCGTCTCCGTAAGCCCATTTCATACGGAGGCGCGCACGCTCCTCTAGTCCTAATGGAGCAGGGTGCCCTCACCCCGCACTGGACGGGGTCCTCCCCAACCGTGGGGCTCTGAGGACTGGAGGGGGGGGGGCGGGGTTGCTGTGCCCCAGGCAGCACGCAGGGCTGGTGGCTCACAGAGTTACTACCCCTTTTGCCCAAGGCGAAGCCCCACCCCTTCCAGAAGCACGGAACTGCCCGCATGAACCTTGGGCGTGTGGCAGCTGTCTGTTCCCCTGCATAAAGGAAAAGACCATAAGGAAATATTTGACTTCCTTTCTACGATACCAGAGCAGAAACGAAACTAAAACACTCCGCTCAGCCCTCTGCCCCGCTGCTCCCCTCCCTTACTCTGCTTGCAATGCTTTTCCTTCTCTCTCTGCTTTTTCCTTCTCCATCCCTTGCAGTTCAACCCTCTGTTCTCCCTTCTCCTGGCTTAGCTGTGCAGCTGGAACACTGACCCAACAAGACACACACTCCTACGTGGGAGGAGGCAGGGAAGTGAGTGACTGGTGTATACGCAGTGTGCTCAAGGCAGAAGACAAGGAGGCTGTTCGGGAGGGCCCTCGGTGGGACAGCTGTTGGGTGAGTTATTCCAGTCCTTTTCTATGAGAAAATATTTACGGTTTGGGATGAGTTTTGTGTCTTCTAATATGTCTGTGGTGCCTTACTGAAGGAGAGAGGAGTTACAGGGTGGTTGAAAGCATGGCTTTGGGTGAGTCTGTCTGTGTTCCAAAGACAAGGAGGGCTGGATGAGACGTACACAGAGGACTGATTAAATTCAGGAAGATTGTTATGTCTTTTCCCCAAAACAACTAGTTGGCCCACTGTGACGGTATGTCAAGGAGATGCACACTGACTAGGTCAGCAATTGTGCTCCCTCATCCTCCTGCAGCGACATCCGAAAGTGGAGAGGCAAGGCTTATACCATCCTACTCACTAAAGCTTTGTCAGCATGCAAAGCATTAAAAGAAGCTAGCACCTCAGAGCTGGTAGCCAGCTACCTGGGACAGGGCTTCATGTTGTGTTTGGGGCCTGATCCCCTATATCCATTTGTCATTACTGCTGTCATCATGTGGGTTAGCCAGCAGACTGGGGACTAAAGGGTTAACTATACCTAACTCAGCTAGAGTTGGCCAGTAGGAATGTAGGTAGGAATCTTAAACTAGGACAAAAGAATTTTTGGGTTTCCCTTTGTTCTGAGAGTTCTCTCCAGCTACTGAGGGAGACAGATATGTCTCTCTCCAAGAAACAATTCTTCACTTTCTGTAAGTTTAGATAAATCTGTTAGGTTTTGTTATTTTATGGCTTGGGAAATGGGATCTGATGTTTTGGCTTTCTTTTGTAACTAAGTTCTCGTCCCATGGCAGAGTTTCTCCATGAGTATATTATTTTGTAACTTTTCCATCTAGTTATTAGGCTTGCAACAGGAATATTGTGGTGATGATAAAAGTTTTCTCTTTTCGTTTTATTAACCTGGTATTGGTTAATTTTTGTGTCCTGGTTTGTACTTTAGGGGTGAGATTTCCTAAGTAGTCTCTCCCTGGTTTCTTTAGCATATTTGGGTGGTGGCAGCGGAGATTTTATTCCCAAAATCTAGGTTAAGATTTTGGGGGGAAGCTTTATACCAGAGCCTGGTAGATGAGGTTTTGGGGTACTTTTGCTGGCCCCCACTTCTGCATTTATTGTGCCAGACTGGGGCCATGAGAACTGCTCATCCCTGAGGTGTTGACAGGGCTCTCTATAGTATGATGGTTGTACTGTCACTCTCCTTTCTCCCGGGGTTCATGGACAATTTTTTTCCTCATCACTTGTCAGTGCAGAGTGCTTTATTGTTGCTGATTGTTGAAGGAGTTCCTCTTACAGTCCCTTCTATTTTGGACACTGCAGAGGCAGGTGTCTGTTTTAGACTATCTTCTATCACCCTGGCTGTGCTGTTACTCATCTCTGAGTTTGTACTGTGCTTTAGATCAGTGGTCCCCAACACAGTGCCCGCGGGCGCCATGCCGCGGGGGCATTTCAATGCGCCCACCAGGTGCTCGGGGCTGGCCTGGCCCCGGGCACATGGCGCATGGGCGCTTGCGGGGGGAGCGCCGGGCGCGCGGCACTCGGCGGGGGGGGGGGGGGAGGAGCAGGAGCGCCGGCCTCGGGCGCGCGGCACTCGGCGGGGGGGAGGAGCAGGAGCGCCGGCCTCGGGCGCGCGGCACTCGGCGGGGGGGGGGGGGGGGGGGGGGGGGGGGGGGGGGGGGGGGGGGGGGGGAGGAGCAGGAGCGCCGGCCTCGGGCGCGCGGCACTCGGCGGGGGGGGGGGAGGAGCAGGAGCGCCGGCCTCGGGCGCGCGGCACTCGGCGGGGGGGGGGGGGGAGGAGCAGGAGCGCCGGCCTCGGGCGCGCGGCACTCGGCGGGGGGGGGGAGGAGCAGGAGCGCCGGCCTCGGGCGCGCGGCACTCGGCGGGAGGGAGGGGGTGGCGGGGAGCGCCGGCCCCGGGCACGCAGCTATGGGGGGACCCCGCCCCCGGGCGCGCGGTAGGTGGGGCCCCGCCCCCGGGCGCGTGGATGGGGGGGCGCCCCCGGTCCCCGCCCCCTGGCGCCCGGCGGGCAAACGGCCACGCCCCCTGACGCCCACAACCTAAAAAGGTTGGGGACCACTGCTTTAGATCTTCCACCTCCAGGTTAGTCATTGACCATGGGTGTAGGACCATGAGGAGCTTACAGGCGTGTTAGCCCTCCCAAAACGTTCGCTATAGCAGTAATGAACAAAGGAAACACTAAGTCTGTAACAGAAGCTCATCTGTCTGTTAAAAGTGGACAGACTTAATTATGGTCCAAAACTACACATTAAAGCAACACTAAACAGCTGTTTTAACTCCATCCCCCGCCTCCCAATCAAAAGGTGACTACACCCCTGCTGCTTCTGTAATTCATAGAATCATAGCACTGGAAGGAATTCATGGTAGGACCAGCAAAATGCAGAACAATGTAGCACTTTAAAGACTAACAAGATGGTTTATTAGATGATGAGCTTTCGTGGGCCAGACCCACTTCCTCAGATCAAATAGTGGAAGAAACTATTTGATCTGAGGAAGTGGGTCTGGCCCACGAAAGCTCATCATCTAATATACCATCTTGTTAGTCTTTAAAGTGCTACATTGTTCTGCATTTTGCTTCAACTACCCCAGACTAACACGGCTACATTTCTATCACTATGGTAGGACCAAGCACCATCCAGACCATCCCTAACAGGTGTTTGTCTAATTTGCTCTTAACAAACCTCCAATGACAGAGATTCCACAACCTTCCTAGACAATTTATTCCAGTACTTAACCACCCTGACAGTTTTTCCTAATGATGTTTTTCCTAATGTCCAGCCTATAGGCCACTTGATGCAATTTAAGCCCATTGCTTCTTGTCCTCTCTTCCCTCCTCATTATAACACTCTTTTATGTCCTTGGAAACTGTTGTTCTGTTCCCTCTCAGTCTCTCTTCCATTCTAAACAAGCCCAATTCTTTCAGTCTTCCCCTCTTCGGTCATGTTTTCTAGACCTTTCATCATTTTTGTTGCTCTTATTTGCAAATAAGTTCCAGGTAACTTCAGTCTCTGCCAATGTTGCAGGCCTCTGAGCTGCTGCAATTGCCAGAGATGGCCACAGGGCGTAGGGCAAGTGGCTTGGTGAAGGTTGCTTCTAGTTGCTGATGAGGTGTGATGAGCTCTGAGACCTGGGTACCTCTCAGTGGTGCTCACCAGGAGCTTGGGGATGGGGGGAAGGGAAGACTGTACCTGGTAAGGCTGTTTAGGCTTCTCTAAGTACAGGCATCACCTCTGAATCTCCCACTGAACTCATTTACAGCCAATGTACGCAAAATAGAGGCCAGTCCAGGCCCTGCCTGGCCGAGACCCTAAATAAAGGGTTTGATCTGGTCCTCCCACTGTAGGATACTCCTTCAGCTTGAGAAGAAGCAGTGCATGAAGAAGAGCACAGCTGGTGTGGAAGATGAGGAGAGGGCGTGGGAGGCAGAGCAAACTGTCAGTTAGGCTATGGCTACACTGCAATTATTTTGCAGAAGAGGATATGAAAATCGCACTCTCATTTGTATATCTTCTTCCGATTCTTTCTGCGGAAGAGGTTTTGCCACTAAAAAGCCCTGTGTAGATGGGGCCATTTGTTTGGAAAAAACCCTTTTTCGCAAAGTCCTGTAAACCTCAATTTTTGAGGAATAAGGGATCTTGTGAAAGGTTTTTTTTTTCCCAACAAATGGCCCCGTCTACACGGGGCTTTTTAGCAGCGAAACCTCTTCCGCAAAAATAATTGGAAGAAGATATGCAAATGAGTGTGATTTGCATATCCTCGTCCGCAAAAAAAGGCAGTATAGCGGTAGCCTTAGGGAGAGGTGAACTGTCAGGTTGGCGATTTGACATAGTGAAGTGATATTTTTTTTTTCCAGTCATGCAGGTGCTGGGCCCAGACACTAGAGAATTCGAGGCCCATTTTGCTGAATTTTAGGCAAAAGAGAAAAATTACCTCAGACTCAGCAGAACAGAGACACAATCCTCCAAAGACCGGGGTCTTGTTGCTCTGAGACCTCAGCTTAGGTAGGAAATGTCCGTTGAAACAAGTTTCAACTGTTGGCAACTCTGGCTAGTCGGTGTGAAGCGCTTTGGTGGGTAGAGGTGCTGGATAGTGTGAGGGCTACCTGTGGTCACTAGTGGGCATCTCTAAAGCAGAGGTACGGGGCGAGCCCAAGATCGGCTGGTGAAAGGACAAATGTTGGTCTCTGTGGTCTGGGCAGGGCTCCTCGATCTAGGCGGGGTTAGGTTCCTGTGCTTGGACTACATGGAGTTATGGTCAGGACTCCAATGGCTAGGGCTCCCTCCCTCCAGAATTGCAACTGGGAGGCTGCTTGGAGTTTAGTGTTTACATTCCTATGGGGAGGGCTCCCCGCCCTCGGGTTAGGATTCCCATGTGCAGTCCAGTTGGCGTGAGGGTTAGTGTTCCTATGGCTAGCGCGTCTGCCTTTGAGTTAGGGCTCTTGTTGGTAGGGCTCCCTGCCCAGAGGTTTGGGGTCCTATGGGCAGGCTACATGGCATTAGGGTTAGGATTCTTATGGGTAGGGCTCTCTGCCTTTGGTGTAGTGTTCCGATGTGTAGGGCCACATAATCTAGGATAAGGGCTCCTATAGAATCATAGAACACTAGAAGTGGAAGGGACCTTGAGAGATCATCAGGTCCAGTTCCCTGTCCTCACGGCAGGACCAAGCATTGTAGACCATCCCTGACAGATGTCTATCTAACCTGCTCTTAAATCTCTCCAGTGATGGAGAGTCCATAACCTCCCTAGGCAATTTATTCCAGTGTTGAATCAGTTAGGAAGTTTTTCCCCTAATGTCCTATGGGTAGGAAACTTGAATTTATGTTTGGGGTGTTATGGGCAGGCTATTAAGAGTTAGGGTTTCTGTGAGTAAGGCTTGAGTTTTGGTTCATATGGGTAGGGCTCTATGTGCTAGGATTAGGATTCCTATGGGTAGGGCTTCCTGCCCAAGTGTTTGGGTCCCTATGGGTAGAGCCCCTTCCATAGTGTTAGGATTTCTAGGGTAGCTTTCTCCACCCCAGGGTCCTAGTTCCTAGGGCACTTGGATCTAGGGTTAGGATTTAGGGTCTTATTGCCACTGAGTATACTCGTGTGTCTGAAACACCCCCTTGACTGATGTATTGATCTATCCAATTAGGGGGCTGCAGAGTACCAGCGCACTGTAGATTTTTGCTTTTTGGGATTTGGGTACTAATCCAGGATACAGAAAATGAGTTTAATAGTATTCATCTTAGTCCCTCAGAAAACACAATCGTCCACTCCTTTTCCCACGAATTCCTTGTAAGTCTTGAGCACAGGGCAGGGGAGTAGAGGGAAATGGCTCCAAAGAACAGTTGCATTTGTGATTTCTTGGATTAAGTTAACGGGAGATGCTCTTTTTTTTTTCTTTTAACCACGTGAAAAAGCTGAAACAAGCTCTCAAGGGAGCCTTCCGGCCTGCACAGTGAGCTGCTCTCAGAGGCAGCCCGAGCGTCTGGGAAATACACTTTCTCCTACAAACTGCTCATGAAAGGGACAAAGAGGCGCGAAAGGCATTGCCGCTGACTTCGCTTTCATGGCGGCCCCCAGCAACACCCAGCCAGGATCACCAAACAGCTGCAGAAATGAACCAACAGCCGCCAAAGTGTCTCAGTTGCAGAAGGCTGTCAAAGAAGGCTCAGTCGAGAGAGCCCGGCAGCTGTTGGAGGAAGGTGCAGATGTCAATGGCAGGGTAGAAGGTGGTTGGACACCCTTGCACACTGCGGTACAGGCTAATCGGGAGGAGATGGTTCACCTTCTTCTTGAGCATGGTGCTGAGCCATGTGCTAGAAAGGACAACGGTGCCACTCCCTTTATTATCGCAGGCATAGTGGGGAATGTGAACCTTTTGCAGCTCTTCCTTTCCAAGGGGTCGGAAATTGATGAGACTGATAACAACGGCTTCACCGCCTTTATGGAGGCGGCTTATTACGGGAAGCAGGAGGCCTTGAAGTTCTTGTATGAGACTTTCTCAGGTGAGAAAGAGAGATATGTGAATTTGGGCCGGGTGGTCAGTACACAGCAAAGACAAGTGCACAAAGGTGGGGAAACGGCCCTGATGGATGCTGCCAGGAAAGGTCACATCTCAGCTGTGCAAACCCTCGTGGAGCACATGGGGGCCAGTGTGCGTACCTGTGATAACCTCGGCAGGAATGCTTTGATCCATGCCTTACGGCTGCCTCAGAAGAGGAACACCATTCTTAAACAAAACAAGACAGGATCGATTGTTTCCTATCTGCTGGACTGTGGCGCTGATGTTACCGGAAGAGATGAAAATGGAAAGACTTCACTCATCTTGGCAGCAGAGAGGCAAAGCCTGGAGTTGGTGGACTTGCTCCTGAGGACAGGCCAAGTTGACATTAATGCCATGGGCCACGATGGCAAAACCGCGCTGAAGGTAGCTGTGGAATACGACCATGAGGAAATCGCAAGGCTGTTATGTGAGAACGGAGCCAGGGTAGATGGCAGCAATGTCGAGGTGGCCAAACGGAACTACAACAATGAAATGGCAGCCCTGCTGCTCAAATTCGGTGACATGGCTATTAATAGTCGGCCTCCTAAAGAATGGGAACCCATCAGCAAACGCTGGGGAGAGCAGCTACGGCGTCTCCACAGTATCAATTCCCCTCAGATCGGAAAACTCAACGTCCAGTTTGACGAGTATTACCGCATTGAGAGCACCTCGGAAGGAGGCATCTACCTAGGGTTCCATGCAGGGGCAGAGGTGGCCGTGAAGAGGTTCCTTCTGGGCAGCGAGAAGGCTAAGCGAGAAGCCACGTGTCTCCGTCACAGCCTTAGCAACAGGCATATGGTGAAACTTCATGGGACTGAAACTCGTGACAACTGCCAGCTCTTCTGCCTCTCCCTCTGTGAGAGGAACCTTGAGGATCATCTGAGCAACGCCACACGGGCAGTGAATTGTCACCACATCCTCCAGACGCTCTTGGAAGCAGTGAGAGATCTGCACTCCTTGGAATTAGGCCACGGAGACCTGCACCCACGAAACATTTTGATAGGTTCGTGTGTCTCCCATTCCGTTCCATTTAATCCTGCAGCCCCGCAGCGTGAGAAGTGCTAGAAAGCAGAGTAGTATAGGAGATTCAAACCTGGTGTGTATGTTTCACAACAAGGATGCTATTGTGTATGGCTACGTCTACACTGGCCCCTTTTTGGGAAGGGGCATGCTAATTTTGAAAGTGGGAATAGGGAAATCCGCGGGGGATTTAAATATCCCCCGCGGGATTTAAAAAAAAACGTCCGCCGCTTTTTTTCCGGCTTGGGGAAAAGCCGGAAAAAAGCGTCTAGACTGGTCCGATCCTCCGGAATAAAGCCCTATTCCGGAGGATCTCTTATTCCTACTTCAAAGTAGGACTTCCCCTGCGGATTTCCCTATTCCCACTTTCAAAATTAGCATGCCCCTTCCAAAAAAGGGGCCAGTGTAGACGTAGCCTTTGTGTACAAGGATGCTATGGAATGTATATGTGTGTGAGACAAAGATACTGTGTGTGTCAGACAGACAAAAGGAGGGAGGAAACAAAGCCTGCAATCTAGCAGCTTTATCATCATATGGAGGGACCGGGACACAAAGCGTTAATTCAGCCATACAGGAGGGCTGTGTCTAGACTGGCAAGTTTTTCCGGAAAATCAGCCGCTTTTCTGGAAAAACTTGCCAGCTGTCTACACTGGCCACTTGAATTTCGGGAAAAGCACTGACGCTCTCATGTAAAATCATCAGTGCTTTTCTGGAAAAACTATGCTGCTCCTGTTTGGGCAAAAGTCTTTTTCCGAAAGACTTTTGCGCAAAAGGGCCAGTGTAGACAGCACAGTACTGTTTTCTGCAAAAAAGCCCCAATTGTGAAAAAGACGATCGGGGCTTTTTTGCGGAAAACTGCGTCTAGATTGTCCACGGACGCTTTTCCACAAAAAGTGCTTTTGCGGAAAAGCAACCTGCCAATCTAGACGCGCTTTTCCGAAAATGCTTTTAACAGAAAACTTTTCCGTTAAAAGCATTTTCGGAAATTCATGCCAGTGTAGATGTAGCCTAGAGGGATGGAACACAGCACAAGAGCTGTTCATTTCCTATTAACATATCCTGTTGCTTTGCTAGATGCGGATGATAAAGTTCTCCTTGCAGATTTTGATCAGAGTAGCAGTTTTGCTGAAGGTCAAAGGGAACTTATAATCAAAGAAGACTTGGAGGTACTTTTCCTTAATACCAATATTGTGTTTACAGTTTTTCAACTTTCTGCCCTTTCTCTTCTGTTTTGAACTAGTCTTATTCTTTTTTTTTATTTTTGTTTTTAAACTTTGTTGGTGGGGAGATCTTGGCCTTCTCTGCTCATACAAGAAAAGCATGGGATTATGCCTTTTAAGCCAAGGGATTAGCTAACATTTGGGGTCCTGTGGGTTGGTACTGTTAAGAGAAGAAATAAATTAGGGAGCCAGGTATTTCTTTGATGCAGTCCTGTTTATTTACAAAGAATGCACATGACGTCTAGTTTCCCTGAACACCAAAGAAATCAACTGACAGTGTCTTTTGCCACAGTCCCAAGCCTCTTTCCAAACCAGCGCTCTACCCAAAAGTGCTCTCTTATCTTTCATTGGTGGCAGGCTCTAAGTAGGGTTGTTAGCGACTAGTCGACAATCCGACAAACAAAAGCTTATTGGATAGTCGACTAGTCCCTCGACTAGTCGCTTCCCCCCGCCCCGGTACCAGGAGCTGGTGCTGGGGAGAGTTGGCTTAAAAACCAGTTCCCCTCCAGCACCATCTCCGTAGGGGGTAAGAGGTTAGTTGGGACCGGGCTGATAGGTGCCAGCAGGCTCTTAATACATGTAAAGGGCTAACGCGCAGCAGGAGGGACCCAGCGTGAGCCGGGACAGGTGATTCCCAGTTCATGCTGGGTCCCCCCCCACTGCTCACCAGCCTTTTAAATGTATTAAGAGCCTGTCGGCAACCACAGCACAGCTTAGAGCTGGGGATGTAAATTCAGTTTAATCAACTAATCAATGGATTTTCCATTGACTAGTCGATAAGCAGGGGAGCCGCAGCAGGGTTAGCTCCTGGCCCGGGAGCTAACCTAGCTGCGGCTCTGCCTTTTAAACGTATTAAGAGCCTGTCCGCTATTAATAGATTTAAAAGGCCGGTGAGCAGCAGGTGAGAGGGGGGACCCTGTGCGAGCCGGAAATCAGCTGTCCCGGCTCGCGCTGGGTCTCTCCTGCTGCGCTTTAGCCTTTAAAATGTATTAAGAGCCATTAATACATTTAAAAGGCAGAGCCCCAGTGGGGTTAGCTCCCAGGCTGGGAGCTAACCCCTCTGTGTCTCCCCCGTTTATCGACTAATCAACTAGTCGATGGAAAATCCATTGATTAGTTGATTCAACTAAATTGAACATCCCTAGCTCTATGCTGTGCCTTGGTTGTCTTCTCTGTCCGTGTCTGGGGTTTGCCCCCACTCCTCACAAGTCCATCTTCAACAAACAATACCCCTCAAAACATCTTTCTTCATGTAGAGCAGAGGCAAAGCAGTTTATCCAACTCCTAAAGGGCACGCCTACACTGCACGGAAGATCGACGCTGCCGTGGTCTTCCCGAGTTCGATTTAGCAGGTCTAGTATAGACCCCCTAGCTTGAACTCAAAGGGCACCCCCGTCGGTGCTGGTACTCCTGCTCCTCACAAAGCGCACAGGAAGCCAATGAGAGCGTTTGCTTCCCTCCGCTTCCTGCTATGTGGATGATAACTTACGTAGCTGGAGTTGTGTATCTTATTTGGACCTTCTCCTGCAGTGTAGACCAAGCCAAAGAGAAAATAACATTTCATTAAAAAAAAAACCCCAGTGAAGGTTGCTAAGAATGAAGCATTTATTTAATGACGACATCAATTACTACAGCAAAATCTAAGCCTTTAACAGCTAGGAAATGAATAGTTAAAACATTATAATTTTTACAGCCACTCAAACATAAGCACATTCTTCTTCCTTAGTCCAAAGAAATGTGTGTTTCATTACAACCCAACACTCTTAACTACAACCCAACACTCTTAACCTTGATCCACGGAGTCCATTCTTTTACAGGTAGCATTTTTTTTAAAAGCCCAACAACCTTAAGCTTAGTATCTAAAGCAGCGTCTTTGAAGGGATACTGTCAAGTGGAGGATGTTATCAATTCATAGATCTATTTTTGGTAAAGATCCTGTACCTGCTAGCTCTTGAGAATAGCAGAACAAAGAGCATTTGGCCCATGGAATGAATATAGAACTTCATCTATGAACATTATGAGCTCAGTCCTCCTCCTTCTGAACTCCAGGGGAGCAGGATCAGACCCTGTATTCTCTCTTGCCGCCGCGCTAATTTTAGACATTGGTTTCTCTCTGCTGGAAGTGAAATATTCTGATGCTTGCTCTGCTGCTCAGGCACTTGGAAGGCTGGTCCCGTATGTTGTATCAAAGGGTGAAGTCCCTTTTGATGGACCTGATGGAGAGGATGTGGCAGCAAGATGTCCGATGGATGTGCCAGGTCACCTGGAGATTAAAGATCTCATAAGAAGTTTGACCTCCCCCAATGGAGGAAACTCAGCTCAGTTAGGAGACTTGATCCACCATCCCTTTTTCTGGAGCCGGGAGAGGTAGGTATCACTAACAATAATTCCAAGATCTCAGACAATTAGCTGCAATGCTCCTGCTGTAGCTCTGGGCTAATAAATGTGCTACAGCAAGCTTGAAGCTCTTCCCTTCCTCTTTCAATTCCACAGCAGGTTTGAGTTCCTTGCGGAGGTTGGGAATAATCCAGACATCGAAAAAAACATAACGGAGAGCCGGATTGTGAAAGCTTTGAATTGCAATGAGTCAAAGCACCTCTCAGGTGTTGCCCAGTGGACTAAGAAGGTACGCTAATTCTGTAGTGAGAATAATCCTCCAAATAGATTTCCCACTGTGTCCTGTTGTCTCTATCTTTGCTGTGTCAAGTAAAGATTTCAGGGCTAGGATCATTGCCAGTTTGTGCTTATCCAGCACCCAGCAAACTGCTGGCATTTAAATAATAAAATAAGTAACAATAGGCAATGTGTACTAGGAAAGGTTTCCCTTAAGACTTATAGGCTGGGCCCTGAGGTTTTCTGTACATGGGCCGCAGATGTCTCAGCCCAGATTTCTTACTCTGGATCAAGATTAATGTCCTTTTCTCTCTTCTTGGTAGCTTCATGGTCCTTTCTGCTTGGTGATTGGAATATTACTTATATTCAGTCTTTTCTCAGTTTGCTCATGTTCTGTGTTCACTGTTTTGTCAAAAACAGGATACCTGTTGCTGGTGGCATGGTTGAAGGAATCCACAAATGCTTTTTATTACTTAGCCAGTCCATTGCAAAGTGAAATGGAGGCCCTCTTGTCAAAACCTATTTGATTTAGTGATCAAAAGAAGCTAACAGTCAACCAAGGGACTGGGCAGAATGAAATTGGCGTGTCCTCAAAGCATCGTCTAATATACATACTTTTCCAGTGCACTGATGCTAAATAATTTTGGTATCCATGGTTTCCTATACAAATGGAATCTGAATTGAGTTGCCAAAGTGCTAATATATTTTTGATATTTAAACTATTCTTTAGATATTTTCTGCCTAAGAAAATACATTGTGCTTTCTCGGATATCGCCATTTCGTATTTTGAATATCTGAAAGAGTCATCAGTGTTGTACCTTTTCAAGTATATTTTATGATGGTTTTTCAGTCCCAACCTGCTTCTCTTCCCCCACATTTGCGTTATCATGCAGGTTGCACACTTAAGCAATCAGGAAATGACACAATTGAGGTTACACATGTATTGCTAATTATTATTTACGTCTGTATTAAAGTAATGCCTAAGGCTCTGTCATGTTAGGTGTTGCATGAATGTAAAGTAAATTGATGGGAGAGAGATTCAGAGGGAGCCTGCCACACAGGGAGTTTGCTGGAAACTTGAATCCAGAACCAGATCTCCCAAGTCCCAATCCAGCGCTTGAACATAAAACCATCCTTCCTCTCACTCCACCTCCTTCTATATACTTCAAGGTCTGTACTGAGTAGGCTCCACAGGGCCAGGTCCAATGCCTGTTGATGTCAAAGGGAGTCTTTCCATAGGAGTAGGGGCTGGTTGGATCAAGCCCTCCCAGCACACCGTACACAAGATGCACCTTTCAAGGGGAAACACTGTGGTGTAAGTTGAGAAATAGTATGTCACGTAATTAGAATCGGAGTCCAATTCTGGACTCTGCTACATGAATTTAGTCCTGAGTATTATGCACTGTGTATAAGGGGAGTTACATGTAGGGTTACCAGGTAGACCCCCCCCAAAAAACCAGACACACTTGATCGTGGGCAGGGGGGCGGGCAGAGCTGGCCAGGAGGAAGGGGGGGGCAGGAAGCAGAGCTGGGGGGGGGGGCATGAGGCTGGCCAGGAGGAAGGGGGGGAACACAGCTAGGGGGGGTTAGGGGCCGCGGGGCTGGCCGGGAGGAAGGGGGGGCAGGAAGCAGAGCTGGCAGGAGGGGGGGGGGGTGCAGCGGTGCTGGCCAGGGGAGATCAGGAAGAGGAATGGGCCGGCAGGAAGAAGAGGTGGGGGCAGTGTTGGGGGGGCTGGCCAGGGAAGATCAGGAGGGGAAGTGGGGGAGAACCGGCCGGCCTATGGCTTGAAAGGGAAAAACAATGGAAGTGTCTGGACTCATCAGAGCTCTGTGTACTGTACAAGAGGCACAGTGCCTGTGTGACGTAGTCAGTGGTGTGAAGGCCTGCCTTTTGGACGAACCACAGTAGGTGTGCAATAACCATGCACTCTCTGAGGCCTTGGTGTAAGTTGCTTCGTGTGAGCTGCCCTCTGTAACACTTCAAATAGTCTCTGTACAGACATAACGGTTTGCCTGCATAATGAAGCTTGCAGCATTGGGGCCTCGGTGCATAACATAGATGTGTATGCTTCCCAAGCAACTGGGCTAGCCATGCCCCCATACAGGGCCACATGCCTGCGTTTAGAACTCTGTGAAGCGTGGCTAAAACCCCCTGTACTTGTGATTTCCAGACCCTGCAAACTCTGCTGGAACAAAACCCACAAGTCAAAGAAATATTTCTCTTTGCATAGATCTGTTTTCATTTAGATAATTTCCAACTTTCCTTCATCTAGCCCTTTTGGTGCTAGGGGGTTGCAGTTTGAGGTTTTTTTTTTAAATGGGGAAGTTAAAATTTTTTTTTTTAGGTGTTCTTAACAGTTGGGCTGTTTTTGCTCGTACTCTGAGAAAAAGCACAACCAGCCCAATTTCTCTGCAGACACATGCTGAACCTGGAAAATTTCAGATGAAAATATTTGGAGAGCTCGGGGGGTATGTCTACACTGCATCCCTAGTTCGAACTAGGGATGCAGTGTAGACGTACCCTGAGGGATTGGCAGTGAGGGGTTACAATGGAAACTATTATACAGCTGTAATGATTGCTCTCTATAAAACAGGTGTGGCCAGTTATGTTGAAAAATCTAAGCAATAGCGGGATAGTGCCTGTGTTTCCTGTATGGGAGATTACAGCAGCCAGGGGTGCGATAGAGAAGATTTTCTGTGGTATGGGATCCTCATGGAGTGACTAATCTCGGGGCCATTTTTCAGATTGATCAAAGTGTCCTAAAAAACATGAACCAGAAAAGGAAATACACCTATCAAGACAGTGTCACTGACCTTTTGAGGTTCATCAGAAACATAAGGGCACACTATGATGCAAAACCACAATGGTAAGTGGTCGCCCTAAGATTGATGTCGCAGATGAAGATAGTTTGGGGAGACTGCGAGGGGTGCTGAGTAGAAGAGGGGTCCCTTTTCCACCCCCAACATTATAAAAAACCTACAACACAACAAGTGTATTTTGCAACCAGATTTTGAAAGCTAGTGGCCAAATCCATCTTCCTTCCCCAGCAAAGTGGTGGGTTTTTCTCCCGGGGCAGGAGAACAAGGGTGACAAAGGAAGAAACCACAGAACAAGGAGAGCACTGCTGCTTAGTTTGTTTCCCTGAAATTCTTGTGAAACTGGCATCAGCAAAAAGTGGGAATCTACTTCTTTGATACTTCGCAGTGAGCCGGGGTGCTCCACCTAACCTCCTCTATTGTTCTGTTCTAGGTTCAAGGAAATAATCCAGAACCCATTAAGGTATTTTGTTGACCAGTTTCCACGTCTGACACTTTACGTCTATGAGTGTTTGAGTCATGCGGACGGAGGTTGGTGGGACTTAATGACCTGTTAGCTAAATAGCTCCATCTTGGGAACTCAGATTTAATCCGATGCTTTTCACAACTGAATCACACATGCAAGCTCTGCCAGTCGGAATCAGAATGGAGGGAAGGCCTCCATCGGCCCCAAGGCGGGTGTATCTGTATGAAAACCCTCAATTCCCTGCATCGTTCCTTTGCTGTTCCAGATGCACTCCCCTCAAGCCATGTGGCGCCTGAACTGGGGATATCCAGAGCTACATGAAGGGGTTGCTACAGCTTGAGCTAAAGCGCCCTACCTGAGGCTGTAACAGACTCTTACCCTCTGCGGATCAGGCAGAGGAGGGGACCTGCACCACCCATCAGATTACACCTGCCCCACAGAGTTCAGGGGCACCCAAGCACCTGGGCTCCCCATAGACTAACCCTCATGTAGCTGATCCAAGGGGCATTGGGAACTTCTTGGGTGGAGCCTGTTTACCACAAAGGTCTAAGCTAACAGGATGTAAATCAGGGGTGGGCAAACTTTTTGGTCAGACAACCACATTCTCGGGATGGAAACTGTGTGGAGGGCCATGAATGCTGACAGAATTGGTGGGTGAGGTGCTGGAGGGGGTGAGGGCTCTGACTATGGGTGCAAGTTGTGGGATGAGGCCAGAAATGAGGGGTTGAGGGTGCGCCAAACAGACAGAAGGGATTGAGGAGCAGGAGGGGCTCTCAGCTGGGGATTGGCATGCACAGGTGGGTGAGGGCTCTGGCTGGGGGTGCAGGCACTAGAATCAGGCTGGGGATGGGAGATTTGGGGTGCAGGAGGATGCGCCAGGCTAGGATCAAAGGGTTTGAAGGGTGGGAGGGGGATCAGAGCTGGGGCAAGGAGCTGGAGCTTGGGGTGGGGGAGTTCCAGTGTGCAGGAGTCAGGTGGCTCTTACCTGAAGAGGTTCTAGCAGCCCTCCCTCACCCCCCATCTCCCACCTGGAAGCAGGGCTATGTGGCTCTGTGTTGCCCCACTTGCAGGCACCACCCCCACAGCTCCCATTGGCTGCCATTCCAGGCCAATGGGAGCTGTAGGGCTGGCATTTCAGGAATGGGAATTGTGTGGAGTCCCCTGGCTGCCTCTGCTTCTGGGAGCTGCACAGACGCTGCATGTGCAGCAAGGCAAGCACCTGCCCCCGTGCTCTGGATGGATCTCAAGGGCTGGATTAAAAGGTCCAACTGGCCAGTTTGGCCCCCAGGCTGTAACTTCCTCCCACCCCTCTGGTGTAAATGTTTTAGGCCCAGAAGGTCTCTAGCATCTCCAAAGGGGAAGAGTGAGAACAGGAGCTGGGATTCACAGCCCCATGTGGTGTGGTTGGCCTGAAGGCACAGGAGGCTGCCCTGCTATTGGTGGAGAGAGGCAGACAGAAGGGCACTAGGATACGTCTAGTGAACAGAACTTTTTATTCTCTGCGGAGCAGAAAGTTACTTTGTGTGTGCTGCCCGATTTGCTTGAAGCTCGAGAACTTTTCACCCGTTGCAACGTCCAAGCACGGGGCTTCCTGCTGTCTCTGTGGAGGGGAAAGACACTTGACCTCACATGCTGCAATGACCTCTGGGCCGTTAGCGAGCACAAAGGACAGTGGGGTTGGATACAGCTCCCCTCGGCTTCGGCTACACTAGGTTTGCTGTCCCTGCATTTGTCTAGGCAGGCAAAGAGGCTTTAAACTGAAAGGTTAGCAGAGATGTGACATGCCCAGGCCTCCAGCAGTCATAAGCTCCCCCAACACCAATGGCAGCTATTGCCTGTCCCACTGGGGCATACTCCCCAGGGTAGACAAGGCCTTAGAGACCAGATTCTCTTGCATGGTTGCTTCAAAGGCACAGAGGGGTCCTTTTTACTTTGTGTAAAGTTGTTGGAACAGCTCGCTCTGGGAACCGGGACAAGAGCATTACACCTGGGGAATCAATACGCCCCAGCAGCCAACCTGTTAATTATTATGTAGCTGTGTTAGGGAAGCGCTTAGCAGCCCCAGTCATGGAGCATGGCACTAGGCGTTGGACAAACAGAACCAAAGGACAGCCCAGCCCCAAAGAGTTTAGAATCTCCAGATGAGGCAACAGGCGGAGAC
The DNA here is from genome assembly GCF_052426305.1 of Pelodiscus sinensis. Classification (NCBI taxonomy): domain Eukaryota; kingdom Metazoa; phylum Chordata; order Testudines; family Trionychidae; genus Pelodiscus; species Pelodiscus sinensis. Next base: position 60,214,240 of record NC_143060.1, read on the forward strand.
AGACAGACAAGGGAGCATATGGGAACAATTGTCTGAGTAGATTATACTGTCGCTGGCTGGGGGAAGGGGTGCAACACCCAAACAGAGCAATCAGTGGGCTGTCAGTGGATGTCCTGTTTGTTCGTGGATTTCCTCGGAGGGCATCAGCCAAATGCACAGGGAGATGAAGAGGGGTTGTGGGGGACCAGGCAGGGAAGGCGTGTAGAAGAGGGGAAGGTGCGGTGAAGATTCTGGGGAGGGTAGATTGGAGCAAACATCTGGTCAGGGCAGAGCAGGGAAAGTCAGCGCTGGCCAGCGATTAAAGATCATGATCGAAGGCAGAAAATGCCATTGTTGCCCACAGCCAGGGACTACAAGCACAGGTGTTGTGCAGCCGCACAGGTCTGCCAAAGCACCTACTGCTTGAACGGCCGCAACCCGTGATATTTTAGTACAGACTTCCCACTGCACCCCAGCCTCTGCAGCACTGGCCTGACCTGCATCCCTGCCGCACCTTCAGAGCCAGCCTGCCGGGGGAGAGGGAGTGTCCGCTGCTCTCACACAAACACGGGGGTGGATTAGGGTGACTTTTTAGGAACCTCCAGAAGCTGTTGCCTGCAGGGAAAAGAAATAAGAATGTCAGGGAATGCCGGAGCAGGCGGGGGAGCAGGTGGGTGCTCACCCTGTGCTAGACAAATGCACTGGAGTGTCAACCAAGCGGGGAGACCCACAATCCCGTCCCCCCCGCGGGCGACTGATGCAAATGCTGTGATGGAGACAGTCGTTTCCTCAAAGCAGAACAAGTTTCTGTCCCACCCACTCCTGCTGGGCCTGGGTTCGTGGGCATGTGTCCCGACAGGCAATTTATCAGCCCCTCCCGACTCTGCCGTGGCTGTCTAGCGATGACCTAGGCTTAGTCCTACGTTCGCCTTTGGAGTTGGATTTCAGAGAGGTCCCAGGGCTCTCGGCTGGAAGCAGCGAAAGGGAAAGCCAGACTAGCAGGGAAGCTATCCCCAGGGCGAGGTCTCCCGGGCGGGGCATAACAAGCCCTCTTCTGTGGGCCGTTTGGGACTGAGCCGGACAAAGCGCTGGAGAGCAGACAGTCTATCCATCGCTGCAGGGGGAGGGTCTTGCGAGGATTTAACCTCCCGACGCCTGCGGGGGGGACGTGTTGTGAGGCCCACTCTTTACAGGAGGCAAAACGAGGCCCAGAGAGAGTGGTTAATTCACAGAAAGCCTGCGGCAGAGCCAGGAATGGAAGCAGGATGCCTGGTTCCCAGCCCAGTGCTTTACTCCCCAGATGATCCTTTCTCTGTGGGGAACGATCCCCACAGGGATGAATTAGATGGATGCTGCGGCTGACGCGGGTGCCAAGCGTTAGGCCCCAAACCGCACACATCGGAATCTAATTCGCTGCACCATCTGTGCAAGGGGAGAGAGGGGCACACACTCGGTTGCCCCCTTATTGCTTAGTCATCGTCAGCCAGAGATACTTTCCTCCTCCTCTGTGGCGGAGGTGGGCCGGCGGGGGACAGGGAGCTGGCGCTCTCCCCATAATGTGTGCTCAGCCTGGGAAGCGAGTGATTTGCCTTCTCGTGCTGGGCGCTCGCACTGGGTCTGGGCTGAAGGAGAGGAGGTGTCTGGGTCGCTACCTACCCGATCTGTTGGGTCACGCAGATGCCTGACAGGGGCTTTTTCCAGATGAGGCTTCCAGATGAAGCTGAGAGGAAACCCAGGAGAAGGCTCCGTCATGTACTGCAAATCACCTGGCAAGTCCCCTCCCCCCAACCAACCAGTGACATTTGATCATCTAAGCAGAGGCGCCAACTTTGAAAAGTTCCCAGGGGTGCCCCAGACCCTGCCTCCACTCCATCTGTCCCCTCCCCCAGAGTGCCAAGTCCTTGCTCCTCGCCCCTCCCCCTGCAGCCTCCCAAATGCCACACAACAGCTGACTGACGGGCGAGAGGCAGGGGAAGGTGCTGGTTAGTGGGTCTGTCAGGAGGCACTGGGAAGGGGGAAGCTAATAGGGGGGTGGCCGGTGAGTGTTCCAGCCCCGGAGCATGTATGGAGTCTGCACCAATGCATCTAAGCATCTTGTCTCCTGCACTGAAAGGAAGGTGAACTCAAGAGACATAGCACTGCTCACTTCTCCTCCTGGTAAATAGATCAGCTGAGGGGGAGCGGGGGCAGGGGTGGGCGTGAGGCTCCCAAAGTGTCCTGACAGCACCTACACAGGTGTGGGGGACAGGAGAAACTCTAGAGACAGGAGAGCTTGGTTCCCAGGTCAGAGCGCCTCAGGGGCAAAGGGACTTACACTTTTGCTCTGCGGAAGACTCCCCTTCCTCCCGAGGCTGAGGTAGCAGCAGCTGGATCCCCTTGAGCAGCGTGAACCTAATGATCGGGTGGTCCTCTATTGAAAGAGGAGACAAAACAATACACTGCCAGTGACTGCTCCGGTAATGGGAACTTCTTCCAATGCTCTGCCACCCAGCTGTTCCCACACCGATTCGCAGGTCTCCGCAGCTCCTGGATGGGCAGCTGGGGATGCATCCCTCTCCCCTTCCCATAGTCAATGACCCTCGGCACAAGGAAGAAGGAAGCGGCTCAGAGTAATCCAGCAAGCGTCTCATTCGTTGATATTGTGGCCCAATAATGGGCAACCTGCGGCCCTTCGGGGCTTTGTGTGTGGCCTGTGAGCCCATGTGCAGGGTTACCAGATTCCGCTGGTTTTTGTCTGCATAGGGGTTTTTTTCCTACTGATGTTCCTAAAGGGACATACACATAAAACACGGGCACGGGAAGGGAAGTGCGTGTTGAGTGCACACAGTGGGAGCTGTGCACTCCCTCTGCAGCCGATCAAAGTGTTGCTACGGTTCAGTCGGGGACCCCCTGCAAGTTTTAGGTCCGCAAGCGCCATTCGGCACAGCTACCCTATTCTGGGAGACTGTCTTAGTTGTGACAATCTTGCAGCCCATGGAGATGGAGGGCCACTCACTAGCCCAAGGGTGGGTAAAAGGGACTCCGCGGGCCAGATCTGGCCCACCAACTGGGTTGATCCAGCCCACGGAGGTCCTGCTGCTCCCCACGCCCAGGTCAATTAGGGCCTGGGGGCAAAGGAAAGTGCATGAAGTTTCCTCCGCCCTCCCAGGAGTGCGCGGCTCTTAGAAGCACCATGCACTCCTGGCACGGAGAGAGGAGACTTCGCGTGCTTCTCCACCCCCAAGCCCTGATTGACCTGGAGGCGGGGGGCATGCAGAGTTTCCTCCATCCTGCCCCCGCCATGCAAGGAGCATGCAGCGCTTAGGAACACCATATGCGCTCCTTCACCCCCAAGCCCTGATTGGTCTGGGCGCAGAACGGGGAGCGCGCCAAGTCTCCTCTCTCCGCCTCGAGGGAACCTCTTGGGAGGGGGAGAAGACTTCACGCGCTCCCCCAATCATGGTCTGTGGGTGGGGAAGCAGGGAAATATCCTGGCCCCTTCCCTTCCGCTTGAGGCTCCGCCCCTTCCGGTGCAGCCTGGGGCCACTTCAAAAATTTCTGAAAGTGGCCTTCGGCAAAAAATGATCGCCCACCCCTGCACTAGCCTCAGTTGCCCGTCGTTGTTGTAGTCTGTTTTCCTGGCGCGTTAGGCAAGGTCAATAACACAAGATGAGGACAAACTGCCACATGCCCTAGGATCTGCTGCTTCAATGGCAATCCACGAGGGTAGGAGCCACTGATCATCCCATGATACAGGTCTTGAAGGACAGGAGCCAGGGCCTTGTGTTTAGTCCAGTGTTGTTCAAGGTGGTTTGTTTGAGTATGTGAATGGAGGGAGGTGGTACACAAAGCCGTGAAGGCGCATACAGCTTTACACACAGCTGCACGGTTTAATCCTTTGCCAGCCACGCACAGCCACACATCCATAGTCCGACACATGCATGCAGCCAGCCCGCCGGGGTGTGCACAAGAAGGCTGTGTCTACACTGGCAAGTTATTCTGGAAAATCAGCCGCTTTTCCGGAAAAACTTGCCAGCTGTCTACACTGGCCACTTGAATTTCCGGAAAAGCACTGATGATCTAATGTAAAATCATCAGTGCTTTTCCGGAAAAACTATGCTGCTCCCGTTCGGGCAAAAGTCTTTTTCCAGAAAACTGTTCCGGAAAAGGGCCAGTGTAGACAGCATAGTAGTGTTTTCCGCAAAAAAGCCCCGATCGCGAAAATGACGATGGGGGCTTTTTTGCGGAAAAGCGCGTCAAGATTGGCCACAGACGCTTTTCCGGAAAAAGTGCTTTTCCAGAAAAGCGTCCTGCCAATCTAGACGCGCTTTTCCAAAAATGCTTTTAACAGAAAACTTTTCCGTTAAAAGCATTTCCGGAAAATCATGCCAGTGTAGACGTAGCCGAAGAGTATCTACAGAAGAAGCGCTGCTTCATCCTCACATAGCAGATGTCATCTGAATTGCTCCTTCCCTGAATTAGAGGTTTAAAGTTCTGATTTCTTTTTTTTTTCAAGCTGCCCTAAAGAAGATCCTTCATCGTATTCTCAAAGGCTACAGTCCCAGCTGAGACATCGCTTTGCGTGCCTGAAGCTGCCCAAGAGAAGGCACAAGCTGACACCCTGTGGCCAGGTGGAATTAAAATGCAAGTTTAAAAATTCAGTGGGAATTTCCCAGAAAGAGAGGCAACTGGGGCAGAGGGGCTGGGCAGAGCGATTAATTTAAAATACGTCTGTGTTTTGCTTATTCTTCTGACGAGCATTGCCCTTTGCAGCTGCTGCTTTGTCACGAACGTAATCCCAGAAATAAACGAAAGTAAATAAAGGTGCTTTCGCATGAACAATACATACATTTAGGGATTTTTTTGCCTAATAATTTTAGAGGATTTTTTTAAAACTATTTAACCTGTCCTGTGGATAACCTGATTAGCTAAAGCTTTTGCTTTAGGATGCGATCATGATCGGGAAAGTATCTTAGCAAAAGTCAACAGGAACAGTGTATTCTCAATGGTATTTGCAAGTTGAAACAAGACTTTTTGGACCGCCTAAAATACAGTTTCATCCTGGGTTTGGAAATTCAGGTGGGTGCTTCCCCTTCTCCTACAAGGAGACCAACGATACAGATTCTGCAATCAGAGAGTGACTGGCAAGTGTGTGGACGACACAAAGCAGGAGAGACTCTGCTCTGCTTTCCCATCAGTATCTCAGCGTTGCAGTGTGAACACAGTGGTAACAATTGCAGATGGTGGTTCTCATGTAACGGGCAGCTCTAGAAACTGACACAAACCCAGGGAAGAGCTATAACACGCAGGTTAGAGTGTTTTATGCCTCTTCTTCTGAGCCAGATCTAGTGTGGATGTTGGTCTGCTAAAGGCTTTAGCTACAGAGTTCTGGATTCTGCGAGGGGCCCTGGTGCGGCATGGAGCTCTGTGAAGGCACAAGGGTGTGCCCGTTTGGCACGCCTTGCTAGATTATGGCCACAACGGGATGGAACAAGACGCCACTTCAACAGATTCCACTTGCCGTCCCATCCAGAGCAACACATCAAGTCTGGGATGACGACTGGTCACCTCTCAAAGCATTGTGGTTTTTTAACAGGAACTCTGGCAGTGGACAGCATGGAACTGAAGTAGTTAATGGCTGTAATGATTTGCTTGTACTGCATATAGCTCTCTTCATAAAGCTCTGTACGAAGATTTGTATGCGTTCCCAAACAGCCCTGTCAGGCAGACACCCTGTCTTTTTACATGCATTTGAAATTTTGATTTATATATGGCCGAGAATAACCATGTGAGGAATCAAATTTTGTCTGCTTCCTCAGGAGGCCAGTAATACTGAGTTTGGGTTTCAGAAGCCCTTTGTTAAACATTCCACAAACACAGAAGGAAGAGAGGTTGGCGTGGTTACATACAGTAACTTCTAGAAACGACGAGTGGTCCTATGGCATCTTAAGAGACTAACTAAAATATATAGAATCATGAGCTTTCATGGACAAAACTCACTTCATCAGATGAATTGGAGTGGAAATAACAAGCCAAGAGAGAGATAACAGCAGAAGAAGTTCCAGTCAATTGTGGGACCCATGTTAATGAGGCTAATAAAGTGTGCTGGATGTGTGCCCTACATAGCTTTTAATGTGGAAATGCGGATATTAATGGCAGGAGAAATTGGCTTTGTAATGTGCCAACCAATTAATGTCTTTGTTTAGGCCCAGGATAACAGTGTCAAATCTGTAGATAAATTCCAGTTCTGCAGACTTTCTCTGTAATTGGTTAGTGAAATTCCTTTGTTGAAGAATGGCTACTTTTAAATTCATGATTAAGTGACCAGGCAGGTTAAAATCAAGCAAACATGATAATGGGAGGCATTAACAGGAATGTTGTGAGCAAGACACAAGAAATCATTCTTTTGCTCTACTCTGCGCTGATTAGGCCTCAGTTGGGCTACATCTACACAGGCATGATTTTCCGGAAATGCTTTTAACGGAAAAGGTTTTCCATTAAAATATTTCTGGAAAAGCACGTCTAGATTGGCAGGACGCTTTTCCGGAAAAGCACTTTTCCCGGAAAAGCGTCCATGGCCAATCTAGATGTGCTTTTCCGCAAAAAAGCCCCGATCGTCATTTTCGCAATCGGGGCTTTTTTGCGGAAAATACTACTGTGCTGTCTACACTGGCCCTTTTCCGGAACAGTTTTCCGGAAAAAGACTTGTGCCCGAACGGGAGTTTTTCTGGAAAAGCACTGATGAATTTACATTAGATCGTCAGTGCTTTTCCGGAAATTCAAGCGGTCAGTGTAGACAGCTGGTAAGTTTTTCCGGAAAAGCGGCTGATTTTCTGGAATAACTTGCCAGTATAGACACAGCCTTGGAGTATTGCATCCAGTTCTGGGCACCACATTTCAAGAAAGATGTGGAGAAATTGGAGACGGTTCAGAGAAGAGCAACAAAAATTATTAAAGGTCTAGAGAACATGAGCTATGAGGGAAGACTGAAAGAATTGGGCTTTTTAAGTTTAGAAAAGAGAAGACTGAGAGGGGACATGATAGCAGTTTTCAAGTATCTAAAAAGGTGTTACAAAGAGCAGGGGGGAAAATTGTTCTCCTTGGCCTCTAATGATAGGGAAAAAAGCAATGGGCTTAAATTGCCACAAGGGAGGTTTAGTTTAAACGTTAGGAAAAAATTCCTACCTGTCAGGGTGATTAAACACTCAAATAAATTGCCTAGGGAGGATGTGAAGTCTCCATCACTGGAGCTATTTAAGAGCAGGTTAGACAGACATCTATCAGGGATGATCTAGGCAGTATTTGGTCCTGGCATGAGGGCAGGAGACTGGACTCGATGACCTCTCGAGGTTCCTTCCAGTTCTATGATTCTGTGAATGTTCCCCAACAGATTTATGTATGTTACCATTTCTGATGTCTGATTGGTGTCTATTTATCCTTTGTGTGAAAATAAAATGTATTGTTCCTTGGGATAATTATTAAGCTCTGTTTAACCTGGTCAGTATATTGATATACATCTCAACGGACATTCAGACCATTAGAGCTACATAAAACTCCTGTAACACAATAGAATCAAGGCTGCTTATCTTCATTTTAGATGCAGGGAAACCGAGGCACGGCAGTTGCATGACTTGACCAAGGTCATTCAATGAACAGAACCCTAAACATGTGACTCCTAGTTTCCCATTATATATAGTACCTACTTGACAGCACTACCTCCTTTAATAAAAAATTGACTATTCTGATTAAAAAAGTCAATTAAAAATTGCCAAATGAATCTTCAGTTAGGAAGCCAAGGTGTCACAGGGAGTGACAGTCACTTCCGTGCTAATGTCTCTTCATCATTTCACAGTTTGGTTCTTAACTGTGTTGGCACTAAGTGCCAGGCTGAGGAGTGAAAATTCTTCCAGATCCCTAGAGAATGTACCTTAAAACAGTAACCCCACATCTGAGTCATCCTCAGATCCTGACTGCAGCGTCTCTGCATTCTAAGTGCTCGACGCAGCCCTGGTGTAATGTCACTGAGACCAGCGAAGTTACACGAGACATGAATCATTCCTCAATCTGCTTTCACCTCAGAGCCTGGCTCGGAGCCAAATTTGCAACCCAGAATTTTTTTTGGTTTAATGTCTGTTTGGAAGGGTTGAATTTTGGGGGGAACGTGGTATAGGGAAGCTACTGCGTTTATTGTGGAGAAAGTGCCTTTGATGGATATGACCCTACTGTGACTTTCCGTATTCAGTAGCAGATGTATACTTGTGGGACTTACCACTGGGTTGGGGTTTGTATGTTTTTCATGTGCTACCGAGGAGGGAATGAAGAGAGAGGCTCTAGCAGTTCTGGGACCACCATGCAGATTGCAAATGACCGCCAACATAGGAAGACAGGAATTGCCCCGACTGATCAATATTAATCTATCAGTTCCAATCTTGTGCTTCAGTTACAGTATCTGTAGCCAAACAGGATGGTTCACAAAAAAGTCCCCAAGTCAATTGTGCCGCATTTTACCTGGAAGAAGATTCCTTCCTGTTCCATTTTCTACCGTGAAGCATGACAGCTGCCTAATCTGTGCAGAGACCCACCAAATACCAGACATTGCCTCTGCTCATATGGAGCCTGCTCGTGAGCCGCTGCCGGAAGCACTAGAGGATGGGCACGCCTGAGAGGGCTGATGCACAGCAGATGTGACAGCCCAGGCACCAGAGAAAGAAAGACACTGAGGAAGAGGCCATCTCAGCTTACCCCCACTGAAGATACCGGGTGCCTTTGGCAATTCCTTAGAAGGGAGTTTAGGGAGAGATTTTGTGATCTTTGGGTGTCTGCGGAGGAACGCCGTCGCCTTCCAGTTACAGTATCTGGAGGGGAAGGACAGACAACAAATCAAGACTAACTCACCTCAGGAGTACAGCCAGCAATCATGTCCCATTCAGAAAGGAGGTGAGAGAGCGCCTGACGCCCATCACTGCACCCCACCTTGCCCAGCCCAACGGAGAAGGATTTTCACCTTTTCCAGAAGTGCATCAGAACGGGGAAGACGTTGAGCAAAGCCACGTGATACAGGCTGCGATCCAGGACTCCTTTGGAAACTAAATTCCGGATGGAATCTTTCTGTCCCTCAGAAATGTTCACCTGGCCACAGAAGAGAGACCACTTCAGAAAGGGGGCATGAGGCATGGGTGGCATCCCAAAAAGGAACACTCCTAGTAACTCCGCACTTTCCCCCGTCCCCTGTTCCAGGGTTCAGCATTTCGCTTAGAGATCTCCAGTCACAGTTCAAAGGTCTCCAAGCGGGGTCCCTGTTTATTTCCTGGCTAAATAGCCCAGCCCTGACCAGAGGGGCCCATGCCTAGGTGGCCATGCGGTTGCCATGCCCACTCCCTCCTCACTCCCTGTGGACTCCCAACTGCCATCCGACGTGAGAGTGGGTTTGGTGACAACGGACACTGCACATTCGGACCCGGATTGAGGATAATAACGTACTTCACACAATGCCACACAACTGCCCTGTACCCCGCCGGTGCAGACTGAAACCTGGGTCCCATTATTAATTCCCCCACGCCAGACCACCCCCGTGCACAAGGCTCTCGGGCGAAGGTTTGCAGGCCCCAGGCCTCCATGGCAGTGAGCATGCAGGGCGTGTGACAGCGTCCTACCCGCAGTTTAGGAGGGACTTCAGAATTCAGGAAGAGTTTGGTGATGGTGGCCACTTTGGTCTTCAGAAAGGCAATGTCCCTCTCGGTGTACATCCCGCAGGCCGCGAGCACTGCGGCCGAATCAGCCAGGCGACAAAACCTGCCGGGACACAACAAAAGGGGCCATCTCACAGAGGAGCGATGGGAGCAGCTGTCTACTCAGACAACACGTGGCTTTTTACAGAGATTCTGTAAGCCATGTAAGGGATTTGGAAGCCCCCTTCTCCCTAAGGTTCACCCCCTGCCCTGTGGTACATGTCTTCCTCCAAAGAGGGAGGGACAGGGTGTATACTCCACACTGGTAAATAAAGAGTAATCTGGAGTCAGAGGACAATGTAGGCACCCAGTCGCACCTGGCGGACAGGCCAGGTCCAACTGAAGATGAAACCCAACTCGGGAGGGACTGAGGGGAGACAGGTTGAAGGTAAGAACTTTTCAATCCTCTCTGGTCAATGGGGAGGCCTATGGGTCAAGGGAGGATTTCAAGGCCGGAGAGGAACGATGAATCCTGGAGGCAGTAGGCCTTGGTGATGCTCTCCTGACATGGGAACCCTGGAACAGGCCAAGAGAGACACTGGGAATTCAGAGGGGTGGAGCAGTCCCTCGATGGGGAACACTAACAGGAACAGGGTCTCTGGGTTGGGGGAGGGGGAGATCTGGGAGGTATCGCTCACAAGAAATGAAAAGAACTTTGCAGAGCCCGGTAAGGGGCAGGAGGAAGGCCAAGGTAGGAAGCCCTCTGATGAGGTGCGCAGGGGAGTTGACCTTGTCTGCTTCCACGGGGTCCCAGAGAAGAGAGAGGGCCTAGGGTCCCCTCCTGGCTACTCGGGAAGGTGGCATGAAACTCCCATACAAGGGGTAAGCACTATGGGAAGCCTTGAGGCAAGAGGTGCCAAGGGGCCCAGAGTCAGGGCTGGAGACCTGAACTAAGGACATTGCACTGGTGTTTGCAGGACTTTCTGCCACCCCAGAAAGGGTGGGACTGCACATGGCCTGGCCAGAGGGCTGACTCACCTGAAGATGCAGACCCCCTAGGCTGGAGCAGCTGACTCGCGTGGGTACGAGACCAACCCCTGCTACACCGCATCTAGCCACGAGGGGGTGGGCCAGTGGTGAGTCATTCTATTCTGGGGGTGGTGGGGGATGGCATAGGCCAGGGTTCCCAGATACAGGCGCAACAGCCCGTACTGTGTACCTAGCTTGCGCTCAGCAGAGCACCCGCCAGTGCTCCGCAGGCTGCTCGCGGTGCCTGGATCACAGTTGGGCTAACGCAATGTGGGACGTGGGCAACCTGGCATGACAACCTCCTGCCATGGAGACACACAACTTATGTCGCTGCCATTGGCTGGGAGAGTGAAGGCGAGGGCTCTCCAGAGTTCTGTTACCGCCACTCCCTGATCAGCCAGCGGGTGTCACTGTGGTGCATGGGGCGCCAAGTACTAGCTCACACTGGCACCCCCTTCTGGCTGTGCACAGGAATTGTCTCCATGGACACGAACAGGTCTTTGTGTCCCGTCTCTGCCCTCCCAGCACCACGTCGCTGCAGTGTAAGCAACAGAAGAGTGTCAGCTGTCCCTGGGACGGGCGTGCCGCTCAGTCTGAGCCAGCCCACCAGGCCAGGCAGAAGCGAACAATATTCAAACAAACGGACGGGGCGGGGAGGCTTACTTATCAATCTCCAGGAAGAAACAGAGGTCGTTGACCAGGAAGTTGACAGTAATTAGCCGCTGGTTATGCAACCGGCGCTTCACCAGTATCACCTCCACGTCCTCTACCAGGCTGACAGCCGGCACGGCCTGGCGGGGGCTGCCCATGGCGATGTTACTGCGCAAGGAGCTACTGGGCAAGTCTGAGGGAGGAGAAGGACACACTGGAGCAATTCACCTCCCTCAGGCTCCACAGTTTGTGGCGGGTGTCTCGCCCTGGCATCCCCAGTCCCTACACTTCCCCCAGTACACACAGGGCTCATCCCGAGCCCTTATACCTCACAGGCTGCTCTCCAGGCCCTGCATGCCCCAGCACTGCCCTCCATCACCAGGAAGGAACTTACATTAGCGCTACACCCCAGACCATCACGTGGTGGAAATACTGACAGCTGAAGCTGACTCCTAAGTCGCTGCACAGACTGCCTGAGCATACCAGAAGCAACTGGTGGGTGCTCTCTTCAGATGAGCTGAAGTGTAAGGCGCAGGCAGGTCCCGGGGGGCTGGGCAGCACACTCAGCTTTAAATTGGGCCTGATTTTTCATGACAGTGCCCGACTGGGGCCTCCTCGCATGGGGGCTCATGAGTGGCCAGCCACAGCAGCGCTGTGCCCCCAGGTTAGCAAATGGGATTTCTCCGGCTCCCGTGACTGAATTCTTGCTGGGTGGGAGCAGAGACGAGCACGGCCGCTTCCCTCTCTCCGAGCCGGCTGGCATCCTGGCCTCCAGCAGAGAACTCTCCAGGACCAAAATACAGGGGACAAGCTGGCAGGCCCCTGCTATTACTACCCGGGAGGTACTGGTGGCAGGCAGGAGACGGAGCAGGATCTGGACGTACTTTCCTTTCGATTGAAGAGCTCCCTCCGGAGAAAGTCCTCGAAGTCCTTGCGGGCTTTCCAGTGGCGCATCTCCCTCTGGAACTTGCAGATGCTCCTGATGAAGGCCTGGAGCACCAACCACACTCTCTTCTGTGGGCCAAGAGCATTGAGTGTTTCATGCGCCTATGCACAGCTTGGGGGCAGTGGGCTAAGGGAGAGGCAGCTGGGCAGGGAACCAAGGCTGTAATTAATTATGGGCCTGATGGGAATTACCCTGATTATTCCCTGGGAGTCTGTGCAGCCAGGACTTCTTGCTCAGGCAAACCTGCCACTAGGTAGTAAAGCACCAAAATGCGTCCCCATTCAGTGGAATTACTGACCCCGCTGAGCCAATCGCAGCCTGGAGGGATGTTGCTGTTAAACAAACTTCCTGAAGAAAGTCAGTGGGGCTCTGCCTGGGCCCGGAGGTCTGTCCGGGCTGAGGAACTTGCAGCCGGGGGGGCGGGGGGGGGCTGCAGACATTAACCCTCTCCTTCTGAACAGAGTTGCTCTGCAGCCCCACAAGACCCCAGACCCGCAGCACACTGGCATCAAGATACTCACAGAAAAAAGCAGCGCCCCTGACAGCTTGTGCTCTGGAGTCTAGCTGGGGTATCAGTCGGCGGCATGCAGGCCATCCTTACTTACCAGCTTGTCCTTTATGAAGGATCCCCTCCCCTGTCTCGGGACCGCGTGAGGGTCGAAAACCTCACTCCCAGGATACAAGCTTTGGTACATCTTAAACCTGCCGGGATGGGCGAGGGTTAGCGCGAGCGGTGGGCAACCAGCCAGTCAGTAAGGCAATGGGCATGAGGGGAGAGTGGAGCGAAGACCGAGATGGGGAGGAGAGAAGTGGTGCTGGGGGATGACAAGGCCAGTCCCAGAATGTGGGATACCTCAGGCATGTGTGCCCCGTTGTAGTGAAATGAGCCAGGGCTACTCACCATTTCTCTTCCATGACCTTCAGGATAAAGCTCTGCGCTGCGAAGAGCATGGAGCTGGAGACCAGGCCGACCCGGGCTATATCTCTGATGATGGGAGCTCGGCAGTGTAGCAGTTCCTCTAGAAAAGACACATGGTCACCACCTCTTGGCCGCACCAGGTAACCTGTCACTGCAAGGACCATCAGAGTCGTCCATGAATTGCCAGCCCTCAGGTTCACAAGGTCCAGGGCCTTCATCAGCATCACTGCCCCACTGTCACTTTGGCCCAATGCATCTTTCCTCCTCCCTTCACATTGTCCCCTTTGGTAACAACATTTTTTAACCCAGGAAGCAGGCTGCAGGTCACGTGGGTACCGCGGCATCTCCTGCACTGGTCAAGTGACCCTACTGAGCTCAAAACTTCTGGGCTGTGTCTAGACTGGCAAGTTTTTCCGGAAAAGCAGCTGCTTTTGCGGAAAAACTTGCCAGCTGTCTACACTGGCCGCTTGAATTTCCACAAGAACACTGACTTCCTACTGTCTGAAATCAGTGCTTCTTGCGGAAATACTATGCTGCTCCCGTTCAGGCAAAAGTCCCTTTTGCGCAAAAGGGCCAGTGTAGACAGCTCAGATTTGTTTTGCGCAAAAAAGCCCTGCTGGCGAAAATGGCGATCGGGGCTTTTTTGCACAAAACCGCGTCTAGATTGGCACGGACGCTTTTCTGCAAAAAGTACAACCCTAGAGGATGCTCCCTGTGGTCAAGCATCCTCACCAACTTGTGTACCGGTGCCATGGCTCTGGTGCTGCCCCGCCATTATGGCTCACGGCAACAACGGGAACACAGCACAGGCTGGGCGCCCACTGGAGCAAGGGACTCCCCTTCCACCCCCCAGGGCTGAGCGGGCTGTGGCCCACCCACTTATGATCAAGACCCATTCACCCCGTCTCAGCTTGTCCCCTGCTCTCGTGTCCCCAGCCCTGTCCAGCCACTCTGGCACACTTGCCAGGGAGCGGGGTTGGATGCAGGACTTGCCCCATTCCTCCCTTGCAGTGCTCCAGCTGGGGAGCCTGGTTGGGGACTTGTCATAGAATCATAGAACCCTGCGGCAGGAAGAGACCTCAGGAGTCATCGAGTCCAGCCCCCTGCCCAAAGCAGGACCAACCCCAACTCAATCATCCCAGCCAGGGCTTTGTCAAGCTGGAACACAAAAACCACAGGGCTGGAGATTCCACCCCCTCCCTAGGGAATCCATCCCAGTGCTTCACCGCCCTCCTAGGGAAGTCGTTTTTTCCTAATAGCCAACCTAGACCTCCCCCACTGTAACTTAAAACCATTGTTCCTTGTTCTGCCATCCGTCACTACTGAGAACAGCCTCTCTCCGTCCTCTTTGGAACCTCCCTTCAAGTAGTGGATGCTGCTGTCAAATCCCCCCTCACTCTTCTGTAGACTAAATAAGCCCAAATCCCTCAGCCTCTCCTAGTAAGTCATGTGCTCCAGCCCCCTAATCATTTTCATTGCCCTCCGCTGGACTTTCTCAAATACATCTACAGCCTTTCTGTAATGGGGGGCCCCAGGATTGGACGCAATACTCCAGATGTGGCCTCACCAGTGCCGAATAAAGGGGCACTTCCCTAGATCTGCTGGCAATGCTCCTCCTAATGCAGTGTAATATACCATTAGCATTCTTGGCTACAAGGGCACCCTGCTGACTTATATCCAGTTTGTCATCCGCTGTAATCCCCAGGTCTTTTTCTGCCAAACTGCTGCTTAGCCAGTCGGTCCCCAGCCTGTAACAGTGCTTGGGATTCGTCCGTCCCAAGGGCAGGACTCTACACTTGTCCTTGTTGAACCTCATCAGATTTCTTTTGGCCCAATCCTCCAACTTGTCTAGGTCACTATGATTCTATCCCTACCCTCCAATGTATCTACCTCCCCCCTTGCTTAGTGTCATCCGCAAACTTGCTAAGGATGCAATCCATCCCCTCATCCAGGTCATTAATAAAGATAATGAGAAGTCCTGTGGCACCTTATAGACTAACAAATGTATTGGCTCATAAAATTCCATGGGCCAAGACCCACTTAATCAGATGCATGTCAGATATGCATCTGATGAAGTGGGTCTTTGCCCACGAAAGCTTATGCTCCAATAAATCTGTTAGTCTATAAAGTACCACAGGACAAAATGAACCCCAGAACCGACCTCTGGGGCACTCCACTTGATAAGGTATGTCTACTTTGCATTCCTCCTTCGAAAGAGGATGCAAATGCAGATAAACAAAATTGCAAATGAAGCGCGGATTTGAATTTCCCACGCTTCATTTGGATAATCCTGGTCGGCCACTTTGCTGAAATACCATATTTTGAGAAAAAAATGCAGTCCACACAGGGTTATTTCAAAAAGAAACCCTTCCTTTGAAATAACCCTTACTCCTTAAAAAAATGAGGTTTAAGGGTTATTTTGAAGGAAGGGTTTCTTTTCGAAATAACCTCGTTTTTTTCCCTCGAAATACGGTATTTTGGAAAAGCGGCCGGCCACAATTATGCAAATGAAGCGTGGGAAATTCAAAGCCGCGCTTCATTTGCAATTTCGTTTGTCTGCATTTGCATTCCTCTCTCAAAGGAGGAATGCAATGTAGACATACCCATACCGACTGCCAAGCAGCCATCGAGCCGTTGATCACTGTCCGTTGAGCCCAACAATCTAGCCACTCTGGGTGCTTAGGCCTGGCCCTTTGCCCAGAAAAATCACTCTATGATGGGCTGTCCCTTTCCCTTGTAGCCTAGTAGGTGGTCTGGATCAGCTCAGCTCTGGGCAGTAGGGAGTCTGCCTACCGGCGGGCACTTCATTATGGAAGAAATTCTTGGTGATGCTGTTGATCAAAGATCTTTGGTTCTTGAAATTGGACTCAGCATTGAGCTTTTCCACCGCCATCCAGAAGAGCAGAGGGGCTTCGGCATTATGTTCCTTGAGGAACTGCCTGAAGAACGCCAGGTGGACAGGATTGTGCAGCACTTCTATGAGATACCTGGCGGGGAGGAGGTTCTGGGTGAGGAGGCAGGACACTCTGCCTGGGTCAAGAGATGGAGCCCTGGCATTTAGGGATCTGGGGCAAATCTGTCAGGGATGGTACTTGGTCCTCTCGTGAGGGCAGGCTACTGGACTCGATGACCTCTCAAGGTTCCTTCCTGTTCTATGAGATAGGTATATCTCCTTTGGCCTCGGGAATTTCTGTTCGACTCCCAGTGATGCTGGGAGGGTTGAAAGCGTGGGGGCCTGATGAAGGCACAGACAGAGCACGTCTTCTCTGTGACATGGGAAAGCAGATGTGTAGCTTCTCCTCAGCTCATTAAGAACCATGGGATCCAGCCTCCTGCCCAACCTGTCCCCTTGGTTCTTGTAAACAAGGAACCCACCTAGGAGGCAACAGCATGGGGGGAATTTCCTGGACCTGGCTCACGCCAGAGGGAACTGGGAGGCCAATGGAGTCATTCTGGATTTGCTCTGGTGGCCCAGACAGCAGGATCTGACCCAGCAGCTCTGCCGCTGCCATTTTTCACAGACGATCCCAATCAGAGAACTAAGTTGGGGACCAGATTAATGGCACTAGACTTCAGCTGGGCACTTGAAGGCATCTACCCTGGCTGAGCCCCCAGGGATCAGCAGCAGCAGCCAGGACGCTTACCGGCTCTAGTGCTGAAGGTATATCAGCTCAGCAGGGAACCGGATTACAGAGGCAACAGAAATAAATGAACAAGGTGGGGGGAAGCCTTATTAATGATGCTCAACAGCACCTCCTGCTGGGCGAGTAGGAGCAGTTCAGCCCTGCAAGGTGACGTACATGAAGGTGCATTCCACTGCCCAGCTCACAGCCATATCAGTGTCTCTGTCTGAGAGAGCCCCACCCTCGGAGGCTGGTGGGCTGGTGCCACAGTAAGACGACTCACAGGGCGGGTGTTTGGAAAGCGTGAGGCTGGAGAGAGGGGAGGTGGTAAAAAGGAGGAAAGCTCCGTGACGCGGGGTGCTGTACCTGGGTCTTATTGAGGGCTTCCTTAACATGAGGGTATCCCTCCTCAACCAGGCCAGACTTATCTTGCTCAGGCAAACGGGCTTCCTCTTTTCGCCTTCAAGATCAAAGGCTGTGATAGGGAGGAGAGAATTGGGACCGTGGTTACCAGGAGCCGTGTCTGAGCGAGCACAGACTGACTCAGCCTCCAGGCGGAGGAACCTAACGGACTCTGGGCAGTCTCCAAACCCGCCACGACAACGTTCACGGCGTGAGGCACGGAGATTGCACCACCTCAGGCGAACGAAAGAACCTGGGCTGAGGACACTCATCAACTGGCTACGGCCAGGTCCCTGCGGTGTTAGCCGCTGGCAAGTCCTCCTTCTCCCTGAAAGCAAGGACAAGGCGCCGGAGTGCAGGCCTCTCTGTGAGGCCAGGACTCGCCTCTCCCTATTCCTTCTGGCAATGATCTCCTGAACCTTAGGAGGCAAGTAGGTGGGCCTCTCCCCAGCCTAAGGATGCCCTCCGGGATCAGTCCTTCAAGCTCCTGTCGGCTAGTCACTGCCCATAAGTTTGTTTTCAGTCTGCCTTGGTTCTAGTCTCTCATCAGCACTCACCCAGGGAAGGAAACATGCGGCAGAAGTACTCGTAGTCCTCACTCAACATCTGTACAGCCATTGAAGGATTCCTGAGGGTCAGCTCCTCAAATGTCATTCTCCTGTAGTCTGATGGGGCAGAGACAAGAGGGGATGGACTAAGCACTCGTTCAACCTGTGGGTACCAATCAGCTTTGGAAAAATGCTTAAAGAAATAATTCATGGTGTTAAGCTGTGCTAATCTTCCCGCCCACACCCCCGCCCATTTCTTCTCCATTCTGGTCCTTTGACTCCCCCACTATTGTGATGAGCAGTAACCAGGAGAGCTAGATCACAGTGATCAAAAATACTTTTCAAACACCCTCCCTGCAAGAACTGTAGGGCTGTTCCCATTGTACAGATGGGATGAAGTTCTGCTGTACACAAAACCGAACCTGGGACCTCTAGAGCAAGGGCATGAGCCTCTACCACATGGACTAGTTGGCTGCTAGCTAAAGCAATAGAGCAGACTCATTATTCTTTCTGTATAAGCAGGCTGGGTGCCACTAGATGAGACAGTGCGCCATACCCAGACAGTGCACGAGTTACTGAAACACAGAAGTGGCCACTCCTTGAACTAAATCAGTGCAGGAGTTTACAACAGCTTTTGCCAGTGTGGCTCTTGGCAGCAGAAGTCCACTGGGCGAGAGAGTACAGCACTACCACAACTTCCCCTGTACGGGGGCACCAAGGCAGTCCAAGGTGAGGTGTGGCCAAACCTGATGGCCAGGGGTTTCAGTGCATTCCTACTGCAGCCTCCACACAGTGCCATGGCCCAGGCTGGTGGGGAAAGGAACAATTGACTCAAAGCTGGAATTACAATCCAAGTATCTCTGACTTCAAAGCCCTGTCCCTCTGTACTCTCCTAGGCATATATATGGGTTCCCACTCCATATGTGACCTTTAGATACCCTATGCAATGGGAGATGTGTACAGTGTGTTTTGTCAGCCCACATGACTTGCTATTATCTGCCATCTCCCTCTGGGCTGTTGACAGAAAGCAGTGTTTCTTGAACTGTGTTTCATGGCACACCAGTGTGCTGTGGAGAACAACAGAGTTCAAAATGGCTGCCCTTAAATGGGCAGGTAACCTTTCTCTCTCTCTCTCTCTCTCTCTCTCTTTCTCTCTCTCTTTTCCCCTCAATAACTTTTCCCCAGTCTCTCTCTCTCTCTCTCTTTTTTTTTTTTTGCTCAACAAAAAAATCCTTGGTGTTCCTCATAAAAAAAAATTGTTTTGTGTTCCCCCATCTTAAAAAGTTTAAGAAACACTGACATAAAGGGTCACATAACATGGCATGAGTGTATTTCCCTCCCGCCTAAGGCTGAACACAATGACTGTGCAAAAAGATTGAACCCTTTTTGCTCACACAGGCTGTGTCTACACAGCAGCGTTATTTCAGAATAACTAACATCATGTCGAAATAATGGTGGTGGTGGGGGGGGGGGAATGTTTTACTCCCACACCTGTAACCCTCATTTTCTGAGGAATAAGAGAAGACAGAGGAAGAGTGCTCTGTCTCGGACTCCCTGCTGTATAGACAGCGCCAAAAGTCAAAATATTTCAACTTAAGCTATGCAATTAGCGTAGATCCAATTACATAGCTTATGTCGAGTTTAGCCCTGCTGTGTAGACATGCCCACAATTAATCAAAGGTTGTTGGGGTTTTTTCTTAATTTGCTGCGAGGCTGAGACTACGCATTGAAGAGTTCTACCCCAAGAATCGAAGTTCAAGGTGGCTGTAAGCAACAGAGCGTATCCAAGACATTTTTCTCAATTAAAAAAAATTGTCACAATGGAGAACAGCCACCATTTTTGCAAAATAATGTTGCTAGCTATTTAAAAAAATGTCCAACCAATAAGCAGCTGAAGAAAGTCTGCTAGAGGGAAAACCCTTTTTTGGAACCCTGTCTACATTTTAGCCTTTGTCTAGCTTGACATGGGTGCTTCCTTCTTAAGGGACTGTGTCTGAGGTCCCAGAAGAGACTCCTTTTACCTATCCTGCGCACAACAGGCTCCAGTTCAATCTGGATCGACCCCCCTTTCGTAAGATCCTGAGTGGCTATGAATCTCCAGTGCTCTTCAGAGAGTGCCTCCAAGTCCCTCACTCCATATAAGGCTTGGCTCAGAATCAGGGATTCATTGATCCTCTTGGCCAGCAGCAGGTGTTCGTCTTTTTCATAAGTCTCCTTCTCTTCCACAGGCTTCTGGACTTTGCTTTTCTGAGACTAAGGCCAAAAAGGGGAGAAGTATTACCTGGAGCCCAGATGATGTGCTAACATTGCTGCACTAGAACAGACAGTTGCTGGTGCTGGATGCTTATCCTGTAGTAATCTACAGAGACCTGTTGTGTGAGGTACTGCACAAAGCGACCGTCCTTGGCCCAAAATGCCCATGAGGTAAAGGTGCCAAAGAAACAAAGAGTGGGGGGAAGGGCGTGCTATGATCTCCATTTCCTATGTGGGAAACTGAGGCACAGAGAAACCATATGATTTGCCCCTGGTTGCGCCTGGAGTGTGTGGCAGAACTGGACTCAGGTGTATGGAGTCCAGTGCCTTAATCACAAGACCCCCCTTCCTCTCCATTTTGTAGAGGAAACCCACATAATGCACCTAATTGTATAATGATGTGCAGGACAAGGTAGAGTCTGTTCCTTCCTGACACCAGTTGATTATCATGATGTGCTCTGAAGCATGAGAATTGTCAGCCTTTGACATGTGGTCTAATTCCAGCAGGTACCCTCAGAAATGCTCATGTCATCCAGACACTGGCATATTCATGGAACAAGACGTGCTATTGGGGGAGAAACAGCCCTTCTGATCAGCCTCCAGCCCTGTGATTGGCTGAAGCACTGCATGATGCCCTGGGCCCCGTTCGGTCCTCCCTGACACCCATGTGACCTTGCTGGTGTCAGCAGTTCCAGAGCCGAGTCTCTCTCCTCCCCAATGCAGCCAACCTGTCTCCTTCAGGCCCGGCTGCTGGCTGCAGGTTTGGGCCCGTAACCATTACGTGAGCAGGAGGGATGCATCACTAGGTGGCAGGTTAGAATGTCCTTTACCTGAAAACATGAAGACGAGCCCACAAACTGCTTGATCTTTCTCTGGTGCAAGGCCCCTCCCCCTCACTTTCTTTTCCTTTGCTACTTTTGGGTGGTTTTTGGTCAGGCAGGTCTCCGAATGGCTCTTTCAGGGCACCACGATTAGGCTGCTAAATTCCAGTGGTCAGTGGGTGAGGAATTCAAGAACGCTGCTCCAAAGAGCCTTTTACGCACCCCTCTATGCACAGACGGCAATATTCACAGAAACCCTTCCCCAGGTGTGCATGGCCTTTGTATGCACAGAGCCTGTGAGAGGACACAAACAGCCTCAGGCACACCAGCCCGGGACCCTTCTTCCACGCTCTCCCCCACATCGCAGCCTCCTCTTACCACAAAACGAAGGAACGTTTCATCATCATGAGCAAGAAAATCCTCGTAGAAGAAGCTGAGAACCTGATGGGGCAACAAGAACAGGCTTTGTAAGCAGCTGCTCGCTACTTCTGCTGGCAGGGCTCTCCACTTTCAGTTAGCCAGGGGCGGCTTTGAAAAACCAGGGTAGTGCAGGGAATGGGGACGGATTAACACCCTCCATGGAGCCCAGAGCCATAAAGGACAGCCCAGTCTCCCCAGAGTGGCAGTGCCCCACATCACCCTGTCCTCTATGCTGACCTGGAAGGGCCACAGGTAGGGGGAGAAGGGAGTTCAATCTCGGTCCTTGGCTAAAACCAGCTGAAAGGGTGTGTTTAGTGAGGGGTTAAGCCCATCATGACTTTCTGCATAGACTGCCCAGTCGCTACGGTTACAGTGGCTTTTAACAGGCTCACCAGAGCAATGCCGGGCCCCAGGGCAGAACAGTCAGTGGGCTCCCACGTATGCACAAGTCATGCCCACGTGGACACGGTCTGCCTGACATTTGGGCTGGCACCCCCTGGGACACAGGAAGGATAATGGGGGCCCTGAAGGTAGGGAGTCTGAGGTTCTGGGTTCAAGTCCTCCCCACCACAAGCCTCTCGAGGGATGGAGCTAGCACCCCCCAGGACACAGGCAGAATAAGGGGGGCCCTGAAGGTTGGGAGGTTGGGGAGCTGCTGGATGCCCTTTTCAGGCATGGCTGCCCGGTCAGATCACCAACTGTCTGACTGGGCCCTGAGGCCATGCCCTGTCATGCCCCTTCTCTGAGGCCACACCCCTGCTCACTCCACCCATCGTCTCCTCTTCCCCAACCTTGCTCCCTTTCACTGGGCTGGGGCAGAGGGTGCAGTATTCAGGCTTGCGGGGGGGGGGGGGTTGGGTGCAGGCTTTGGGCTGGGGCAGGGGGTTGGGATGCAGGAGGGGGGTATGAGCTGTGGGAAGGAGTTTGGGTGCTGATTCTGGACACGGAGAGAGGATTGGGGTGCAGGAAAGGGGGCTGGGTGCAAGTTCTGGGCTAGGAGTTTAGGTGTGGGCTCTGGGCTGAGGCAGAGGGTTGGGGTGGGGAAAGGAGTCAAGGGGCCCACTCTTCTCTCAGCCGGTTCCCGAAACTGACCAATACACCCCTCTACCAGTGACTCCTAGGCAGGGAGACCAGGGGGTCTCCATGTGCTGCTGCCTGCAGGCACCACTCCTGCAGCTCCCATTGGCCACATTTCCTAGCCAATGGGGGCTGCAGAGTTGGTGCTCAGAGCAGGCGCAGCATGTGGAGACCACATCCCCAGTGCCACAGAGACATGCTGGCTGCTTCCAGGAACAGCACAGGCGAGGACGGGCAGAAGTCTGCCTTAGTTCCTCTCAACGGCCCGGGAGGAGGAGGCAGGCAGGGGCTTTTGGGCCTCTTTAAAGCACAGAGAGTAACACCTGCTATATCCAGGGGAATTCTGATTCCTGACCAGTCAGCATGCAGCATGGCCTGTTCCTGCAGCCCTGCCTCACGTCTCTGCCCGCCTCCGAACTGAAGCCCCATTCTCATTAAGAAGGCCCGAAGCTGCTTTTATGAAATCCCCATTTGGGCCTGTGAACGGGGAGCTGCACCTCGTTATGCACGGCCCAGGCTCTGTGTGCACGACAGCTGGGTATGCAGGTTCCGGGAGCCCCGCGGAGGTGCTGCTCACTTTTGAAAATTTGGCCTTTCCTGTCTGGGAATCATGCCCCCTGCACTAGCTTGCAGGGCCAGGTTGTGAGTTTGATCTTCTGCAGTGGGACCTTAGATGCCAGAAGCTCAAGTCACTGTGTTTGCCCACGTCCCGCGGTGACGTGCTCAGTTTTGCAATGCTACAAATGTCTTCCCCCCGGGCGCGGTGGCAGCCCGATGCAGAGGCTGTCCATGATACTGCCTGGCATTAGCCTCACGGGCAGCCTTTCCTACCTTGCAAATCTCTTCCTGTGCTTTTAATATCCAAGGAATGACCTCTCCAGAAGGCAGAAGGTCTTGCAGGTTCCTGAGAGTGCTCGCCCTCAGGGGAAGGTGCTGGCGGTGGCTCTCTGCGAGGTAGATCTCACAAATCCTTTCACCCATCAAATGGCGCAGGAGGAAACTGTCTCCCTTGCTGGAGCTCAGCACCATGCGCAGGAAATCCTCCAGGTCGTGCCACAGGTCCAGCAGATGGGTCTCCACAGCATAGTTCTTGCTCCTCAAGAACTCCCTGAAGGGGCGGCCGGCGTAGCTGTCGGCAGTAAGCGCCCAGGGGAGGAAATCCAAAGAAGAAGCGGACTGGATGATCTTCTTCAGGGCTAGCAATGAAGGCATCTGGGCAATGGGGGTCGGAGGGTGTAGATCCGAGAGGCTTTTCTTTTTGCCAATCTCCTCCAGTTGAAGAGGCAACTGGGCGTGAGGGCTGGGGGGTTTGAAAGCAGTAGCCTCTTCTTTCCCCATGCCTCTACCACCCCTGTCTGGAGGCCCTGACGTCTTTCCTAGGGACTCCTCGGTAGGAGGGGGTTGCTTCGTGGCTGCCAGATTATCTGCACTCCAGTCTGAGCCTGGCTGGCCCTCTGGCGCTGGCCCGTGTCTCCCGGGTTTCTCTGTTTCTTTAGCTTGTCTGCTGCATGTTACGAGATCCCAGACCCGCTCCTTGGCTCTCCTGCTGGAGTACGGCTCTGACGTAGCCCGGCTGTGCCTGATACTCATGGTGGGTGCTGGGGATGCTATCTTCTCCTGCGAGCCCTCCTGCAACGCACGCTCACGGTACTCCTGCAGCAGCGGCTGGCACACCTCCACCTTCTCGAGGTTCAGCTTGCAATGAATGTAGAAGTTGGGGAGCCAGTAACTTTGGATCTTAAACAGGGCCACTTTCTGCATCTCGCTCAGGATCTCCCGCCTGGTGCTGTTGTGCTGAGGGTGCCAGCCGGAGAGCTTCAGCAGCGACTCTGGAAAGGGCATAGAGAATGGTGGAGTACGGGTGTGAGTGAGAGCCTGCTGGAGTCCAGGGCAGCCTCTCTGCGGACTCCCTGGCCTTTAGCATGCACCCTGCACAGTAAATGGAGGGGAGAGGAATCCCAGAGACTGCCCCAGGCCTGATTCACACTGTGATGGATAGGAGGAGTGCTGGCCAGCACCCGGTGACTAAGGGGTTAAATTCAGGTCGCTAGCAAGGGTGTTGGCAGGGGGCCAGAAGAACCAATGGGGATACGGTGCTGAAATTTGAATTGTAGAAGATACCTTGTGGCCTAGGTCACTGGCCCCATCAGGGTTAAAACCCAGCCCTGGGAGAGGGCTGAGAGGGTGGAGCCTGCAGCTGAGTCAGATACAGCCAATTAGAGCCCAGCTGGGGCTGTATAAATAAGGGCTCCAGTGAGGCAAAGACTCACTCACTCTTGCTCTAGCTGGACAGCAGGAAGGACTTGGCTGCTAGGGAAGCTGGGGGCTTCCTGAGACCTAGCGGGGCTGGGGAGCTCTGGCCTAAACTCACTCCCAGGCAGCAGGGCCTGAGTGTGCAGGGAGACAGCCGTGATAGGCAAAGGCAGCAGGACCACACCCCTTGCCAATGATGAGTGGCCATTTCAGGCTGCAGTTTGACCCGGCATGAAGACTGGTGGGTGGAGGGGAATTGGAAAATAAAATAAAATAGTGTTAGATTGCTGTGGGCAGGAAGGGACATGGTGCTGAACCAGCAGAAGACCTGCACCAGAGGCTGGGACACAGACCAGGGCTTTGGCTGCGTTAACATCTGAGGTGAGCCTGACTACTCCATGGGTGTGGCAATGGGCTGCACCTGCCCTCGTCCCGGCCGAGACAGATAACTCTCTCAAAAAGCTGCCAGGAGCTGCCAGTCTCCAGCTCTTCTCACTTTTGTATTTATTCTCTCTGCTCCATCACTTTACTTCAGCTCTGCTCTGGAGAACTCCCGTCCCTGGGGCTAGGGAACGGATTGTTCCCACCTCCTGGCAGCTCTGCTCTCTGCCATTGCTCCTCAAGCCTGCACAGCTGGAAGGATGTCCCTCTTTGGGGTGAAGGAGGGATTTGGGGGGAGCTAGTCTTTCTGGGCCTGTGAGATCTTTAACCAGGTGATACTAGTGACCATTCTGCAAGGGGCAGCTGGACAAACTGACTCCATGCTCCTCAACCTCCTAGCCGCAAAGACAGCCCCATGTTTCTATCCCCCGCCTTCCAGCTAGGCTTGGGGTGCTGGACATGCCCAGAAAGTGCACACCTGCACTGATGTGTGGCTGTGCCTGGACGTTTGGATTTCCAGCCTCATGTTCTCCTTACCAATGGTCATGCTGCACAGGGTGACCACTGTGGAGCCCTCCTGCAAATGGGTGGCCTTCAACACGTGGAGCAGAGACAGGTAGAGATCTCGCTGGGTCACATCTGACTCGTCAATCTCCAAGAGCCTTTCTGCAGCAATCCAGAACTTTGTCAGCTCTTCCCCTGTGGGTCAGAGACACCGCAACAATGGTGAAGGGTGGGGAGAGAAAGAGCAAGTGAGTGGAGTGCACAGGAGAGTCAGGGTAGGAGGCGTTCCCTGGAATCATTGCTGATGAGACAGGAGGTGCTATTCTAAAGGAGAGGCCTTTGAGCAAGCTGTAAGAGGGTAAAGCATAGAGATGGGCCAAAATGGTGTATTTCAGCTCCATACTCCCCCCCCCCCTCCCCTGCAGCTTGGGGGTATTTGGAGATACCTGGTTCTTATCCAGGATTGTTTTCAGAAGAGCATTCTGTTACCCACTCGCTTATTCTCCCTGGCTGTCTAGACTGGCAAGTTTTTCCACAAAAGCAGCTGCTTTTTGGAAAAACTTGCCAGCTGTCTACACTGGCCGCTTGAATTTCTGCATGAACACTGACGATCTCATGTAAGAAATCAGTGCTTCTTGCGGAAATACTGTGCTGCTCCCGTTTGGGCAAAAGTCCTTTTGCACAAAGCTTTTTTTTTCCGGAAAAGCGTCCGTGCCAATCTAGATGCTCTTTTCCGCAAATGCTTTTAACGGAAAACTTTTCTGTTAAAAGCATCTGCGGAAAATCATGCCAGTCTAGACATAGCCCCTCTGTTTCACACAGGGTGTATCTGCATGGGGAGTTAAGGGTGTGAGTCCCAGCTGGTGTAGGCACACGGTAGCTCTCATCCAGCTTGCATACAAACCATGTGGACAAGGTTGTGCTGACGTGGCTACACTTCTCTTTTTGGATGTGAGTGAGTATGTGTTACATTTCAACAAGTTGGGAACCACGTCCCTCGCTCCAAGTGTAAACTTAGCCAGGGTCCATCTAGTTCTATATGCGGCTTACCGTTCCCTATCCCAATATCCAGCTGCAGAGCTGGCCACTTGGCACAGATGGATACATGGGGGCAGTAGGAAGGAAGCTCTCTGCAGTCACCTGCCATTCCTTGGATGAAGGAACGAAAGCGCCACATTCCCCTGCTGCCGCTAATGCACTTTTCGAGCAGCCACTGATCTGCCCTCGTCCATTTCAGCATCTGAGCTGCACGAGAAAGTGAAAGGCATCCTATCAGACAGTACTTTGAGCATATGCAAGCCCATCCCCGGTGGAAATTCCAGTAGCTCCCACTGGAATCCTTCTACAGGTCTCTGTGACTTTCTGTTCCAGAACCTAGTTGCCAGCGGGAACAAATAAGAGCCGGTTGCCAATGCTCCACTGGCATTCCCACTGGGAATACCCAGTATATGGACCTGGAAAGCCCCACACGCGCCCTCCAGACCCAGCTATCCCCTTCCCCTCGTCTCACATCCTCCTTTTCCATTTCCATTGATTATTTCAACTGGGAATCCCCTTCAAACCTTCCTGTTATCTAATATTAATGTAGGTGGCAAGAAAAAGCCGGGGAGGCAGAGGAAAGGTTGAACTGGAGTGACCTTTGCTCCTGGTGACTTTGTAATGCAAGATGAACATGGCTCCCCTGCCTTCACAGCTCTTCTGACAGTCTCGCGCTAAAGCTTGTGTTGAACCGCATGGACCAAGTTTATCCAGGTTAGGCCAGGATGCCTAGATCTTGTGCTGCTATAGCCAGTCGGGAGTTAATAGGCAGAGCAGCGGCTTCCCCACCTGCAGGGAATTGTTTGACCTGGGCTAAAAGGCTGGAGCTCAGAGCGGGGCTGTGGTCCGGGGAGGACTGGACCTGCTGGGAACTGGGAGGCGACAGTGCAAAGGGCTAGAGCTTCCAAGGACAAAATGCTGGAAATAATTGCTCTTTCAGAGGGGCATGAGTGGTGGGTCAATGGAGGGCTGAAGGAGGCAAGCCCCCAAGCCCCGCCCCTTCTGCCTGAGGCCATGCCCCCCTACAGGAGCCAAACCTCCAGCCCCTCTCAGGAGCCTCCCCAGCTCTGGAGTATGGGGCGGGCGCACTGCCCTAGTGTCCCCAGCCTCAGCATGTCTGAAGCCTGAGATCCATGCTGAAGCAGGGGGCGTTCTGGGGCCATACCTGAGTTTGGGAAGACATTGCCTTCCCTCCCCTCTTACACCCACCGCCCAGGAGAGAGGCCTGCAGGCCGATGGAGGCAGGAAGGGGCTGAGGGAAGCACATCTCACCTGCTTAGTACGGGGTCCCTGGGCTGGAACCCAGAGGAGAGGGAGGCCCCGGGGTCCCTCCCTGCCTCCAACAACTTTCCATTTCCCTGGTAAGTGGGCTGCAGCCCTCGTGCTTTGGGTTAAACACTAGGGCCCAGACTCAGACCTGCTGTACCTATGACACAGACTGGCAGGGACACAAGCTAGGGCACTATTGTGTAAGTGCAGGACATGGCAGACAAGCAAGCGATAAGCTTTTTGGTGAGCTCTCATGACTCACCAAACCCGCCATACGTCAGTGGGACTCCTACTGGCATATACCATTGGTTTCTATCTTGGATTGGCCACCAGATACATTTTTAAATGGCCGCTGCTCCTTCAGAGGAGGAAAAAAACTGGGTCATCTCCGGACGTTTATAAGAGGATTCTTTCAGCATCATGGGCCAGTCCACCTCTGGCTGCAACTTGCATCATGATTTCAGGGATAAATTGACTGGCTGGTGACTTGAATAGCAATGTGCATGTTAGACAAATGCCGGGAATGGTGTAAGTGGTAAAGAAGGGCAACTTGCAGCAATTTAACACTTAGCCATGGGCGTGCAAAAGGCACATAACTTATTGAGAGGGGAGAGAGCTGGACTATAGCTGAAAAACTAACTATAACAAGTCCTTTCATTTTGTGCTGTGCTCTTCTGGTATTTGCTTTTTCTACCCTCTGTTTGCACCCACCCTGCATACTCATGCTGTCAGAGTCCCCTTTGTGTAACCTCTGTTGATAGACCAAACTAGCATCCTTAGCACAGAATGATCTCACATGTGTCGTAGTTATGGGGCTGGTTGTGAAGGTGGAATAACTGCAGATAAAAAATCAGGGTCACCCCATTGTTCATGTTCAGAGCAGCTGAGTGATTCTCAGATGCACTACCAGCAAACCCGTTCCCTCCAATATTTGCCTGTAGAGAGGAGCATGAAAAGTAGAAATAATATGATCTTTTTATGTGTTAACTGACCTGGAATCACTGAGACACAATAGATTCCTCGGGTGTTAAGGCCCAAAGGGACCATTTGGAGCTAGTTGGACTTTCTGCACAACACAGACCAGATTACCTCTACACTGCAATGCTATTTCGGGATACCAGAGCACCCGAAATAGCTATCCTGCATCTTCACAGCAAACCTGTTATTTCAAAATATAATGGGCTCCCTGTTTTGACATCCCTGTAAACCTCATTTCACGAGGAGAAACGGACGTTTTGGAATAGCGGGTTATTTCTAAATTTGGGGCTGTGTTGAAAGTGCCAAAGGACAAAATAAGCTATTTTGAAATAAGATTGAAATAAGCTACGCAATTTGTGTAGCTCAAATTGTCTTATTTCGAGCTACATTGTAGTGTAGACACATCCCTAGTGATTCCTGCGTTGTCCATCACTAGCCAGCGCCTCTCTTTTAGAAAAACGTCCACTCTTGATTTAAAGACTCCCAGACTGTGAGTTGCTACAATAAGCAAAGCCTCTTTTCAGCCCTTCCCCACAATTTACCAAATGCTTTTTTCCCTTACATGAACAAAACCATGTAACAAAATGCCACCATTTTATAAGCATAATGACCTGGTCCAGCATGTGCCACCAGCTCCTCACACCTCAGTTACCACCACCAGAAGTGAGCGCTTGACCTTACCGGAGCCAGGACACGGCACTGGTGATGTGCCAAATTAGAATGTTTGTGTTCAAGGTCACCTTTGCTCACCTGCCTCCTTGGATCTAATGAAGCTGAGAAGCTCCTGACAGAGAATGTAGTGAAGACACAGGTTGGTTTTACAGAAGTGCGTCAGCCGGTACTTTTCCATCCAAGTCATCAAGCCTTTGTACTTTGGCACCTGTATTCCCCCCAACGATTGATCAGACAGTGAGGAATGAGTTAACCCTGGTGTAACTCCGTTGACTTCATTAAAGGAGAACCTGCTAGGGTGAGGGGCCTGTCAGACTCTCAGGGCTCAAAGCTTTGTAGAATTTGTTTTTCGTGACCTTTTCAGGATACTGAACATGTGGGGGGACAGAAACCCCATGGATCCCATTGGGGTTACACCTGAGGGAGGGGGATTTGCTCCCTGTCAGTGAAGCGGAGGGGAGGAAGAGGTGGTGGTGATGCAGCTGGATCACTGGGGAAGAAGTGAGAACAGGAGGAGTGCCAAAGCGCGAGCAGATCCTGCTGGTGGCCATGGAGAGGAGAGATGCTGCAGGGAGTGGTTGAGGTGAATCCCCCTGGCTGTGCAAAGACAGGCCTATCGTGTCGGAGGATAGAATGTTTGGCTCCCCACTGTTCTACTGAATTCAATGAAACTTCTGCCCTGTAAAGTCAATGGGAGTCTTTCAACCCCAGGGACCGTTTCCAGGATCAGGGCCTTGGTCACTTGTGCTCCTGATTGTAGCCAGAGTTCACAAAGAACATGACTCCGCCTCTTAAAATATAGCCCTTAACTGAATAAACATGAGGAGGGGCAAAAAGGAAGGAGCACCACCCCTGGGAATCTTAAACCCTATGGGTGCATCTAGACTAGCAAGATTTTGCGCAAAAGCGGCTGCTTTTGTTCAAAAACTTGCCAGCTGTCTACCCTGGCCGCTTGAATTTGTGCAAGAGCACTAACTTTGTAATGTACAAAATCAGTGCTTCTTGCACAAATACTTTCATGCTCCCGCTCGGGAAAAAGCCCTCTTGTGCAAGAATACTTGCGCAAGAGGGCCATTGTAGACAGGGAAGAACTGTTTTGCGCAAAAAAGCCCCAATGGCTAAAATGGTGATCGGGGCTTTCTTGAGCAAAATCGTGTCTAGACTGGCCACGGATGCTTTTGCGCAAAAGCACTTTTTGTGCAAAGGCATCTGTGCTAATCTAGACACGCTTTTGCGGAAATACTTTTAACGGAAAAACATTTCCGTTAAAAGTATTTCCGCAAAATCATGCCAGTCTAGATGCAGCCTATATGTTCTTCCCATCCCTGGTATTGTCCCTCCCTCCCACACCCCTCCCTTTCAGGAGAGAAAGTCTCAGAGTGCTACTGTTATTGCCTCACCAGATAGCATGGTAGCTCTGGCCACAGGAACCACTGGCAAATGTGGGCCATGTAAATGGGTGTCTGACCAAAGACCTATAAAGGAAGAACAGGGGAGAAGTGAGTGACATTGGGGTGGGGGAAAGGGGCTGACTTGTAGAGTCAATAAAGCAGAGGGTAATAAACGGCCCAAGGGCTGGACACAGTTTGCCAGTGTTATCCCCTGCTAGGCTGCCACTGCTGTATTTACTTGTGCCTCTCCAGGTACAGGAGCTTGCAGCTCCCATTGGCCACAGATCGCTGTTCCTGGTCAATGGGAGCTGCAAGAAGCGGTATCCTGGTTTGTGCCACTTCCTGCAGCTCCTATTGGCTGGGAATGGTGATCCACGGCCAATGGGAGCTGCAAGCCCCCATACCTGCAGACACACTTAAATAAAGTGGCGACCTACCAGGGGCTAACCCTGGCGAACTGCCTCCGGCTTATTGCCCACCTCTGCCAGAATTCATACCAGGAAAGCTGCCTTTCCCATAGACCATCATCCCCACTTATTCTTCCAAGTCCTGCAGAGTCCTTCCCGCCTTTCTTGGGAAGCACATGCTCTCTTCATACAAAATTGTTAATAATAATGAGCCAGCTGTTTAAAGGAGAAGAGATGCTTCCTTCCCCGTGGTTCTGGGGCTCAGCCTGTGGGCTGTTACGTGTTTGTATTGCAGCAGGGCCTAGGTTCCCCTAGCGTACCAAGTGTTGTACTTACATGGAGTGAAGGAAAGCTGGGACTTGAACTCAGCCTTCCTGAGGCTTAAACCCACAAGTTCATTCCTTCTCTTCTGAGAATGCTGTCTAGGGGAGCCAACTGCCACCATGGGCCCCTGGGCAAGGGATGTGGGTAGGGTTGCCAGATGGTTTCAACAAAAATACAGGACACACTTGACATTACATCACAATCTACATTACAGCTTATTTAGAAAATACCGGACATTTCTATTTTCTCATTTATATTTTCTCAATTTGTTTCCCGACCAGAAAGCTCAAATACTGGACTGTCCGGTTCAGAACTGGACACCTGGCAACCCTATGTGTGGGAGGCCGGCTCTATGCTCCTGGGAGACGTGGGGCCAGAAAGGGCGGGCCTGAGGGCCCTCAGTGCCACCCGGAACATGATGCCGCCTCCAGCCCTTAGATCTACTCAGAGTGTGCACGGCACCATGCTCCAGTGGTGATTTAAAGGGCTCAGGACTCTGGCCATCGCTGCTGCTGCTGCAGTAGCAGTGGCAGTGACCGGGAGCCTGAGGTCGCTTTGAATCAGTGGGCCCTGGGGCAACTGTCCCCTTCCACCTCTCCCCTCCTCCATTGGCCAGCCTGGCTGGCTCTATCCTGCTAGGCCCAAACGAGCTCCGGAGTGGCTGGGAAGTTCGGAAAGGGATCCCTAATTCCCACAAGCAGTCACACTCTGTTTTGCATCTCATAAGACAACACCACTGGCAATTCAGCAATCGGCCTGAGTCCATATGTCTACAGTGCTATCCCATAGCCCTGTGCCCCCTCAGCCTAAGCCAGCTGAGCCTGGAAGACATCTTGAATTGTCAAATTACCTCATCTTTGGGATTCAGATTGCAATTTATTTGTTTGTATATATTTGCTTGCTTTAACCTTCTTATTTTCTTTTTCCTACTTAAGCAATCTTTAAATGACTGCATTACAGGATTGGCTACAGGTGTTGTCTTTGGTGTGAGATCTAAAACCCACATTGATCTGGGATAAGTAGCTGGTCTCTTAGGACTTGGAGCAACCTGAATATTTTGTGATTTTTTTTGGAGCAAGTGACCATTTATCACTAAGTCCAGCTTGCCTGAGTGGAGGATCTAAGGGTACTGTCTGTGACTATGCACAGTCCTGTGGCATCTTAGTGACTAACAAACCTATTATATCATGAGCTTTCGTGCGTATAACCCACTTCATCAGTTGAGCTGGAGTGGAGATAACAGAAACCAAAGAATAAATTTTAGCAAAAGCAATTACCTGTCAATTGTAGGACCAGTGTTAATTAAGCTAATTGAGTCAGGCTGGATGTGTCCCATTCATAGCTTTTGATGTGTAAATGTGAATATCAAAGGCAGGGGAAATTGCTTTTGTAGTGGGTTAACCAGTTAATATCTTTATTCAAGCCCAAGTTGATAGCGTCGAACTTGTAAATGAACTCCAGTTCAGCAGTCTCCCTCTGTAACTGGGTGATAAAATTCCTTTGTAGAAGAATGGCTACTTCTACATCCATGACTGAGTGACCAGGCAGATTAAAATGTTTTCCACTCACGGTTGTGAGCCACTCCAGAAAGCCTGACACAGACGCTACATGCAAAATTAAGATGTGTGCTGTGTGCTGCCCAAAGTACTGCTTGGGTAATTACATTCTTCCTATCTAAACAATCCTTCTTACCCCATATTTAGCTTGAAACAGCTGGAAAAACTACATCTAAAGATGCATGCCCATGGAGCAGGTGTAAGGGTAGCTCCCAGAGCTGTGCCGGTCTCAAATCACAGGGTTCCCTACGATCTGCAAACTCACAGGAGGGAGGGGAGAATATGCTGAGATCCAGAAAGCAAATGAGCTAAATTGCAAGATGGAAACTTACGGGGAGATTGAGGAATGTGTTGAAAAAATCTACAAAGACTTCATCTTCCAGCAGAATCAACAGCTCTGTGGAGGCTATGGTTGCTAGGGTAGGAGAAGAGAAATGGTTACCTTGCTTTTGTTAGAGAGGCAGAGAAACTGAGCCAAAAAAAAGAATGTAAGAAAGCTATGATAGCCCCCTAGGGAGCGTTGTATATGACCCCTCCTTCTGTGCTAATCTACAGGAGGTATATACATGTGTTACTACCACAATTTGAGAGCTTACACTCAAGCTGCAACTTATACCTCTAGTTCTGGAAGTCCCCAGTTCAATCCCTGGTGATCATCATACAAGGAAAGGCAATTGTTTAAAGTGATTCTTAACAAATTCCTTCTAACTCCAGTTTTTAAGAAACACAAAAGGAGGAGATTGTTTAATAGACTGGATAACCATGACACTGAAAACTGTGAATACTTTCACACAGAGGCTTGGGAAAGGGGGACAGATTCCCTCACGGTATGCTGTGAAGCAATACCTACCACAGGTCAAATTAGTCAGGTGTTACGAACTCTGGGATACGTCCCAAAATAGGATAGTGCCTGACCTGGGTTACTGCCATGCCAATGTGGACACAGCTGTGACTCTAAACACCCCTGTGTTCACACACTACTGCAAAGTGTGTAGGGGGGACAGATAGCTCAGTGGTTTGCGCATTGGCCTGCTAAACTATTGGTGGTTAGTTTAATCCTTGTGGAGGCCATTTAGGGATTTGAGGCAAAAATTTGTCAGGGATGGTACTTGGTCCTGCTGTGAAGGCAGGGGACTTGACTCAATGATCTTTCAAGGGCCCTTCCAACTCTAGGTGATAGGCAATCTCCATAAACTCAAAAAAAATGTTTGTACAAACTATGCCTCATAAAGTGTCATTTGAAAATGAATAGTAGGTCTATAACCATCCATACAATAATGTGGAATAAATAAGGAAGTGTTATTTTCCAGAACCAGGGGTCATGCAATGAAATTAATAGACACAGTGCTTAAAACATATGAAGAAATACTTCTTTGCACAATGCATAGTCAGCCCATGAAACTTGGTGCCTGGGGATGATGTGAAAGCCAAAAGCATATCTGGGTTCAAGAATTAATTAGATACATCCATGGAGGATAGATCCATCAATGGTTATTAGTCAAAATGGTCAGGGATGCAGCCCCATGTTTTGGGTGTCAACCAACCCTCCGACTCCCGTAGCTGGAACTGGCCAACAGGGGATGGATCACTCAATAAACTGCCCTGTTCTGTTCATTCCCTCTGAAACATCTGGCGCCACCTACTGTTGGAGGATAGGCTATTAGGCTGGATGGACCATTGGTCTGACCCAGTATGGGCAGTCTCATGTTCTTACATTCTTACACTGGTCATTAATATCATTGTAAATGCATGTTGAACCCTAATTTGTGAAGTTCTGAGTTCCCTCTGCATAATCTTACTAGAAGATGTGTAAGAAGACAGTCAAGGGAAAGGTGATAAGCGTGTCCATGCTAGACAAAGAAATGAGGATTTACCTGAGTTTATATCCAAGGTGGGCAGCCTGGAAGCCTCATGAGGCCCATTGGCGTTCTATGTGTGGCCTGTGAGACATTTCGTTTACTGTTGCCCACACACAAGGTTGCCAGGTGCCTCTGGTTTTTCTATTGGTATTGCTAAATGACACACACATAGAGCAAGGGCACATGAAGTGAGCATATTGCATAGCAGGAATTGTGTACCTTACACCGATCTGCCCAGTCTAATATAGACCAGGCCTCTGAGCCCTAGTCTACACTAGGGCTTTATTTCGAAATAACCCCCCTTAGGTCGAATTAATAAGCGGAGCGTCCACACAACCAAGTCGATTCTTTCAAAATAACGGGCCACTTGTTTCGAAATCGGTACTCCTGCTTTCCTCGGGGAATAACGCTAATTTTGAAATTGTTTTTTCAAAATAGCGGTAGTGTGTCCACTCTGGTTCTGCTATTTCGAAATAACGACTCCCCTGGGTAATTTGAAGTAATTACTCCCCGGTGCTTTCTGGAGCTCTAAGTCGAGTAGTGCGTCCACATTAACAGAGCCTGATTTTGACTCGTCCCCATAGTGAGGACACACTATTTCAATTTTGTTGCTTTGGGAGTTATTAAATTAATTGGAGTTATTTCAAAATAGTTTCCTAGTGTAGCCATGCCCAGAGAGGTATTATTATCCCTGTTTCACAGACTGGAAAGTGAGGGACAAAGGCAAGAAGGGCACCTAGAAACTGTGCATTCCAAATGAATGGATACTCCTGAAAAGCCGAGATCACACAGCAAATCTGTGCCAGAGGCAGGAACAGAACCAAGCCTAACTCACCAGCCTTTTTGCTCATGTTTCCTCTGTCCTGGAGCTCTTTGCTGTCACTGCCAATCCAGACCATTCTAGAGGGAGTCGCCCCTTTGTGATGCGTTGGGATTGCTGCTCTGCAAGGTTCTGCACCCACCTGGCACCGACTGGTGGAGGTGCCATGCTACGCCGTGGAGATCCATGTGTATTATCCCCTCGTGGATTCCAGATCAAATCTGCTAGTCATTTCTTCAACTGCAAGCCCTATGAATATGCCTTGTTAACCCCAGAGTCAAGCTGGGGATGTTCCGTCTGAAGCATCAGTCCCTGTAAGAAAGAGTCAGTAGACACAACATAGGCCCTCTGCTCGTGCTCCAAGATGCCTTGCTGCCAACAGAACAATGCAAGGAGTATGCACTGTCAATCTGGAGAGGCAGCTGAAAGCAAGTCCCAGAAGGACAGGGAGATGAAAAAGGAAATGCCAGGCAGCTGCAGAATGGTGAATTCCACTGCAGAAATGCTGAATCCTGTGCAGAAATACATCGGGCTACACTCATCTTGAGCATAACCCTATTATGGCATTAGAGTGAGGATGAATCTGGTCTATTGCTATTTCTGCCCTTGGCTGGAAACAAGAACTACCAGAAATGCTCCAGTTTTATGGGCCCTTTCTGGTAGTTTGGCAAAAGCTCAGATAAGCCACCAAACGTAGTTTCTTATCAACCTGGACCTCCAAACTTTCTGAGGTTCTCCTCTCGTGAATACAGTACATACATAAAAGCAGCAGGCTCTCTCTCCCCTGCATACCAAACCTATACAATTTATTTATAACTTACAGTGTCTTATCTGAGCTTTGAAGCACAGCAAGGATTTGGGTAAATGAATTGGACTATGCTGTGAAACAGAATGCTTACCGGCTGACAATCTATACATCATGTTAAAATGCAGGCCAGGATACCCTGAGAATGTTCGTGTGAAAAACTTGAAAAACAACAAATAGTCTAGTAGCACCTTAAAGACTAACAAAACATGGAGATGGTATCATGAGCTTCCATGGGCACCCCTTTGAAGCTTTTGAATGTTCCTGTGAAATGGCTAAGAGCAATTTGTGTTTCATGACAGCAGGTGGCACTGTTAGATTAGAAATACTAAACTCAGCACTTTTTGGAATTGTGTTTTGATTCTTGGTATCCCATTACATTGGATCCACCAGCAGAAAGATGGGAATCATTAATGTAAGGTTACTCCATTTGAGTCTGGCTTCCTATTCTTCCCTCTCGGAGTTAGATGTAGCAAAAGCCTCTGGCTGTGTCTAGACTGGCAAGTTTTTCCGCAAAAGCAGCTGCTTTTACGGAAAAACTTGCCAGCTATCTACACTGGCTGCTTGAATTTCCGCAAGAGCACTGACGATCTCGTGTAAGAAATCAGTTCTTCTTGCAGAAATACTATGCTGCTCCCGTTCAGGCAAAAGTCCCTTTTGCGCAAAGCTTTGTGTAGACAGCCAGTGTAGACAGCTCAGATTTGTTTTGCGCAAAAAAGCCCCGATCGCGAAAATGGCGACCGGGCCTTTTTTGCGGAAAAGCTCATCTAGATTGGCATGTACGCTTTTCCGCAAAAAGTGCTTTTGCGGAAAAGCATCCGTGCCAATCTAGACGCTCTTTTCTGCAAATGCTTTTAACGGAAAACTTTTCCGTTAAAAGCATTTGCGGAAAATCATGCCAGTCTAGACGTAGCCTCCAGGTTTACACACACAGAAGGTCAGTGCCTCTGGAGACAGCACCTTTTGGATTGAGCAAGGGGCTGGGAGTCAGGAACGCCTGAGTCCAATGATACTGACTTGTTCTGTGGCCTATGGCGAGTGATTTTTAGCTCTTTGTATCTTCTAAATGTTGATCAATGCAAGTTCGGTTGTCATTGTCACAGCAGTTTGTGCCTGTGCACACTTGACTTCTTGCACTGGTGTTGTGCATACTCACCAGGAGGGCTTGTGTTGATGTGCAGTGCAGTGCGCCATGTGTACGTTTCCCAGTGTGCAACCCGCCACTTTCCAGCACACTGTCTTTGGGATAGTTTGGCAATGCACGATGGGGCTAAAATGAGTCAACGCAAGATGACTAGGAGCAAGGGGTGCATCTGTCTCCATCCCACAGTGTCACATATAGTCCATCATTTTTGTGTCTTTTTTAAAAGTCCCTACAACCCTCTCTGGTCCTCCTCGCTGTCCACGCTGCAAGCCCAGGATGCACAATCCTCTGATGTTTGCAGAGCGGCAAGGAAAACGGAATCCGCAGGGAAGGTGACTGTTCGCTGGGGGACAGACTGCTGGGGGACTTAATGAGAACCAGCTCCAGGTTGTGGGTAGCGCTGTTGGGGCGGCTGCCGATGGTGGAACAGTGCTTCTAGGCCCGAGAATTGATCACTGACCGTGGGATGGCCTTGCACTGCAGGCAGTAGATGATAGGCAGTGGCTGCAGAACTTTCAGATGTGCAAAGGCACAGTCTTGGATCCAGGCTCTGAGCTCCCCCACCCCTCCAGTGTGGGGACGCCCGGAGGAGCGCTGCACTGACACAGGCAAAGCGAGTGGCAATGGCACAGCAGAAACCTGCAGTACCGGTCAGTGGGAGCTGGAGAATCTGCTGCAGGAGCTATCACCGTGCAGGTGGGCAAAGCCACTCTAATGGGCTCTCGCAACACAGGCCTGTGGCTCTCGGCACTATGC
Source organism: Pelodiscus sinensis (assembly GCF_052426305.1). Lineage (NCBI taxonomy): Eukaryota > Metazoa > Chordata > Testudines > Trionychidae > Pelodiscus > Pelodiscus sinensis. The sequence goes on from NC_143060.1 coordinate 60,252,712, forward strand.
CGGACACGGGATGGCTCAGTTGCATTGGGATTCTCAAACTGCGGCAGTAGGTAGCAGGCATGTGCATGGGTGGCATGAACCCCCACTTCAGGGAGGCTAGCCTGCGGGCCCTGCCCCTTCTGCCTGAGGCCCCCCCCTCCTGATGTTCCACCCCCCATAACTGGAGGAGCCCTGGCTTGCCCACCCTAGCCACCCAAATACCGCCCCCCCAAGCACCAGGCCAGCTCAAGCCACACTGGGTCACGCCAACTGCCCTCACAAATCGCACCTCCTCCCCCAGAGCACCCAGCCAGCCCCAGTGTGGGACAGAGCCCCTGGCTCCCTGCCTCTTATGGCCACCCTGAGCTGAGCTGCCGACTCCACTGCTCAGCTGAGCCACCTCTCTCACTGAGGAGGAGCAACGTGGTGAGCTGCGGGTACCTGGGGCAGAGGAAGGGGGAATGCAGGCAGGTGGTTCAGGGAGGGTGGGGCCACCATGGCCCAGGTGTCCAGCGGCAGGTCAATGCGCCAGGCAAGAATTAGCCTTCCCTGGCCAATTATACCTGCCGCCCGTAGCCTTATTTTAGCCCCAGACAACCTTGCCAGAAAGGGCTATTTTCCTGTGGTTATGCAAGCATTGGTGAATGCTGGTCAGGGAAGGTTCATGACGTGAGCATCTTTCAGAACACAGGACTGCTCAGAAAGCCACAAGCTAGGGTGTTCTTTCCTGACTGGCAGATTACCCTTCGCCCTGTTGAAATGGCAGCAGCGATCCTGGGTGACTTAGCCAGTCCCTGGCTCCTTGGTGGAGGGTGGCCACTGTACGGCTGCATGAAAGACTAAACTACTGGCACAGCAGGTGTAGAATGGCAGCTGAAGGTGCTTCTTGATAGACTGGAGGGACATTGGTGGTGTTACTCACACGACTGGAGCTCAGTAAAAAAAACCAACATCCCGGTGCTTATAGCTGCCGGCTGTGCCCTACATATCATCTATAAGGCAAAGTGGGGAAGTCGCTGCTGGGAGGGAGGTGAAAGAGCTACCTGCTGAGTTTGACCAGCCTGACCTCAGAGCTATTAGAAGAGCTCAGGGTGGAGCTACCCAGCTCCGAGAGGTGTGGAAAGAGCCCGTTAATGCTGAGCCCCGATAATGCATTGTGCTCCCTGCCTCGCCCTGCTGTTCTAGGGCCCAGCAGCAGTCTTGCGGTGCTCGACGTTCATCTGTGACTGCAGCGTGGCCAATACACTCATTCATTTTGTGGTGCGCGCTGTCCTTTTATCACGATTCCATTGTGTTTTTGATTGATCCTATGCTGTGTCGTATTGTACAGTGATGAGTGGGTGCTTTCAGAACTGCCAGGCAAACTGCAGCATATGCTGGGAACAAATTGAGATGACTTGTTTTCCAAACGCAAATTGTATTAAGTAAGAAAACCCTGCAAAGAGAAATCTGTGCAGTTAAAAACCAACTCCATTAGTGGAACAGAGCTCAACTGGCAAGAAATTTCATGTATATTTCCCCTGTATAGCCAGCAGCCCTAGCTTGCACAGGTCAATGTATGTGAGCCTGTGGTTGTCCTTAATGTCCCAGGGATGGAGTTGTAGGGATAGGGATGTGGCGGCTGATGCCACGTGGAATTTGGGGGGATGGGATGTAAAGAGGTGTCTTATGGAATTCTCTTTGCACTACAAGGGGAGGGAAGCCTGGGACTTTGAGCTTATGGCTCCACAAAAGTCTGCAGCATCCGTGTTTGCTGCCAGAGAAGTCCCACTACGCCCAGGTGCCCTCTCCTTTTCCTGCTGGGAAGCTAGGCCCTTCTCCAGTCAGCTTCTTCCTTTTCCAGGCTGTCTGCAGTGTGCCCCCTTCAGGCCCTTTGCTCGAGGTCTGACGCAGAGCTGGCTTGCAGGACCTCATTGAACATGGCATCTGAGTCATCTTCTTTCTCCTCTTTCCCTGGCTCAGGCATTCCACTGGGGTGGAAAGGGAAACCCCTCAAGGTCACAGTGGCAGCTGCCACTAAAACACCCAGAGGTACCGTTGTCACAACAGTCATGCCGGAGAGGGAACGTTAAGATTAGGAACTCCCTTCTCTTGCTCCCTAAGGTTTTCAACAAGGTGTGTGCCTGGACATTTCTGCACCGGGGGGCTTGTGTACGCAGTCGCTCACAGCACCTGCCGGGGTGAGTGTGGCCCACGGGGGAAGGGAAATGAAGAGGGAATGGCTCGGTTGCCTGAAATTCTGAGCGTGAGGCGTCGGCACGGAATACTGGCACCATTTTCCACAGGAAGCGGTAATTTAGCTGCCAGCTCAGCGAAAGACAGTGAGCACAGCTGCTGCCTGCGTCCTGAAGCCTCCCAGGCCAATATACGGCTAATATGCACAGCACTGGTGCCTGCTGAAGTTACTGCTGGCTGGGTCCCCTTAAGCTTGGGGGCCACCAGTACATCGCTGTAATGGGAAATACAATTGCACACTTACCATCCGTCCATCGGGCTCATCTGTGGCCAATGACAGCTGCACCCTGAAACCTCTCTTGTGCCCCAACCCCCTGACCCAGGTTAGAACCCCTCCCACATCCTAATTCCCTCACAGAGCCTGCACCTCAACCCCTACCCCAGCCCTCTCCTGTGGCCTGCACCCTCATCCATTGTCCTCATCTCTCCTGTGCCCCAGCCCAGTGTAAGTGTGTGTGAGGTGGGGGGGCGGGGAGTGAGCGATGAAGGGAGAGGGGATTGAGTGAGCAAGAACAAGGCCTTAGAGAAGGGAAGGGGCAGGATACGAGGCCTGAGTGTTTGGTTTTGTGCATCTAGAAAGCTGTCAACCCTGGCCCAGTGTGGCCAAGATAGTGCTGCAAGACAAACCCTTAACACCAGCATTTACAAACTGTTGTCCGTTCAACTTCTCAGCCTTTCTGCTACACTCACATTTGTTTTGCACTGGCAAACACACCCTCAAGCTCTTTATCTCCCTACCAGTCCTCATCCCCCAGCTTCCCAAGAAGCCATGTGTTCCCTGTTATTAGTGACTAGCCCACTGCTGAATAGTGATAGAAATGTAGCCGTGTTAGTCTGGTCTTGCTGAAACAAAAGACAGGACTATGCAGCACTTTAAAGACTAACAAGATGGTTTATTAGGTGATGAGCTTTCGTGGGCCAGACCCACTTCCTCAGATCAAATAGTGGAAGAAAATTGGCACAACCATATATACCAAAGGGATACAATAAAAAAAAAGTGAACGCACATAAAATAGACAAATCAGATTTTAGAACAGAGTAGGGTTGGGGGGGGGGGAGGCTGCTGGCATTCTGCCTCTTTAAAAGGCCTGCAGGCAGGCCTGCATGAGCCTTAAAACCTGGCTCTCCCAGGAGCAGGAGTGCCACAGGGGTAAGGAAAGTTTCTTATAATTTTCTTTCTTACGCAGGGGGGAGTTTCAAACTCTGAGGCCTGGGATGAGGTGCCAACTGGGAAGACTTTGTGCTGAGGGTTGGTTGGCCAACTGAACGGGGGGAGGTAGGATAGCTGGGATTGCCAGCCGCTGGAAGCTGAGGCATTCAGAGAGAGAGGATGTGCAGAAAAGGACGTTGTTCTTGGCCCATCTGCCCCCCCCCAGGGTTGCCAGATGTGTGAAACAAAAATACCAAACACCCCGTCCCCCCAAAAAAAACACCAGGAAAAAATTTTGTTAAAGGGGAAAAAAGGGGGGGGGAAGGGGACCAAACTTGTTGATCAAATAAACAAACAAACTGACACGCTTTATGGGGGGGCGGGGAGGACTGGCCAGGAAGGGAGCAGTGCTGTGGCCGGGGGAGCCTGGAAACAGCTAACGGGCTGGTGGGAAGCACAGCTGGGGCGAATGGGGGGGCCGCGAGGGTGGCCGGGAGGAAGGGTGGGCGGGAAGCAGAGCTGGCATGGGCGGGGAGAGGTGCAGTGGCGCTGACTGGGGGAGATCAGGAAGAGGAACGGGCTGGCGGGAAGCAGAGCTGGAGGTGGGCAGTGCAAGGGGCTGGCCGGGGAAGTGAGGGAGAACCGGCCGGCCGGGAAGGGGGGGGTGAGCACATTGGCCGACGGGGAGCGGGACAGACCTTGGCACTTGCTGCCCGCAGTCTCCCCACAACGCACGAGCGAGGAGGAGGCTTCCCCTCCTCTTCACACTCAACCAACAGAGGGCTCCCAGCGGCAATTGTGGCCCCGCCTCCCAGCTGGGACTCCCAGCCACTCCCTCCACCCCCGCCAAGCTTCCGTCCGGTGCGAAGCCGGAAATTCAGAAAATACCGGACACTGCACATGTCTGGTATTTTCTGATTTTTTTACCGGACAGAGCATGCAAATACCTGACTGTCCGGTACAATACCGGACACCTGGCAACCCTACCCCACCCCCTCTTTGCTTTCAGAGATCACCAGTTCCCCATTATCCTAAATGCACCATTGACATACAGAGCAGCTAAGCTAGTGGTTCTCAAACTATCACAACCCCATTGGGTTGCTGGGGGCCACAGCCAAAACCTGAGGGCCCCTAGCTCTGACCCCTGCCCCACCCCAGAGTCAGAAGGGGCGAGGGGTAGGGTTGCCAGATGGTTTCTACAAAAAACTGGACACTCTTGACATTACATCACAATCTACATTATATCTTATTTAGAAAATACCAGACATTTATATTTTCCCAATTTGTGTCCCAAACAGAAAGCTCAAATACTGGACTGTCTGGTTCAAAACCGGACACCTGGCAACCCTAGCGGGGATGGGGGAGAGCAGTGAAACTTGAAAAATGGCTGATTAAGCCTTTTGGTGTCAGATTTAAAAAAACAAAACAAAACAAGTGCCCCAGACCTGCCTCGTGGGGCAGCCCAGAGATAATTGCTGACCTTTGCTGCTTTGGAAAACCACTTCAAAACCGGTGATCGCCTGTCCTTGACCTGGCAGCTTTTTCAAAGCAAGGCCGGCACCTCTGTCAATATTTATTCACTATAAAGTAAATTGGGTGCATCGGAATCAAAAACCAGCTTCGGGGAATGTCATCAGCCTGATACGGAAATCAAAGGGATAAAAATCTGCTGCGAGATCTGCAAGGTCAGTGCCTGCTGCACCTGTTTAAGTCACCGAGAGCAACGAGTGACCTTCCACCTTTCTGGGTGAGGTAATCAAATGCATCAGGCAGCTCCCCCGCAGCTGCAGCGTCCCGGCGGGCAGGGAATCTCTGTCTTACCTAGCTGAACAGTCTAAAGGCTTGTCACGAGAAAAACGGGTGCTGCTTCCTACCATCGCTAATTAGTTTAATTTTCCAAAGTCCACTTGCTACCATTATATTAGGCTTGATTTTCAGGTTCCCTGTTCCTGCCCCGTAAGCTGTGCCCATCTAGGGATACCCACCTTCCATCGCCCCCTTGAAAAGCTCTCCTCTGTCACAACACTGCACTAAACAACCCTCTTCTCATTCCAGACTGCACAATGGTGGTGGGATAACATGGCAAAAGGTGTGTATGGAGCAGCGTGAAAGGGGGCAGAGATCAGGGTGCAATTGGTGTATAGTCTCAGATGCATGGCAGCTGTGGAACTGGGGAGGGGTGTGTGCCGGTAGGTAGAGGGTATGCTACGTTATGTGGCTGCACTCTTCATTTTCTGGTGTTTGTGGGCTTGTGTGTTATCTATAGCAGCCCTCGACGCTTCCTGGCTAAGAGTTTTGTGTGGTAAGAATTGCCTCTGCAGTTACATTGAGGACGGCATTAAGAGTGTGGCCTGCCTTCTTCTGAAGCATCTGGGATTGGTCCCTGACTTGAAACATGATACTGAGCTAGGTGGACTATTCCCCCTTCCTTCCCGCAGTGCAGCATCTGCAGTTAGTGCTTGTGAAAGATACCAGAGGTGGTCCTTATTGCTTTGTATTGTATTAATGCCTAGAGGCTCCAGCCAGGATTGGGTCTGCGTGGTGCTAGGTGCTGTACAAAATGGATAAGCCCACCCCAACCATGCAGAGTTTATAGTCTAGATAGAGTTTGGGGGCGGAGGCGGGGGAGGTGAAGTTCTCTGTTTTGCCAGTGAATAGTTACAGCATGGGCAGCAGCAGTGTAAGCTGCCCTCTCTATGAGCCTTAATTTACCACTAGTGAAGAGGTCCTAGATACGGCCATTTGTGTGTTGAAAAAGCCCCCATTTCATAGGGAAACAAACCAGCCTGAGATGGTAACAAAAGACCCCGTCCTACTTGCAGACGCTTAATCCTGCCTAGGTCCTGCTACAGGCACAGATGGAATCGGCATTAGGATCAAGGCCTAGCTTTGTACTCTCCTACTCAGGGCTGGATTTGAATAAAGCCCCCAACTTCCAGAGTCATGTTATTGCCAACAAAACTCCGGTTTCATTGAAAAAATGTGTACGTTTCTAGCTTTCAGGGCTGCAAAGATGAGCCTGGAAACGGGAATGCTGAAGTCGCCAACTCCTGAAGACACACACAAACAAGCTGTCACTTGTTATTTTCAAACTCTCATGATTTTTTTTGTTTGTTGTTGCCAATCTCATGATGTTTTGGGGCACGACTTGCAATTTTTGGAACATGTGGGATCGGCAGTACTGGAACTTCTGTCCTGGAAATGAAAGGCTCCAGCTTTTGCCAGCCCTTTCAGCTATCCAATAGGGATGCAAGAGTTTAACCGGTTAGTCAATAAGTGGATGCTCATTTGGTTACTGTTAATGGTTAAACTCTGCCTGGACGGGGAGCCAGGAGCCGGCAGCTGGGTGGCTAACCATGTAACCAATAGAATTTTCATCAGTTAGATGGTTAATATTTATATACCTTTTTTACATTCCTACTATCCGATCTCATCTCTGCCATGGCTGTGCCTCTGTTCCTAAAATGCTTTTCAAATGCTCAAAGTAACACCTGGGGGAAAGGCGAGGGGTTAAAGGCAGGAGACAGACAAACGTTCCCTCCAAAGATTATAAATGGGTAGGAAGACAGAATAAATATTTGCCAGTTATCCACCACCTAAGTGCTATATTATCTTTCGCAAGCTTTACCTAAACATAGCGTGGGTAGCTATGACGACATATATCCCGGCAAAGTGGGACATGCTGGTTGTCCTTGTCTTCTGTCAGTTCTTGGACCGGCTTTCTCTCTAAAATTAAACGCTGGCAAGAATGAGGGTCAGTGAGGCACGCAAGGGGGAATGAGGAATGACTGATTTGCACACCCACTGAAATAAACTGTAACAGGAGGAGAAGGCAAGCAGGTAAACAGGCGAAATGGAGCTGGCGAAGGAAATGTAATTCCCTCTGAGGTCTCACTAGAGGGCACTGTCCTTACGCTGGCCAGGCTGGGACTTTCTCTCCAGTCTTTGTAAACAACTCCTGAATAAAGAGGGGCTGGGAGGTGGAATGAATACTGAACAGGGTGCGCAATACAGCACAGCACAAGGCTAGTCTCACTGAAAATGTCTCTGTTCCAACACGAAACAGGCATTGAAGAACAGTGAGAGTCGTCTTAGAAGAAGGGATGAGGGAGAATCTCTTCTGGAATTTTCCCCTCACCCGGGGGAAGCGGGGAAATCAACTACAAGCACCAGGTGATGCGTGAAGCGATTTTTAACCCTGGAATCTTCTGATCATTCTAATCAAACACTAGAACAGGGCTGGGGAACCTTTTTGGGGTGGGGGCCACTGACCCACAGAAAAATCAGTCAGGGGCTGCAGGGAAGTGGTGGTGGAGGGGAGCTGGAGTGCCAGCACGGACTCCCCAATGCTGGGGGAGGCCCTAAGCCTCAGAGGCCAGATCCAGGCCACCCAGGGGCCACATCCGGCCCCCAGGCCTTAGGCTCCGCACCTCTGCCCTAGCACTTTGGAACTGAAATCTAGAAAACAATGAGATTTAAAATAGACTGAAGTGTGCGGGTGGGGTTATTGGCATCAATAAACCGAGCTCATTCGTAACTTACTACTTGGTCTATTTCAGACACACTTTAGCCATCCAAGCTAGCATTTTCCTGATGCGCTGCCACTGCAGCCCTCAAAAAACAGACTTGACTATAACCCTGGCCCAATGCACCTTAAATTACAAACACCCCCCATCCCAATTTCCTGGGTTGATCTTTCTGGTGCAGTCTCCTGAGTCCAGTTGTGCAACAGGAATGCTGGCTTGGGCGTGAACTGACCTGATCTCTTCCCAACAACAGATACTGAGTCTATTTTTTTCAGATGACCGAATCTGAAGCTGGCCTCTGTTCCAGTATAACGTGCCAGTTTATCCAAGCCTGGTTTGGGGCTGGAGTAAAACAGGCCACTCGGCATCAATGTCTGAAAAGTGGCTGTGAAGGGCAAAAGTGCATGTGCAGGCTGAGAAGCGACATGGAGTTGTTAGAAAGGAGGAGCAAACAAGCATCAAGGGGGAATTAGGCAATGTAGTTATAGCCAGGCTATCCCTCCCCGCCACCATGTCTGGTAGCAAGTATTTGTACCTGTTTAACCCATAACAGAAGGGTGGGGATCTTCTCTCCTGACTGCACTGCAGGAGAGCTTTGATTGGCAGCAGGGTTTTTTTTATGGCAGCTGGATTTTTTTTTTGATGGCAGCTGGCTATTGTGGTGCTCCAGCTTATGTGGCACAGGCTTGTGCTGTTGGTGGTGAAATCGTTAGGGTCAAATCCTTTCATCAAGCCGATCGGTTACAAGTATGCTGGATTTAATGCATCCCTCTTTGGCATCCACATTTACACCTGGGCTTTCTAGGCTGCAGGAAATTGTATCTTGGTGAACAGGAGGGGAGGTCAGGTTTGCTGGTAGGGTCGGTGTGAGGCATGTGCAATGGGTTCCCATGCTTTATTATTGGTCCTGTTCCAGGTTTGAGGAGCCTGGCTCTAGTGACCCCCGCCCTCCCGGCCGACATGCCCACGAGGCTGTCCCCCCACCTGTGCTCCACGGAGCCCCCTCTATGAATCCAGCCCATGCCAAGCTAAGCCCATCAGGACCAGTGGAATAGGCAGGGCATGGTGAGCTTCCCAATCTGCGGGGCTCCCTGTCCCCTAACGCACAGCACCCGGCATCCTGAGCGGGTTTTCAAGGGGGAGCAGGCCCAGATCGCCCAGCCATCACACACTGGAAATGAGCTGGGCTGCCCAAGTAGCCCCAGGGAAGGCCAAGCCCTGGCCACTTTTGGGCTACAGCTGGACTGAACTGCACTCCCACCTGCCGGGGCACTGGGTGGTGCCCCTGCTGAGGCTTGGACCACCCAGCCCCACCTAGGCCCTGCAAATAATCGTTATGGCCCTGACAACGAGCATGTTCCTTGACTCTTGCTGGGGTTTGGAATCCTAAAACACATGCTGGATCTATTGCTCGCACAGCTGATGTGGAGGGTATGTAGGCGCCAGCCCTAGGACTCCCGCTGGGGAAGTAATATCTCCTTATTGCCCTCGGTATGAGCTGATGGGCAAACCAATTGACTCCTCGTGTAAATCCCTTTTCCCAGAAGGAATCAGGCTGTGAAAGGACACACACTACCCGTGAATAGACAGCTCCAGCGGCTGTGGTGACACTGCCCCACTTTATACCCACGGAGGATCTGCTCCCCTCGGACTGGGGCCAGCACTAGGGATGTGCAGTGCTACCCTGCCTGCCCCCCGTGCTGACGGTGCCCCCTGGATGCCCAGAGAGGTGGGAGCAGCAGCAACCCCATTTCCTCTTTTTGACAGAGGTAGAAATTGAAAGAAGTGAGAGAGTATTTGCTCCTTTTTGGGTGGCCGGGGGGAATCGTGGCAAAGTTCAGGGCTCAGCCTTTGTACTTTGCAGGGTTTGGATTTCTAAGGGGCGAAGACATTCCCCCCCCCCCCTTAAGGCAACTCAGGGAGCAGCCCCAGTGCATCTTGTGATGGGGGAAGGTAGGCAAATCGATTGCAAGTGGTGCCTCGGTGTGATAGTTGCTGTGGCCTCTGAATCCCGATTCTTATGCATCTGCTGGAAAGTGAGGAGGCCAGAGCAGAGCTGAGGGACCAGACCGGTCGCAGGATGGAAAAATACTGGCCATCCCCTGGATGTCAGCCTCCCTGAATTCCTGGTCACTGCTGCCTCCCTTCCCATGGTGCCAGATTATGAAATTGAATTGAATGTGCTCAAATCTCAGCTGTTTTCGTAGACACAGAGGGGGAAAGCTGGGCACTCTGCTGGCACCCCTCACCCCAACCAGCCTGGCCCCCGGAGGGTGGCCTAGTTAGGCAGCAGTCCCCCTCTGGCCTGCTCAGGAGGGTGGCTTGTTTTCGTGCCTGCATGGAGTTATATAAAGAAAAGGCAGCTGTTAAAGCAAACACTTTGGAAAGCAGGGAGAGTTGATCCTGTCCCCACTTTCCAAGAACCTTTGGGCTGGGCGGGACGGGAAATAACCCCCTCTGCTTTCTAAACCCGGCTTGCTCTGCTGGGCCTGTTCCTCTCCAGCGCCACCCCCCTCCTCCAGTGGGAGAGGGTGTGCCTGTCAGCGCAGAGTGGCAAGGGTGTGAGGGGGGAAAGTCCGTGCATGCCGGGGCAGGGTGGCAAGGGTGTGATGGGAGAAAGTCCGTGCATGCCAGCGCAGGGTGGGGGGACGCGGACAAGCGGAGGTTTGCAGCGCTGGGAATCCATTTCACCCTGCACCCTTGCAGCGTAACCACATTGCAAAGCCAAGCCAGAGCCGCCGGTGCCGCTCTGCCTGGGCGCGCACCCTTTGTCCGGGGACCGGCCCACGCAGCCCGAGCGGGACCCGCTCCCGGGGCTGAACGCAGGGCTCGGCCCCGGAGCTCGCTGCGCGGCTGCAGCAGCCTCCGCCTCCGCCGCCTGCCGCTCCGAGCTTGTTTGCGCCTCGCGGCCGGGCCCGGCGGGCGCTCGCGCTTGTTTTGCTCTTCCCCGCGCCCCGCGCTGCCTGTCTCGCCGGCGGACCAATGGCGAAGCTCCGCGGGGCGCTCGCGGCTCCGGGCAGCCAATGGGGCGAGCCGGGGGCCGGCCGCGCGCAGCCTATAAATGGGCGGGCGGCGCGAGCCGGCTCGCAGAGCCCAGCATGGTCGCGCCGCGGCCCCACTGAACACGCCCTCGCTTGCCCCTGCCGCTCCCTGCCCGGCCGCCAGGTGAGCGCTCGGGGCCCGCTGCCCGGGGGGGGGGCGCTGGCTGCACGGGTGCAGAGCGGGGGGGCTTTCCCTGGGCTGGCTGCACCGGCCCCTCCCGCCCGGCTCGGGGCCGCCCCGCGGCGCGAACCGGCGACTCTGCGGCTCGTTCTCTGCAAATGGCTCGCGGGGCGTCCAGCCCCTCTCCCCTTCCTCAGCGGGGGGGCCCGGCTTTGCCCCCCAAGGGCGGGGGACCTTTCCCGGGGGAGCCTGGGCACAGCCCCCAGCTGGGGCTGGCTGCTCCGCCCGGGCGCGCTCGCTCCTGGGGCGCTTCGCCTCCCCTCGCTGGGGAGCGGCTGGGGACGCCGGCGAGCCTGGGTCTCCTCGGGGGCACGTGGCCTCGCACCGGGCTCGCTAGCAATTGCCTTGGGAGTCCGGGCGTGCAGGCCCCGGGCAGGAGGGGACCACGGTCGGGCGCCCAAGGGAAGCCGTGTGGGGCATCAGAGGGGCCGGCACGCAGCCCAGTGGGCATCGGCTGCAGTGCCAGCGGGGGGCTTGCGCAGGCCAGTGGTAGGAGAGAGGCAGGCTGGGGGGATCCTGGCTCGGAAGCCCTCGCCGGGCCCTGGCCCAAGTATGCAGAGCCAGGGGGTCCTCTACTTGCATCCTCTGAATCTGCTACAGCGTGGCCTGTACCTGGGCAGGCAGAGACTTGAGTCCCATCTCTTCCTCCTTGGGTTGCTCCCTGGCTGAGGAGCTATGGCAAAATCTCAGCTGTTCAAATGTTGCTGACTCTGCGTGGGCTGTAGCTAGGGGTCCCTCATCTTCCTTAGGTGACAAGATTGTGTATCTTCAGATCACATGGTCTGGAGATGGCGCTGCCTCTGGCAAGTGGTCCTTTCTGGGGTGGGAAGGACTGCAGAAAGCCCTGCCTCAGCCAAATAGGGCGAAGATACTGGGATGGGAAATGCTCTACTGTATGTTGTGAAATGAGCTCAGAGAGGAGGTGCTGCTCTTTGGCTGGTTGATGGTCTTCTCCCTCTCCAAGCAATTCCAACCAAGTCCATCAGCTGCCAGGGCAGGGCCCAACTACTCAGATGAGATCTCGTATATCCTGAGAGCACCTCAATCTTTGAAGCAAGTGATTGTTGTAGCTGGTCACAAGCTGTGTCATTGCACTACTGTGACAGACACCGTTTCCTATAGTATAACTGTATGTAGCTAGAAGACCAGATTCTCACTGTCTGGGATTTTCCAGCATAACTGTGTAGGGGACACTTAATGCACATGTTTTTCTCCTGTTGCTGATCTGTGGCCATTCTCTTGCACTGGGGCGGGAGCCTGTTCAGAGTACAGGTGTATTCACCATTGGCTTTTTCCTCCTCCTCCTGGCAGGACCCCTGTCTCATCCTGCAGCCATGGCCACCTCTGCGAGTTCCCATCTGAGCAAAGCTATAAAGCAGATGTACATGAAGCTGCCTCAGGGTGAGAAGGTGCAAGCCATGTACATCTGGATCGACGGGACTGGGGAGCAGCTGCGTTGTAAGACCCGCACGCTGGACCAGGAGCCCAAAAGCATCGAAGGTAAGAGTCAGACTTCATCCCAGCACGTGCAGGGTGAATACTGGCACTAAAAGCAGAATGGCTCGTTGCAGGGCTTGGGTTGAGCTGTAGCAGGTTGCTGCGCTGTTGAGGGCGGAGTGGTGGTGACTTTCCTACACTGGGAAGTCTAGACCGGAGACAGTTGGTGCGCTCTGTCTTTCAAGCTCTTTGTCTTGAGAACATGATGCGGGATAGCTCCTGCCTCGCTTCCAGGTGCATTTGTGTGCTTGAAAGGGGACAGGCTGGGCCAGAGGCAATTCATAGTCTCCAAATGCTGAAAGATCAGGAGACCTCCACCTCTGTGGGAGGAAGAGGCGCAAAAAGAGCTGGGAGTGGGTGATTGTGTTCCCAGCCTGCTGGCTCTTTACCTGCTGGCTCTTCTGGCCCTGGGGAGATGGCAGGAAGAAAGTGATGGGGGAAATGAGACCTAACCAGTGTAATTAAGAGCTTGCATGTCTCTGAACACACGACCCTGACTGACAACAACAGCATTTGGATTTCTTCACTGGTTGCCATGGCACTGTCTAGAGACTGCTATAAAACAGTTCTCATTGCTCATGCACAGTATTTCTCTTCTCTCCTGCCCCCCTCCCCCTTTCACTGAGGAAGAGGCTGGCCCAGCTTGTTTGGGACGCATAGCGCTTGGAAGGGAATAACAATGGAGACAGAATTAATTCCTTCAAGTGGCTTCAAATATGCTCACACCAGGGAAAAGTGAGCCAGGCTGAGCTGCAGAGGCACAGGCAGGGTGAAGGGAATGTTCTCTTCCTCCACAAACACTGGACTGGCCATTGGCTGTTCCCTGAGCCTTGTGCATGCTCCCAAGGTTCCCTTGACCAGCTCTGGGCAGCTGCATCAAAATGGAGGAGCCTGTGTCAGGGCCATCCGCCCCTCAGGGACACCAGAGTCCCTTTCTCTCATTCTTTTTGACTTACAGCATCTCCCTGGTTCCCTTTGTTTTGGCTAGGGAAACCCCTCTGGGTCTTCATCTTACCATGGCATGTTGGCTGCAAGATAGGAAGTGTTCATCAAGGACGTCTGCAGGGCAGTTAGCTGAATTGGACTCTGCAGATGTCCCAGCTTTTTGTGTTTACTACAGGGGAGCTCCAGGAGCAAAGAGCAACTCCCTCACCTTGTCTTCCACTCCAAGGCAAATCAGCTGAAAGTACAGCACATGCCGGTGTCCTTTAACGAGCAGTCTCTTTAGCCCCGCTGCTGAATTCCTCTCTGCGGCTAAGCTGCTAACCTAAGGGGGTGAATTTCTCTCCTGCTCCAGATCTACCAGAGTGGAACTTCGATGGCTCTAGCACCTTCCAGTCGGAGGGGTCAAACAGTGACATGTACCTTCTCCCTGCGGCCATGTTCCGGGACCCTTTCCGGAAGGACCCCAACAAGCTGGTTCTGTGTGAGGTCTTCAAATACAACCGCAAGTCGGCAGGTAGGGTGCAGTTCCTGCCCCCAAGGCTGGATGCCCTAGTTCTAAGAGGGGAGACAGAAGGCTGGCTCAGTCTTGAAGTAGAGGAGGGTTAGGGACGTTAAATTTCAATTAACTGGCTAATTGACTAATCAATATAATTTGCATTGACCATTCGATTAGTTGATAAGGGTGCCTCTGCCTTTGAAGTGTAGCAACAGCCCCAGGGGTGTTGCTACACTTCAAAGGTGAAAGCACTGTGGGGAGCATGGAGCCAGCGGGGGACTCAAGCAGTCCCCTGCTGGTCCCATGCTCCCCGTGGCGGTTCAAAGCGGCAGCACCACAGGAAGCCTGGGGTCAGCAGGGGGACTCCCCGCTGGCTGTGTGGAGCCCAGCACCCCCCTCATCTCCCCTCCCCCTGTCTTTCTGATAGTGGCAGCAAGGGCAGGGAAGCAACTAGTCTTAGTCAATAAGCATTTGCTTATGGGGTAGTCCACTGGTTGGTGCCATCCCTGAGGAGAGCACTTCAGAGAAGCAGTTAATGGAAGATTTAACATTCGCATGCCACGAAGAGCTTAGCGAGAGAAAATGAGATGCAGTAGGCAACAGCTAGGGAGAAAGTAGCTTTGAGGTTTATTTTGGTCTAGCCTCTCTTCACTGGCAATGCTGAGATGGAGAAATGTGATGTGGGCCAGTGGTTGGGCGTATTGCAAGTAGGGATGTGGGGACTGAATTCCACAGCGCAGCATGGTGAGGAGTGGGAGAAGTGAATTGGAGGGTATTGCTGATGGAGGGGGTAATGTGAACCTGAGAGAACAAGAAACCTGGGAGATGCAGGCCTGGCCATGGACCAGGCGTATCTGTGCACTTGGTAGTTTCCTGAACCAAATGCTAGCAAAGAACGTGATTGAACAGTACAAGGGCATCCATTCGATGGCCCCAGCAACCGATAAGAGCACCAGATATTTAAGGCTAGCGCCCTCCCTACGGCTTAGATCTTATGCTGGCTGATGATGGTGGGGACAAAGCTGTGTCTGAATTTCCAGGCTGCCACACAGGCCTGCACTGGGGAAAGAGTCCACTGGAAAGCCACTGCCATGCCAGCTTTGTGCACAACATCATGACTAGTCCAAGCTTCCAGGGTGGGCTAAGGCCCTGAGACGTTCTGCAGGAGCAGCTCGCTGGACTTTTTTAAACCTGTGGAACACCCAGTGCTGGGACGTGGGTGAGCTAATATGCTTTGTGCTTTTCTTCCGTTCCAGAGACGAACCTAAGGCACACCTGTAAACGCATTATGGATATGGTGTCCAACCAGAGCCCCTGGTTTGGGATGGAGCAGGAATACACACTACTTGGGACCGATGGACATCCCTTTGGCTGGCCTTCCAATGGCTTTCCTGGGCCCCAGGGTAAGGTTCTGGGAGTTGATGTGTGAATTAGGAATGTGAGGTCTCATGAATATTTAACCCCAAATCTCACTACTATCAATCCCTAATGCGTGGGATTAAAGTGGAGATGATTGCGGGCGTGGCTGAAACAGGATCTCCAAAAGTTACACTGCCGATGATACCACTGAACAACAAAAGTCCTCTTTTTAGTGACTGCGCGGTAATCTGATACACAGACCAGAGTCTTCTCTGGTGTTCTCAGCCATAAGCTCCCTGAGGGCTACCTTCACCTTTCTCGTGCTCTGTGTCACCGCAGGTCCATATTACTGCGGCGTGGGAGCAGACAAAGCCTATGGCAGGGACGTTGTGGAAGCTCATTATCGTGCATGCCTCTATGCTGGCGTTAAAATCGGAGGAACAAATGCAGAAGTGATGCCCGCCCAGGTAACTACTCTGGTTTCACCTGCCACTGCTGTCAGCTGCCAGTGATGCATTGCAGAAGCTGATGCTGCTAGAACCTTGCTCCTGCAGTCAGTCTGTTCCCTGGGGCTTTGCAAATGTTGAGAGCGTAGGTGGGCAAACAGCCTCGTGCAGCAAACTGATTTTTGCCAACAGTTTTTTTCCTCTCTTCTCTGTAGTGGGAGTTCCAGGTGGGCCCCTGCGAAGGGATTGAGATGGGAGATCATCTCTGGATCGCACGCTTCATCCTGCATCGGGTGTGTGAAGACTTTGGGGTAATTGTGTCCTTCGATCCCAAACCCATCTCTGGGAACTGGAACGGAGCTGGATGCCACACCAACTTCAGCACCAAGGCCATGAGGGAGGAAGGAGGCCTCAAGTAAGTTTCTCTGCAGTTGGGCTGGCTGCATCAGTCCAGCCAACTTGGCTCAGGAAAGGGGACTTCGCCAGCAGCAGCAAGACTCCAACAGAGGTGCTAGTTGGCTTGCTGGGGGAAATGGCGACACGTCTTGCTGCATACAAGAGATTTTGGGCTCAGATTATAGTTCTTACCTCCCCCCCCCCCTCCCCCCCCCCCCCCCCGTTATTTCCATTGGTGCATGCAGATTATCCCCACACTTGCAGAGGCTGCTTCATGGCACTCTCAGCTTCTTCTTTCTCCTGCCCCCCCTGCTGCTCCCGGGTGTGGGGGGAAGGAGTGGGGGGGGCGGGCAAGTGGCACCATCTCCATGGTGCCTGGGAGAACTGGCTTTTAAGCCAGCCCCTCAGCACCAGCTCCTGTTTCTCTCCCCCACCTCAAGGTGAGGGAAGCGAGTAGTCGACTACTTGGTTACATCTCTAGGAGGCCTTGGGGCTGGAGTAGACTGGGGGGGGGGGTATGCACAACCCTAGTCAGCCCCTCTCACCTGCTTGTCTACCTGCTGCTCAGCAAGGCAGCCTACAGGAGAGACCCCGAAGCCCAGCCTGGCTGGGAGCAGCTGCAGCGGTGCACCCCAGCCAGCTGGCTTTTTGCCAGGGCACTGTAGCTCACCAGCTTACTTTGACCTCTGGTCTCAAGAAAAATGGAGGCCATAAAGGCATCCTGTTTTGTATCCATAGAGGACAGAGTAGCAAAAAACCCCAAACCAATGGACAACTGGCCATCCTACTCAAAGCACTACTGGTGCCTTCCCACACATAAAGGAAAGCTGTTCCAGGCCTATTGAGTGGCTATGCGACTCTGCCTAATTATTGGTTCTAACTGGCACCCGTATAAGCTGTAATTTTCTTCACTTCCAGTCAGTGAGTCTTACTGCCTCTTCTCCCTCCCCCTCCCAAAAAAAAACCCACCCAAACAATTCTGCAAGTGCCTCACTAGTCAGAATAGGCAGGGAGGGGAACATGCCCAGTCCCATCTGCAGGGGAATTGGGTGTAGGTAACTGAACCAGGTAAGGAAGGGTGCCTAAGGATACTGACTCTACTGTAGCAATAAGAGGAAGGGCCCTGTGGCTGGTATTAGCTGGAATGGCAATGCTTGAAGATAAGGGACTGAAACGAGGGATTTTGTGTCGAAGTGGGAAAAGGTCGGAACTCCTGCACTTGGCTAAGGTCTTCCATGGCCAAGTGACCAGCAGCACAGCAGGTGTTTTCGCCAGCCACTCACAAGGTCCCGCCTTCTGTCTCCAGGCATATAGAAGAGGCCATTGAGAAGCTCGGCAAGCGGCACCAGTACCACATCCGTGCTTACGACCCGAAAGGGGGGCTAGACAACGCCAGGCGCCTGACCGGCTTCCATGAGACCTCCAGCATCCATGAGTTCTCTGCCGGCGTGGCCAACCGTGGTGCCAGTATCCGTATCCCCAGGAATGTGGGCCAGGAAAAGAAGGGCTACTTCGAGGACCGCCGGCCCTCTGCCAACTGCGACCCTTATGCTGTGACGGAGGCACTAGTCCGTACGTGTCTTCTCAGTGAAACTGGGGATGAGCCCTTTGACTACAAGAACTAAGTGGACTGCCGCGACAGATACCGTCTACCCCCCAAAACATCCCTTCTAGATGTAATTCTGAGGGCACACGTCACCACATTGTCTGTCTGTGCCCCAGTAACTCCTGTTGTGTTCGGGGAGGGGGGGAGCCTTTAGTTCTTGTCTACTTTTTTCTCTTTGTTCTTGCTTGAGAGGAAGAGCGGGCGTTAGAATTTTAACCACTGTTTTGTCTAATGCATCTGTATGTCTGACAGGACCTAGTGGCTTCCATGGGCAGACAATGTGATAGGCGGAAAGAAGGCTGACGGACAAAACGCTGTAGTGGGTGGCCCAAGAGTCCGACTCACATGAGTAACACAACAAGCTCTCCCTAGACCATTGTCCAATAATTATGGCTGGGGGCGGGGGAGGAGTAAAGCTATGACCGATTCCCAGCCCTTTGCACGCACACATGTGGTGAGGAAACTTTTTTCCCTTCTGTCTGAGACTTCTGGGCATCTTCTTGCATTCTGTTGTCCCAGCTGAAGGTGGGAGCTAGTAGCAAAATTCCTCCTTTCTCAGTCACTGGAAGCCACTCGATCTCCTGTGTGTAACACAGAGTGAAGTAGGTTTTTTTTATATTTAAAGGTAAAAACAAAAAACTTAAAGAAAGACGTTCCAATAACTCAGCCAGCTTAGAGCAGGCCGGGTTCCTGAAGGTACTATTGGAGGTAGAACTCCAGTGTGGGCTAGAACAGAAGGTAGCAATGAGCCCAAGAGGGGAGGTGTCGGTTTTTTCCCCTCCACTATGAAGTGTGGCTTTGCCATGCCTGGTAGGATGTTGGTTCAGCACTTGGAAGCTAGCAGTAACGATCCTAACTTAAACTTGAGCCAGTGCAAGCCATGGGCACATGGCATGGCTAAAACACAAGGAGGATGTTCTAAACTATGAGTTGGCTGGTCAACTTAATGTGTTGCTATTGGGGTTGTGGGGGACGGGGTCTTAATCTCCAGTGGGATTAGCATGTCACTAAAGCAGGGCTTTTGATAAAAGAAACCAGTTTAGATTTTAATAGTGTTTTTAGGGTTTCTAAAGTTGTACAGTTTTACAGAGACCACTAGTGTTACTGTTGGTAATCCCTGGCGCACACACTGCCTGCCACCTAGCCAGGACTAGTGAGGGGCTTTGTGCTCTGCCAGGCTGCCCCTAAGTTCTCCTTGGGGGCAAATGTAGGTTCAAATGTTCCAGGTTTTTGGGTGGTTCTGATGTCGGCTGTTGCATTTGGACTTATGAATAGGTTTTTTAATAACAAAAACCTCTTAATTCTAACTTCCTCTCCGTGGTTTTATTCCTCTGAAGTGTCCTCCTGTGAGCTCTTAACTATCTGGAGAGATTTCAGCCCAAAGATCCTCTCATCTCTCCTGGAATGATATGGGGACTCTTAGATGCATGTTAATTTTCTGGTCAAAACTCTCCAGAATTTGGGGCTGTCAGTTTTGGTCAGATGTCGTGTGATGAAATGGGCACCTTTAATTCCTCAAGGCTCCAGGATAAGACAGTTGAGTTGGTATCCTTATGATGAGCTGGGGAATTGGGACATGGGACCTTCATTTTAAAAGCCCCCAAATTTGAAGCCATGTAGTTGTGTATAAACACTTTGTGGAGGGGGGAAAAAAAAGTTGTTTGGCTGAATTCAGCTCAGTCTGCCAGCATCCATGTACCTGAAATGGGGTAGTGACCAACTATTGCTTACATTTGTTTTCCTTTAGTTTTCCCCTGGACAGATCCCAGTAAATCAAACCCACTTCAGAAGAGATTAATGCAGGAGCTGGGTGCCAGTAGCAACAGCTGCCTTCATCAGATTTGCCAAGCAGAAGGCCTCAGTGGGGCTCTGTGCCTGCACATCCTGCCTGTTTCACTTGGGATGGGAGGGGAGGGCACGGATAATTCTTTATCACACATTTTCTGTTCTGACAGCCTAACTCTTAGGGTGGCGTTTCCAAAAATGCTATGGGTTGGCCACCGTCTGCTCCTGCCTTGAGCATCCCAATGTTGACTTCAGTGGAAGTGAGTAAGGCCAGTGGGAAGCACTAAAGTGCATCCCTGGCCTGATCTTTCCAGGTCAACATTCCTTAATTTCCCAGGCTACTTGAGACAGGCCTGGCCTTGCTAAAACCATAGAGTCCATGGGTTTGAAAGTGACCTCTGCCTCCCCCTGCTGGCAAGATTCAGGGCAGCATCCCCTTCCCTTGATGTGCCAGGTAGCCTCCAGCAGGAGATGCCCTCACAGTTCATATAATGTTACTGCAGAAACCTCCGGGTACGGGGCACGTCTGCTTTGGGGGGGAGCCAAGATACCAGTGAGTGCCCAAGAGTAAAGACTGGTAAATGCAAGAGCAGGCTATCCCTGTCTGACGATGAAGACCCCTCTGTAGAGGAGGGGGGAAAGGAGCAAGTACTTTTGTAACCCCAACTATAAAAAAAAAACAACCCTTTTTCTAGAAACTGATTGTCAGGCTAATTGAGGCCCCCACCCTGCCTCACAAGGCCTAACCCCATTGGCTGTGGAGGGAAGCTTAGTCAGTACAGGCATACGGTTTGCCTGAGCGAGGAGGAAATGGGGATGAATACAGCTCAGGCAGGCTTCTCTTTGGGCAAGTTTTGTGAGGCCCTTTGCAAGGCCAGGCTTCACCCAGGTGAAGAGAAGTTACATAGCCAAAGGCAAATGGCTCTCATTGGAAATTATCCTTGTATCTTGCTCCCATGAGAATCCCAGTCTAAATGCCTCCAGCTAGGTGAAACACAGTTGAGCTCTGAGCATTTCACTGGGTGGAGAAGATTTCTGCTTAAACACTAGCTCACCTGTTTTCCTAAAACAGCAGGGCTGCTTCCCACCAACAAAGCCACCATTCATAGCTGCTAAGGGCAGTGGCCTGGCTGTGGGTGGGTGCACCACTCACAGATTAAAGCTTAAGAGGGACTCTGGAGGGGAAGTGTGGGCTGGTGGCTAGGTTAAGGGCAGTGGGAGCCAGAAATGCCAGTTCTAGTCCCAGCTGTGCCCTACTCTTGGTGCATGACCTTGGTCAAGGTAGTTTAACATTGCTCCCTCTTCTGTGCTGGTAACACGGCCAGGCTGTGTACTTGAGTGGGTTGTGGTTTAAATCACAAACGGGGTCTGGCCTGGGTTAGCATAGGCTGTGGCAGTATGTGTTGTTAAAGGCCTGAATCCTCCCCTGTCTATGATGGTCTGCCTACCCGTTGATCATGGTGCTCTGGGATAGTTTTGGGCTGGTGTGGTATGTTGCCTGCGGATTGCTCCCGTTTCGAACATGCAGCTACTTCTGGGGTGGAACATGTCAGCAATGCATGTGAAAAGTAAATTCTGCCACCCCAATGCTCCTGTGCACAAAGTGATCAACTCTCTTAACCATATTCAAATGTGGGGTCCTGTGGCCAGCTGAGTGGCTAGGATCTCAGTCTTACTCTTGTGACGGGGAGCATGAGCACTGTTGTTTATGGGCTTCCTGCCAACATGCTCAGTGTCGGCTCAGTACTGCCAAGAATTCTCTCCCCAGCACCAGCCTGCGGAGCCTGAGGCTTCCCTGGATGGCTCCCATGCAGCCCCAAGCAGGCCTCTGCCTAGAAAGCTTGAGATCTGACAAGCTCACTGCCTGTTGTGGCACAGCTGCAGGGTGCCATGAGCTGTTGCTTCCTCTTCTCCATCTTGACACCCGACTTTGGTTTCCCCTCAGATGTTATCTTTAGATCCCCCATGGCTGCATGCTCTCCTCAGCTCTTCCATGAGGGGGTCTCGGGTCCTGTCCCCATGTAAAGCTCAATAGCAACCTTCCCCGAGGACACGCTCCCAGAGCACCCTGAACTTTGTTGCAGACAAAAAGCTGCCCCAGGGCTGCTGTGTGTGCTGTTACTTTTCATGATTGCCCATTTGAGACTCAGCAAGGCCAAAGATCTGCTTGTCTCTCTCTCTAGGTTCTTGTTCTTGTGGCAAGTGGGAGCCACATGCTCACCTTTGTTACTTGTGGGCTGTGGGGCTGACAACCACCATGGGCCTCTGGGCAAGGAGGGTGTAGGCCTGGCTCCATGATCCTGGAGGGGGGAGGGCCTTTTGTGGAGAGGCCAGAGGCAGCTAGCCCTCAGCACCACCTGGACTGTTGTGTGCTTTGGTGGCTATCCTGGGGCTTTGGCTGCCCTTGAATCACCAGGCCCCTGGCACCAGCCATGCTTGTGGGGTGAACAAAAGAGGAGAAAAAGCCTCCAATTATGTGGCTGCAGAGAGCAGAACTACCCTCCACTGGATGGTCCCAAATATGGCTGAGAGCTGAGTGAAGATCCCCTACTTGGGCTAGTAGTAAACCTGTCTATCTGCCTGCATGGGAAGAAGATGCCAGCCTGAAGAGGTTTGCCTGTGTGTTTTGGATAACCAGAAGACAGACTGGGTGCTACAGCAGAGTATTATACCTTTCATTGTTATACACTTCGGGGTTTTGCAGGCTGCACTCGCCCCCAGGTCCAACTTGCAGGGGCAGAGAATCAGTCAGATATTTGTAGTGGAGTTTTTACTCTCCTGCACAAATTCTGCAGGCACAAAAGAGGGCATGTGGGCCCAGGCCAGCCCACGGGGTGTGCCGAGTGCCAGAGTTTAAAAGAGAGGGACAATTTATGCTAGGGGTAAATGCAACCTGTTTCCTGACCCAAATGGCAACGGAGGACAGGGAGCCTTCGTAATGTATACAAATGAGGAGGTGCTTGCAACTGATGTGAGTGATCAAATGCCTTTGAGTGATAGGCACTGATAGAACAGTGGCACTGTCTCCCTAATGATGTCTCTAGTTGTCTAATGATGTTCTAATTAAAACCTGGTACTTGTAATTTATAACACCACTGCATTGTTCTCTGCCGATTTAAAAAAAAAAAAAAATTAAACTGACTCCTGTTTATGATGTCAAGAAAAAGGGGAGCTGTAAGTTGACAATTATTGGTGTTAAACTATAAAAGAGGTCTCCATATTTGAATATGTGATTTGCCTACTTTTTAAATTAACCCCAGCCTAAGTTAACAGACTTCTTTACTGATTGAGAGGGGGGGGGAAATCCTTTCTTTTCAGAAAACCTCTTCAGTAACTTAGCTACATCTTTACTTTTGAGTTTCTTATTACCTAAGTATACATTTTAGAGTGCAAAGACCGTTTTTTTTTAAAGGATTGGAATGGTTAAAAAGTAAAGATTCTTCACCTGAAATCTTCAGAAGATGAACTTATGTGTTTTGACTCCTGCTCCAAACGAGTCACCCAATATGAAATGAACTTGTTTTACATCATTGTTAATTAACATTGCCATAAAATGTGAATGTAAAAGTACATTCTTCATACTAATAGAAACACGACAGGCAGACAATTCAAACCCTGTTCCATAAGGATAGTAAAATACTAAAAGGTCTGTCAGAATGAGATTACCATCTTTCATTTGCATCCTTTCTTGTGAACCATGGCCTTCTCAAATCTAATTACTCAGTAATGAAGCATTGATACAAGTGCCAGATTTTCTGATGTGCCGAACTGTTTCTGATTTTCTTCTAATGTAATCAAAATAAGATTATCCACAAGTCTCTTCAAAGGTTTGTCTGAAAAAGGGAAGGTGATTTAACTGTTAGCACCTTCGCTGGTTCTTTTAATGAAGTCAAGCCAGGCTAATTATATTTTGTTTGGCGATGCCCATGAATGGATTTTTCCATGCAATCCCCTTACTGATTATGAGCACTCATTGCAACTATCTTCTGTACTTTTCCTTTGAAATTGATGACACGTACCAAACATCTCAATGTTGATTCCTTTTCCATGCTACAGTAGAACTGTTTGATCTTCAGGGCCCTCTCTGTAAAACAGCCTTGATGCTCTACCACTTCAGGCTTTGTAGACACTACCACACCTTTCTTCCTGAAAGCAGCCTCCAGGGCGCTACATGCTTTGGTAGAGTGTTGGCGCACCTATAAGAACCAATAGCGACCACATTTGAGAACTCATGGAGGGTGGGTGAGCGCTAGAGAAGGTCAGGCTTTGTACCTTTCAGAAGAGGAGCACAAAGGACCTGGGGAATTAGATCCATCAGCCTCACGTCCCTACCTGGAAAGTTACTGGAACAACTTATTAAATAATTTGTAAACTCCGAGAGGATAATAGGGTTATGAAGAGTAGCCACCATGCATGTGTCATGAACAAATCATGCCAAACCAATCTCATTTCCTCTTTTGATAGGATTATTGGCCTAGTGGTTAGGGGAAGCTGAGGATATGGGTGATTGCTAGGGAGGGGCACTGGCCACGTGACCACTCCCCAACGTGCTGCCACGCACCACTCCTAGCCTGGGGGAGGACCATCCCTAGAAGGGCATGGGGCCCTGAACAACCCCCACTCCATCCCAGACCATTGTCGTCTTATAACAGAGACCGAGAGGGCCTCCTTCCCCACCATCGCAGGCAGATGCCACCTGGTCTGACAACTGTGTGTTGCCGGCTGCAAATAATTTTCAAACTTAGTTTCAAAGATCAGCCACTCCTGGAATGGCGTCACAGGACAGAGGATACCAATGGCTTGCAGCACCCGCACCTTGTCTCCTGTCAGGCTGGGGTACTCTGGCTTGCATCTATTTCCCTCTGACATTGCCAGCAGCCTCCTTTCTCATGAGGGCGCTGCACTCTTGACCCTAAGGCTGGGAAGAAGTAGCTAGCAATGAATGAAGTAAGCCAGGTCCTGGCCTCGCACTTTGCCTTGGGGCCAGACTCTACCAAGCAGCCGATCAAAGCAGAGCAGAAGGGTTGCTAGATCTTTGTCTCAGGGATTGTTAATGAGCTTAGGTTTCCTCCAGGGCAAAGAGCAGCCTTTGGGCTCTGTGAGCAGGGCAGTGGCTCCGAACTGAATCCTGAGCTGTAACAACAGAGTTTCAGTGGAGAAGGTGGGTGATGGATTGTCCCGCTTGCTCCACATGTTAGATCTCTGCCTTGCTTTGTATTTTGTGTGTCACCTTTCAAGCCTGCTTGCCTTTTCCCCTGCTTTCTCCTCTCTTCCCCATACAATCTCTCCCCCAAATGGGCACATTCCTAGGAGCCATGTAAACTACTTTACCCAGCATAGGCAAAATAAACATGGCCGCCGCGCTGTGCAGATGATCAGCTTTGACCTTCTCCTCTGGTATCTAGTTCCTGTTCTCTGCTTTGAGCCTGAGTTCTGGCTGCTGAGTTCTGGCTGCCAACTACTGACTCCATTTCTGGCACTTGAGGCCTCCTCTGACCACTAAGCTAGACTGCCCTCATCCCTGACACTCACTCTGTCCCATTCATATTGACAGGTTTCATCTGTATTAAGAAACGTCTCATGGTTTTAAAGAGACTCACATGAAAACATCCTAACATGTTACAGCCACGCTGGAGCCCCATTTTGGACATGATTTGTTTTAAACCCACTGAGCTGTAAGTGTGCACGAGGGTTTATGGGTGTTACCAAAGATTCGCTAAAGTGTCAGTCCAACGATATACAGAGGCTTTTCTGCCCCGGTGAGATTTGCCTGCAGATACAGGTAACGTATTATAGTAACTGGTGGAGACCTCTGCACCCACTCCAGAGACTCACTCTCTCTGTTTGGGGAAGAAGCTGACTGAACCGCAAGCAACCTGGCTCACTCCCGGCTCTGTCAGACTTGCTGTATGAGGGAGAGTGTTACTATGGTTAGGAAGACCTACAACACCTGTGCCAGTGCTGTTTCTGTCTCCTCCACCGGCACCTGTAGCCAGACAGACCATGGCTGCCTCTACCCAGATCCTGGTGTGGTATTGTAGGGACTGTGGCTTGCAATTCCCACTTACTGAAATCCAGGCTGGGGAGACCATCCAATGTGAAAGGTGCCTGCTGGTGGAATCTCTCAGGAAGCAGGGGGGAGAGCTACAGGAGGAGGTGGCTAGGCTGGGGAGTATCCGAATCCATGAGGAATTCCTTGAGGGTATTCATGTGGAGACCGCTGAGGCTGAGGTAGCTGTCCCACTACATAAGACTGCTGGCACACCACTGGTGGTGGAGATGGCTCTGTCTTAGGGGGCACATTGGCAGCTGGTCACTTCTGGCAGCAGGCAAAGCTCCACCCCTGCTCCCAGCCCTCCCTCTGTGGTTCTTGAGAGCCGTTTTTCTGTTTTGGATACGGAAGATAAGGAATCACCCCCGACAGCAGAAGAGGAGAAGCCTTGTACACCGAAGGCTGGGAGGTCTGCAGCCACCACTGCGAGGAGGAAGCGTAGGGTAGGGGTGGTCAGAGGCTCTTCTGAGGGGGATGAAGGCACCATCTGTCGCCCTGACCTGACATCTCGGGAGGTATGCTGCCTGCCAGGGGCCCGTATCCAAGACATTATGGAGGCACTGTTGAGGATTATCCGGCCCTCTGACTACTACCCCAAGCTACTCATCCATATGGGCACTAATGATACTGCAAGGTGGGGCCCTGAGCAGCTCAAGAGTGACTACAGGGCCCTGGGCGTATGGGTGAGGGAGTTTGGAGCGCCAGTGGTGTTCTCTTCAATCGTTCCTGTCAAAGGCAGGGGCCTAGGCAGAGACAGGTGCATCCTGGAGGGGAATGCCTGCCTGCAAAGATGTCACCAGGAGCGCTTTGGCTTTCTTGACCACAGGATGCTGTTCCAAGAAGCACTGCTAAGCAGGGATGGGGTTCACCTTTCGAGGAAGGGGAAGAGAGTAGTTGGACACAGACTGATTAACCTAGTGAGGAGGGCTTTAAACTAGATTCAACGGGGCAGGTGACCAAAGCCCACAGGTAAGTGAAAAACATGGAGACCTGGGAGATGGGTCAGAAATGAGAGAGCATGTGGGCTAAAATAGCAGAGATAAAGGAGGGGCAAGACAGATCTGGGGGGGGGCAAATCAATATCTTAGATGCCTGTAGACAAATACAAGGGCTACGTCTACACTGGCATGATTTTCTGGAAATGCTTTTAACGGAAAATTTTTCCGTTAAAAGCATTTTCGGAAAAGCGCATCTAGATTGGCAGGATGCTTTTCCGCAAAAGCACTTTTTGCAGAAAAGCGTCTGTGGCCAATCTAGACGCGCTTTTCCATAAAAAAGCCGCGATCGCCATTTTTGCAATCGGGGCTTTTTTGCAGAAAACAAATCTCTGCTGTCTACACTGGCCCTTTTGCGCAAAAGTTTTTCTGAAAAAGACTTTTGCCCGAATGGGAGCAGCATAGTATTTCCGCAAAAGCACTGACATTCTTACATGAGATCGTCAGTGCTTTTGCGGAAATTCAAGCGGCCAGTGTAGACAGCTGGCAAGTTTTTCCAGAAAAGCGGCTGCTTTTCCGGAAAAAGTGGCCAGTCTAGACACAGCCAAGGAGTATGGGAAATAAGTAGGAAGAACTTGAAGTGCTACATCGTTGGTATCACAGAGGCTTGGTGGGATAATACACATGATTGGAATATTGGTATAGAAGGGTACAGCTTGCTCAGGAAGGATAGGCAGGGAAAAAAGGGAGGAAGTGTTGCCTTTTATATTAAAAATGTACACACTTGGACTGAGGTGGAGATGGATGTAAGAGGCAGACTTTTTGAGATTCTCTGAGTTAGGTTAAAAGGTAAAAAACAAGGGTGATGTCACACTAGGGGTCTACTCCAGACCACCTACAGAGGTAGAAGAGGTGGATGAGGCTGTTTTTAAACAACTAACAAAATCATCCAAAGCACAGGAGTTGGTGGTGATGGGGGACTTCAACTATCCAGGCATCTGTTGGGAAACTAACACAGCAGGGCACAGACTATCCAATAAGTTCTTGGACTGCACTGGAGACACTTTTTTAATTTCAGAAGGTAGAGAAAGCTACTGGAGGGAAGCTGTTCTAGATTTGATTTTAACAAATAGGGAGGAACTGGTTGAGAATTTGAAAGTGGAAGGCAGCTTGGGAGAAAGTGATCATGGAATCATAGAGTTCTTGGAATGGTAGAAGGGAGAACAGCAAAATAGAGACAATGGATTTCAGGAAGGCAGATTTTTAGTAAACTCAGAGAGCTGGGGTGGGTAAGGTCCCATGGGAAGCATGACTAAGGAGAAAAACGACAGAAGAGAGTTGGCGGTTTTTTAAAGGGACGTTATTAAGGGCCTGTGACTGGGTGTACCAGTCCAGAACTGGGAAAGCTAGACTTAAACAGGCGCACTTGGCTGAAGAAGCCCCATCCCCACGGCCCTGCTGGGCATGCTCATACTGCAGTCCAAGTAGGAAAGCCTGCAGAGAGACTCAGTCAGGGCTGGCTGCTGAGAAAGCAGGAGGCATGGCTGGAGCTCCTATAGGTGGACCGGGGCTAGGGCGGGAACTGGACAGAGAGACACGCATGCCCCAGGCCAGGTCCGGGAGGAAGGAGATGCTGCTGGAACTCGTGTATCATAGAATACTAGGACTGGAAGGGACCTCGAGAGGTCATCGAGTCCAGTCCCCTGCCCCCATGGCAGGACTTAGTACTGTCTAGACCATCCCTGATTGACATTTATCTAACCTACTCTTAAATATCTCCAGAGATGGGGATTCCACAACCTCCTTGGGCAATTTATTCCAGTGTTTGACTACCCTGACAGTTAGGAACTTTTTCCTAATGTCCAACCTAACCTCCCTTGCTGCAGTTTAAGCCCATTGCTTCTTGTTCTATCCCCAGAGGCCAAGATGAACAAGTTTTCTCCCTCCTCCTTATGACACCCTTTTAGATACCTGAAAACGGCTATCATGTCCCCCCTCCGTCTTCTCTTCTCTAAGCTAAACAACCCCAATTCTTTCAGCCTTCCTTCATAGGTCATGTTCTCTAGACCTTTAATCATTCTTGTTGCTCTTCTCTGGACCCTCTCCAGTTTCTCCACATCCTTCTTAAAATGCGGTGCCCACAACTGGACACAATACTCCAACTGAGGCATAACTAGCGCAGAGTAGCGTGGAAGAATGACTTCTCGTGTCTTGCTCACAATACATACTGTTAATGCATCCCAGAATCATGTTTGCTTTTTTTGCAACAGCATCACACTGCTGACTCATATTCAGCTTGTGGTCCATTATAACCCCTAGATCCCTTTCTGCTGTACTCCTTCCTAGACAGTCACTCCCCATTCTGTATGTGTGAAACTGGTTGTTCCTTCCTAAGTGGAGTACTTTGCATTTGTCTTTATTAGACTTCATCCTGTTTACCTCAGACCATTTCTCCAATTTGTCCAGATCATTTTGAATTATAACCCTATCCTCCAGAGCAATCGCAACCCCTACCAGGTTGGTATCAAACTTAATAAACGTACTTTCTATGCCGATATCTAAATCGTCGATAAAGATATTGAACAGAGCCGGTCCCAAAACAGACCCCTGAGGAACCCCACTAGTTATACCTTTCCAGCAGGATTGTGAACCATTAATAAGTACTCTCTGAGTACAGTTATCCAGCCAGTTATGCACCCACCTTATAGTAGCCCCATCTAAGTTGTATTTGCCTAGTTTATTGATAAGAAGATCATGCGAGACTGTATCAAACGCCTTACTAGAGTCTAGGTATACCACATCCACTGCTTCTCCCTTATCCACAAAACTCGTTATCCTATCAAAGAAAGCTATCAGATTGGTTTGACATGATTTATTCTTTACAAATCCATGCTGGCTGTTCCCTATCACCTTGACACCTTCCAAGTGTTTACAGATGATTTCCTTAATTATTCGCTCCATTATCTTCCCTGGCACAGAAGTTAAACTAACTGGTCTGTGTTTCTTGGGTTGTTCTTATTTCTCTTTTTATAAATGGGCACTATATTTGCCCTTTTCCAGTCTTCTGGAATCTCTCCTGTCTTCCATGATTTTCCAAAGATGATAGCTAGAGGCTCAGATACCTCCTCTATCAGCTCTTTGAGTATTCTAGGATGCATTTCATCAGGCCCTGGTGACTTGCAGTCATCTAACTTTTCTAGGTGATTTTTAACTTGTTCTTTTTTTATTTTAACTTCTAAACCTACCGCATTTCCACTAGCATTCCTGTCACCATCAATCTTCTTGACAAAAACCGGAACAATGAGGTCATTAAGCACCTCTGCCATTTCCAAGTTTCCTGTTACTGTTTCTCCCTCTTCGCTGAGCAATGGACCTACCCTGTCCTTGGTCTTCCTCTTGCTTCTAATATATTTGTAGAATATCTTCTTGTTACCCTTTATATATCTAAACTCCAAATCTAGTGCCCATCTATACAAAGGGAAATAAGAACAACCCAGGAAACTACAGACTAGTCAGTTTAACTTCTGTGCCAGGGAAGAGAATGAAGCAAGTAATTAAGGAATTCAACTGCAAACGTCTGGAACATAAAAAGGTGATAGGTAACAACCAGCATGGATTTGTAAAGAATGAATCATGCCAAACCAATCAGACAGCTTTCTTTGATAGGATATCAAGTCTTGTGGATAAGAGAGAAGTGATGAGTGTGGTATACCTAGACTTCAGTAAAGTATCTGATACAGTCTCGGACGACATTCTTATCAATAAACTAGGCAAATAAAACTTAGATGGGGCTACTATATGGCAGGTGCATAACTGGCTGGATAACCATTCTCTGAATAGTTATTAATGGTTCACAATCATGCTGGATGGGCATAACAAGTGGGGTTCTACAAAAGTCTGTTTTGGGCCTGGTTCTGTTCAATATCTTCATCAATGATTTAGATGATGGCATACAGAATACACTTATGAAGTTTGCAGATGATACCAACCTGGGGCTGCAATTGCTTTAGAGAATAGGGTCAAAATTCAAAATGATCTGGAGAAATGGTCTGAGGTAAACAGGATGAAGTTTAATGAGGACAAATGCAAAGTGTTCCACTTAGGAAGGAACAATCAGTTCCACACATACAGAATGGGAAGCGACTGTCTAGGAAGCAGTACTGCTGAAAGGGATCTAAGGGTTATAGTGGACCACAAGCTAAATGAGCCAACAGTGTGATGCTGTTGCAGAAAAATCAAACATGATTCTGGGGTGTGTTAACAACTGTTGGGAGCAAGACACGAGACGTCATTCTTCCGCTCTACTCTGCACTGATTAGGCCTCAGGAGGAGTATTGTGTCCAATTCTGGGCACCACATTTCAAAAACGATGTGGAAAAATTGAAGATCCAGAGAAGGGCAACAAAAATGATTTAAAGGCCTAAAAAACATGAGCTATGGGGGAAGACTAAAAGAATTGGGCTTGTTTAGTTTAGAAAAGAGAAGACTGAGGAGGAACAGATAGCAGTTTTCAAGTATCTAAAAGGGTGTTACAAGGAGGAGGGAGAAAAATTGTTCTCCTTGGCCTCTGATGATAGGACAAGAAGCAATGGGCTTAAATTGCAGCAAGAGAGGTTTAGGTTGGACATTTGGAAAAACTTCCTGTCAGGGTGGTTAAACACTGGAATAAATCTCTTCACTGATAGAGATTCCACAATCTCCCTAGGCAATCAGGGCTGGCCTTACCATAAGGCGAACTGAGGCGGCCGCCTCAGGTGCCAGGCTGTGGGGGGGAGGGGTGCCACTAGGACCCAGAGACTTGAGACCTTTCAAAGTTCTGGCCCAAGCAAGGAGGCATGGGGGTGTCATTTGAGCTCCCCGCCCAGGTGCCAAAATGTTGTGGGCCGGCCCTGTAGGCAATTTAAGAGCAGGTTAGAAAGACGTCTGTCAGGGATGATCTAGGTCAGTGGTTCCCAAACTTTTCGGCATCATGCCCCCTTTTTGATTTTTAGCAAAGGAAGAGGCAGTCTCTTAATCTGTGCACGTACAGCACCTAGCACAGGGCATGCTTTAACTGTAAGATAACGAGTCTTAATGAGAGTGACGGTGTCTGGGCTGAGGCTCTCCAGCAAGGGGACAACAGCAAGAGAAGAGCCATACCCCTCCACACAGGTAGATCCTTTTCCTCCTCCTGGCAGACTGCCCTGCACTATAGCAGGTAAACCTGAGAGCCAGTCCAGGAAGATGATGGAAAGAAATTGGGGACTGAAGAGGACACAGTTGACCACGCTCCTATCAAAGCAGATGAGGTTAGTCTCCTGTATTTCTGGAGGCTTTTGTAACGCCCCTAGCAAGCTGGTGTACATAAAAACCTGAGCTGAAATCCTGGCCCAATTACAATCCACGGGAGATGTACAGTTGACTTCCTCTGTCACCAGGATTTCATCCCCAGTCAGTTACCCATTACACAGCAAGGAAGAGCACCAAAGCGGCGAGCCACTGAGAAAACCGGTGTGTAGGATCAGGTTGCTTCTTGAAAGGCAGGGAGCGAGTCAGTGTAAAAAGCATGGCTGGGTGGCACAATAGATCCAGGGACTGCATCCTGCTCTCCTTGGAGCCTTTGCCAAAAAAGGTCAAAGTTAAGAGTGATTCATTAATGGGAAGAACGATAATGGCATTAGAGTCCTTCCGTTGTGTTCGCACCAGATTTTATGTTGTAGTTAATCAGGTATGTAGCTGCCTGTTTCATGCTACTGGATTTTATGGCTCTTAATTGCATTTTTTACTGTCCTTATTCTTCTCACTGTAGTCTACTGGGTTGGAGTTGTGTATTACTCCCAGCTGTGGCTGTGTCCGCTCTCAGAAGCCAAGCAGGCTTTAACTGGCTCGGCACGTGCACGGCTTACAAAAGGAATAGCTCACTTTTCAGCAGTAGCTGGCTCTGACAGTGCTTTACAAAGGGGGTCAGTACTATTGTCTGTCTATTACCAATGGGGAAACCGAGGCACAGGGCGATGATGAGTCAAAGTACAGGCCACTGGCACAGCGGGGACTATACTTGGGGTGTCCTAGTCCCACTCCTGTGTGCTACCCACTAGGCCACATGGCATCCAGGCCTGTTCTTTCTGTCGTCCAGACCAACTTCCTGTTTGGCTAATTGCCCCTCTAAAATCTCCTCTGTAGTTCTCACAAGAACTTTATTTTCCTGTCCTATCCCTATCCTGTAGCCACCCATCAATGAAGAGTGAAATGAGCTTGTAATGCAACATAATTTGTATAATCAGTTAATTAATTAAGTTTGTAATTGGCCTTGGGAGCTAGTGTGACGCATGTGAGTTTTCACCAAGCTAAAGGGCACCTATTCTGGTTTATTGCGGTGGCACAGATTTGATTGCACCTTGGCCTGGAGGACTAATATGCACCGAATAATCGAATTTATGTGTCATAATGTGAAATAATGAAAGACTTTTCCTCGTGGCTTTTTCATCTTGCAAAGCTGGGTAAATGACATTGCCTGGTTTGTTTCTGGTGGTGACCGATGCGTTAGCAACGTTGAGATTAGCCCCATCATTTATGTTGTGAATTTATTCAGGGGATTTCCTGGAAATGTATGAAGAGGAGGATTGTGCAATACTAGCTGCACACTTCCCATGTAGTACCCCGATCGGCACTGAAATATGGTCCATCTCCATGATGCCTATATTCTATGGTACTTTTTTGAGGAGGGCAACAAAATTTGGTCAAATTTGTAACAGACAAATTTTTCCTCATCATTCCCACTCCTGCACCCCAACGCTGCTTAGCCATCCCTTCATGCCCCTTCCCTTCCCTTGGGCTTCCCTCTGTTTCCCTCTCACTGTTTGCTGTGCTTTGGGAGAG
The DNA here is from genome assembly GCF_052426305.1 of Pelodiscus sinensis. NCBI lineage: Eukaryota > Metazoa > Chordata > Testudines > Trionychidae > Pelodiscus > Pelodiscus sinensis. Next base: position 60,286,199 of record NC_143060.1, read on the forward strand.
GGAACATGGGTCACAACATTTCCTTCTGTTTGATAAACCAGCATCTGCACAGTGTGTTGGGGTTAGGAATACAGAGTCTTTCTGCTGGGTAAGCCAATCGGAAGCTCCATAAACCCTTTGGGCCTTCACCCTTTCCCTCTGAAACTCACCTTTAAAATCTGTAAAAACTTAAAAAAACAACCAATAGTCTAGCAGCACCTTAGAGACTAACAAAACATGTAGATGGTATTATGAGCTTTTGTGGGTACAACCCACTTCTTCAGATGAATGGAGTATTAAAAGTCCAGTTTTGAAATAAATGCGGGGGGGGGGGGGAGATAAAGGAAGGGGAAAATTAGTGAATATGTCTACACTGCAGAGTTTTTTCAGAAAAACATTTGTTTTTCTGAAAAAACTTCACTTACGTCCAAACTGCAATCACGTTCTCTCGAAAAAAAATCGAAAGAACAGAAGGGTTTTTCTGACATTGGTAAACCTCTTTCTACGAGGAAGAAGCCATTTTGTGAAAGAGCTCTTGGGAAGAGGGAGTTCTTTTGAAAGAAGAGGAAAGAGGAAAAAGCGCAGGTGCCCTGGTGGCCACTCTGTCCATAGTAATCACAGCTGAAATGTGAGCTAGCGTCCATACAATGTGGATGCTATCTTTCGAAAAAGCAGATTGGTTTTTCAATGTGCTTTTGCTGTGTAAACGCTCTCTTTCAGAAGTTTTTTTGGAATATCTCTTCTAGAAAAGCCTCTTCCAAAAGAAGCCTGCAGTCTAGATGTAGCCTTAGAGTGTTCATATTATATGAAGCTGACAGAGAAGGTGCAAATTGTTCTGACCACTGGGGTTATGTCTAGACTGCATCCCTCTGTTGGCAGAGGGAAGCAGATTAGGCAGGTCGACATTGCAAATGAGGCAGGGATTTAAATATCTCGTGCCTAATTTGCATAAAAATGGCCACCGCACTTTGTCGGCAAAAAGTGGCAGTTTAGAGGGGGATCTGTCGAGAAAGAAAGCCTTTTTCGACAGATCCTGTAAACCTCCTTGCAGGAGGCATAAGGGATCTGTCGAAAAAGGCTTTCTTTCTTGACAGATCCCCCTCTAGACTGACGCTTTTTGCTGACAATGTGCTGAGTCTGCAAAACGTGGCGGCCATTTTATGCAAATGAGGCACGGGATATTTAAATCCCTGCCTCATTTGCAATGTCGACCTGCCTAATCTGCATCCCTCTGCCGACAGAGGGATGCAGTCTAGACATACCCTGTGTGTGGCTTTTGAAGTAGTGAGGTCTGGAATGTGCCATGGTGCTGGAATTCTCAAAGGCTGGGCAAATGGCAACTGGATGCTGAAGTCCAGATCTAGAATGGAATAGGTTGGGCTGAATTCCTAAGGACTTCCTAACGCAATTCACTTCCTTGTTCTTGTGAGCCCATTAAAGCTGCAGTTAATTAAACATTTGGGAGCTTGTAACCCTAAGTGGGCGGAGGAGGGTTGCCTTGATTGATGGGGGATCTTTTGGCCTTTACAAAAGTGACAAGTGGGCACTGTGAGAAGGAAGGAAAACCACATTTTGAAACATCTGATAATGGACAGTTTCTATGTTGACGGAAGGGGAATGCTTTGAAATGTATCTACAAGAGTGTGGGGCACTTGGCTGGCGACTGGGAGTCATGGGGGCCTATTCCCAGCTTGTCCCTGGCCTGTCACTTCACTATGCCTCAGTTTCCTGCTCTTGTCTGCTTGTATTGTAAACACTTTGGGGCTGGAACTCTGTCGTGCTCTCTCAAAATGGGGCACCAGTGTGGGTTGGGATCTCTAGGCGTCACTGTAATAAATCTTCATTTTAGGCCATTTGAGCCTGAAGTGAGTCACAAGAATTTATCCCTGTCTCTTTTCCAATCAGAGTTAGGAACATTTGCAGCCAGAAGGGACTTATTTATCTTCAGAACCAGGTAGGACAGACTATTGAGACTTCGTGCAGTGCCTGAATCCAGTTTGTAAATAAGGACCCGCTCGCTGCCTAAGCTAACTCAATTTATTGTTGTTACCTAACCGATCTCATCATCAGACCTCATCGTCCAAGGAAAGTGGTACAAAGATGAGAATGGGAGCTGGATGCTAATTATTGCTCTGCTAGACACGGAGTTTATTACAACAATCTATAACCACTAACAACCCCTCCCTCCATCTTCCTTTTCTCCCTGTGGTGTCTATGGGCTATTTCCCTTTGAATAGTCTCTGGGAATATGTTTATTTATGCTAAACAGTCTATTCAAATTTGGTATGGAGCAGTGCCATTTTGAGTGACAGGTGAACCTCAGAGTTAGGAACCCCCGGTACAAACTGACCAGTCAACCACATACCTCATTTGGAACTGGAAGTACGCAATGAGACAGCAGCAGAGCCAAAATAATTAAAAAGCACATACAGTACAGTGCTGTATTAAATGCAAATGAGGGAAACAATGAAAGGAAAAGCAGCATTCTGCCCCTGCCCAGTAAAGTTTCAAAACTGTATTAAGTCACTGATCACTTATAAACTTTTGAAAGAAGAGCTATAATGTTTTGGTGAATTACAAACAAGCCCCATTCGCAAATTGTCCCTAAGGGTATGTCTACACTACAGCATTATTTCAAAATATCTAATTTCGAAATAGTTATTTTGAAATATCTAATTTCAAAATAACACGTCTACACACAAAATGCATTTTGAAATAGCTTTTTGCTATTTCGAAATAGCGCGTCCACACTGATTGGATGCTGAATCGCATTTAAGGCCAGCCGAAACTGGTTCTGGCAGGGCATCAGGTCAGAAGTTACCTTGTGGCCAGGGCGGCCAGCAGGGAACCCTGGGAAGGACTTGTGGCCCCCTATTTTGAAATAAGTATCTACACAGCGCTTATTTCGAAATAGCAATTTCAAAATTGGCGCTATTCCTCGTGGAATGAGGTTTACCAATTTTGAAATAAGCCCCCTGCTATTTTGAATTAATTTCAGAATAGCAGTTGGCTTGTGTAAATGCTAAGAAAGTTGTTTCGAAATAATGGCTGTTATTTCAAAATAACTTTGCTGTGTAGACATATCCTAACTTAGCTTCTGTTGTAGTTTCCCAGCTCTGAAGAAGAAGGTCTGTGTAAGCTCCCATGTTTGTCCCTCTCTCCAACAGAAGCTGAGCCAATAAAACCCTCATCTACTTTGTCTCTCCTTGTCACTTTCATCCAAGTAGTCTGAGCCAAATTCTCACCTGGTGCAAATTGGTGTTGATTGCAATGCCCAGGGCTGTGATAATTTATACCAGCTACTGAGCTGACTCTACTGTAATTAACCGAAAAAGGCATGATTGGCTCATTGGATTTCAGGAGGCTTAACAAGCTACTGCTCTTGTAGCCCCATTGGAAGGGGGTGTGGTAGAACATGCAGTTTTCTCATAGTGAGGGATGGCAGAACAAGGAGCAATGGTCTCAAGTTACAGTGGGAGAGGTCTAGGTTGGATATTAGCAAAAACTATTTCACTAGGAAGGTAGTGAAGCACTGGGAAGGGTTCCCTAGGGAGGGGATGGAATCTGCATTCCTAGAAGTTAAGTCTCAGCTTAACAAAGCCCTGGCTGGGATGATTGAGTTGGGATTGGTCCTGCTTTGGGCAGGAAGCTGGACTTGATGACTCCTGAGGTCTCTTCCCACCCTAGGAGTCTATGCAGGCAGATATGTAGGAGGAGGACAACAGCGGTTACAGGGTGAGGCTCTCTTGTCTGTGTTATGCAGGTGGTCAAAGATTGTAACTGTCCTTCTTGCCCTTAAAATCAACAAATAAGCATGTTTTTTAGCAGAAGCAGAAGGGACTTTATTACAGGGGGGAGAAAAGCAGCATGTCACTTTCACTCTATTCGCTGTGCGTCTATTTGAGCTACTCACATCCAATGGTCTTTGGGGACTAACAGCTGTTTCTGCGGCTCTCCTGGGCAAAAGACGCGTTTGTTTTTGCTGAAACAGACTAAGAGGCTACCTCTCAGGTTACTCAAACACGTGAGCATTTGGAGAGGGACTCAACAGTGTGTCGTTGTCCCCTGGACCACTAGCTGTCTCAAAATACCTGGGCAATATCCCCTTGGGCCCTGTACCCCATGATGTGGAACCTTTGCCCAGGAGAGTCTCAGAAACAGCTGTTAGCCTCTTGTGCACCATGTAAAATCCTCATGCTGGAAGCCGCTCTGAGCACCTTTAAAGCCCCAAAGATGTGCCCACTGGACACTGTCACTCGGCCCTGGCTCTGTGGGGAAGTTAGCCACTGAAAGAGGCAATCACCCCACTGGAGGAGAGAAGGTCGACATTAACTCTGAAGATCTTGCATCTCCTTCATGCTGGGGGGAGAGCTAAAACTGTAGTGGGTGACTGGATTTTTCTATGTGCACTGGGGCTATGTCTACACTGGCATGATTTTCCGGAAATGCTTTTAATGGAAAACTTTTCCGTTAAAAGCATTTTTGGAAAAGAGCATCTAGATTGGCAGGACGCTTTTCTGCAAAAGCACTTTTTGTGGAAAAGCGTCCGTGCCAATCTAGACGCACTTTTGCGCAAAAAAGCCCCGATCGCCATTTTAGCCATCGGGGCTTTTTTGCGCAAAACAGTACTATGCTGTCTACACTGGCCCTCTTGCGCAAATGATTTGTGCAAGAGGGCTTTTGCCCGAACGGGAGCAACACAATATTTCTGCAAGAACACTGACGATCTTACATGAGATCATCAGTGTTCTTGCGGAAATTCAAGCGGCCAGTGTAGACAGCTGGCAAGTTTTTCCGCAAATCAGATGATTTTGCGGAAAAACTGGCCAGTCTAGACACAGCCTGACTGTATAGCTTTGGCATTTGGTGAGCTAGTCAAATAGACAGGGGCTGCTCTGGTCTCTTTGTACAGCGCGCATGTCCATGCTTGTGCTTACAAAAGGATTCTGTTCCTGCCAGGGGAGTAGAACAGTTTCAGGTTTCTGTCACCATCTCCAGCCTTTACGTAATCCTCTTCCTGGTCTGCTAGGCAAAGTTGTGCACACGTGTGATGGCATGTTATCCCTGGGCTGGGCAAAGCGGCTTTCAATCTGAAAGCCAATTATTACCTGCAGCGACATCTGCAATGTTTTAGGTGCTTTCCAGCTTCAGAAGAAGGGACGATCCAAGTGCCAAGGAGCTTTCAGACAGGAAGGATAGATGAAAAGATGTTTAGGACAGAGAAACAGCAAAGGGATTTTCTATCCAGCTAAGCAAGATTCACCACTGAGCTCCCTGCAGAATGGATTATTTTTTTAGAGCGAGAACTTCAAAAAGAATCGCTAGAAACCTTACCCAAAATGCAAATCAAACTGCAGTCAAGCCTGTGAGGTTTGAAAAAAAAATCAGATAACGTGGACATTTATTTTGCATATCAATGACAGGGCTGTGCTTTCAGGGCCTGTCATTGCAAAATGGCTGATGTCCTTCTGTATTTTCAGCCTGAGCAGAAGACGAGACTGCAAAAATCAAGAGGATCTGATTGTTCGGCTAATTTGCTGAATTTGTGGGCCTGATCTAAGCCAAATCTCCAGAGAGTGGTCTCTCCCTAGTCAAGACAGGATGCTGGCAACTGTAACAATGTTTGGCACATTTTTTTTCTAATCCCTGCACTCTCTTGAAGTGCAAGCTATTGGCTCTGTGATTTTAGGGGGAAAGGCATTCGGAGAGCATCGATGTGTTGGAAAGACACGCACAGAAAATTCTAAGTTAACTACAACCTGTAAGTAATAAAGAAGCAAGGAAAGGAGGAGGTAAAGGAGAGACAGACCATGCTGGGTTCAGAGTCTTCTGTGGAGCTGGTGTGTTAAACCAGCTATTCTAAGGGAGCAAACAAACTTGGACCGCCTGGCTTTCAAAGTCCTTTGAAGTATTTGCTGAACGGCTAGCGCAAAACAACGCGTTCAGGACAGCACAGGATTATTCTGGCATTCGTAAGACACTGGATCTGTGATGGGAGCAACAAACTGGTATCTCTAGCCACTACCGGGTTATAAATAATCAGCTATGGAGAGGCTCAAAAGTCCACGTCAAAGAAATCCAAGTTGTAACCAAATCAAACCTTCCTTTAAATACTCAACATATGGGTTTCATCAAAGACCGATGACTGAAACAAAATGTTTTACTGTAACCCACCAGAAATATAACTTCCCACACAAAGAGCTGTGACCACTCAAAATGAGCAAGCCCCTCTCACTGTCTAATTGCCACAGCTCTGCCCAACGCCTCCTCCAACCCTCTCCAAAACTCTCCTGTGGCAAGAGATCCCAGTAAGCAATTTGGGGCCAGATCCCCCACTGGTGTAAAGGGCTGTAGCTCCACTGGCTTCATTGGATTGACCAGCTGGGGACCAGAGTTGGCTTTCAGGAAGGGAAGTGGGAGAGACAAATGTTGTGTTAAGTCAGGCTAATAGTGGAAGGCTAATTATAAAGTGTAACCACAAGGCCGGATCCCGAGGGGTGTGGAATCCCCACTGAGGTCAGTAAGTGAAGGTGTTCCCTGGGTCTTGACTTCAGCAGAGCCATGTTGATTTACACCAGTTGAGGATTGGGCTGTTGATATTCATCTCTTAGAAGGATCAGGGCCTTTACCTCTTACCTGCTGCTGCCTACTTATCCCTTTTAAGCCTCTTTCTCATCTCTTTTTCTCATTTCCCCTCTATGTTTCTCTCCTATTTTTCTTTCTACACACATACAGAATGGGGAGTGACTGTCTAGGAAGGAGTGTACTGCAGGAAGGGATCTAGGGGTCATAGTGGACCACAAGCTAAATATGAGTCAACAGTGTGATGCTGTTGCAAAAAAAGCAAACATGATTCCGGGGTGCATTAACAAGAGTGCAGTGAGCAAGACATGAGAAGTCATTCTTCAGCTTTACTCTGCGCTGATTAGGCCTCAGCTGGAGTACTGTGTTCAGTTCTGGGCACCACATTTCAGGAAAGACGGGGAGAAATTGGAGAAGGTCCAGAGAGAGGAAAAAAATAATGAAAGAGCTAGAAAACATGAGCTACGAGGGAAGATGGAAAGAATTGGGCTTGTTTAATTTAGAAAAGAGAAGACTGAGAGGGGACATGATAGCGGTTTTCAAGTATTTAAAAGGATGTTACAAGGAGGAGGGAGGAAAATTGTTCTCTTTGACCTCTGAGGATAGGACAAGAAGCTTAAATTGCAGCAAGGGAGGTTTAGGTTGGACATTAGGAAAACGTCCTACCTGTCAGGGTGGTTAAATTGCTTGGGGAGGTTGTGGAATCTCCAACACTGGAGGTATTTAAGAGCAGGTTAGATAAACCTCTATCGATCAGGGATGTAGACAGTGCGTGGTCCTGCCGTAAGGGCAGGGGACTGGACTCAATGACCTCTCTAAGTCCCTTCTGGTTCTAGTGTTCGATTATTCTACCCACAGCCCCCTTGTCACTCCCACCCCCTGATGGAAGAGTGCCAGATCAGCCGGCTGCCTGCGATCCCCCATTGCCCGCCTCCAAACACCCAACCCCACTTGCCGCTCCTGACCAAACAGCCTGTCAGGGACTGCAGGGAAGCTAAGCAGGGTCATGTTTTTCTCTTCACACCGGGTTTCACCCAGGCTGGCACAGCCAGGTCATTTTGCTTTCATAAGCTCCGTTATGTAACCCGCCCCTTGAGTGGTGACATGGTGTCAGCTTGGAATTCAGAGAGAAGGAGGGAAAGGAAGGGCCAGCATTCTTGAGCTGCTGGGATTAATCTCTGCTGCCAGGCACAGCTAATGTACCAGGAGCAGTTAAACGGCTGTGCTCGGAGAGCTCTCACCTCTCCTGCATGTGCCAGTTGCAGGGGTAGCCTGGACACATGGCTTTTAGTTCTGTGCTCGTTCCTGACTGCGATGATGTAGCTTTCACTTCTCTACAGCTGTAACAATATTTGGCCCATCTACAGCAGTACCAGCACCATTCTTCCGGTTCCCCCCAGCACCATCTCTGTGCAGGGCAGGGGAGGCAGAGGGGTAGTGGGGACCAGGTGTGAGCCAGGAATCAGCTGATTTCCGGCTTACGGCCAGTCCCAGACACTACGCCTCTGGCTCCCAGCTCTTAATACATTTAAAAATCAGAAGCGCAGCAGTGGGGACACAGTGTGAGCCAGGACAGCTGATTCCTGGCTCACGCCAGGTCCCCCCCACTGCGCACCAGCTTTTTAAATGTATTGAGAGCCGATAGGCTCTTAATACATTTAAAAAGCAGGGCTGCCATGGGGCGGGGAGGGGGGGAGACCTGGCGCAAGCTGCTTGTTGATTCCCCTGCTTGTTGACTAGTCAATGGATTTTCCATTGACTAGTTGATTAGTTGATTAAATGTAACACCCCTACTCTAAACACCTGGGTGTGTCCCTCATGGTCTCAGGGCTTCCCTACACATGGTCCGTTGCCTCTGTTTCCCTATTGATTCTTCAAATAAATGGGGTACAGCCTTCAAAGTATGTAAATAGCTCTTTTTGCAAGGTTAATTGGTTACCAACAGTCCCGCCCCATAAACCAGAATCCCCTCCAGCACAGTCTACACACAGCACGTAGACTGATTGATTCCAAAGCCAAAAGAAACCACACGCTGATCACCTAAGTCTGACGTCCTGCAAATGCAGGCAACATAGCCTCTGCCTCCTCTCTGGCAGTGGCCCCTCTGCTAAGAGAAAAACTTTAGCAGCTGCGGGTCAGATCTCTGAGCAGCAGCCCATGAACACAGATGTACACAGAAGTCTACAAACACTGCTAGCGAAAGAGGCTGGATTGACAGTTCTGGAGGCTGAGGTCCCCTGTTTATCAGCTGAGCGCCCCCATGTAGAATTTCCCAGCTGCTTAGAGTCCGTGGGTGTGGGAGGGTGGGGCTTTGGGCTCTTTTTGTGTCTGAAGTAAGTGAAAGATTCTTTCAACTTGAGGTAAACAACGCTTGTCTGCCTAAGGCTATGTTGTAAGCCAGTATGGTACTGAAAGAATTTGCTATGAAAGAATGGACATGATTTAATCACATTTCATGTTAATTTACCATAATTTTTGGTAAAGGAAAATGTCCACTTCTCTACAGAAGAAATTTCCTAAATTTTATACTATAAACGAATTATGCAATTTCTTGGAAACAAATTATAAAATTGGATTTGTAACCATGCTATTTGTTAAAATGTTCTGCCCTCCCCACCCCCATGTGCAGTAATGCAGGCGGGGGGAGGGTTATATGACAGTAGTTTTCTCTGACAATTTTCTCTGAGTGGTTTAAGGTCAGTGATCTGGGTCACTTCTTGTGACTGAAATACACACATCACAGCCATGAGACTTACCAACCAAGTAAAGATGGCTCCATTTGGGGGACTAGGAGGCAGGGGTGGGCAGGCAACTACAAGGATGGTTGGTGAGGCTTGATTAGGCCTGAGCAAACAGGCAACTTGGGCCCATTTCTTGCTGTCCTTTCTCTCTGCCTTGCGTGCAGAATGCCTTTTCCTGCTGAGAGCTCGGCTCTCAGGGACGGCTCTGGTCTGGCATCTCTCACCCTAAGCCCTTTAGCTAGGGTGCTTTGCCACCTTGTCTGCTTCCCCGCTATGGCTCCCACTCTTGCCTGGACACATCACCTTGGACAACCAGCAGGCATCTCCCACTCCTGCTCTCAGACCTGGGGAAATTGGTAAGTGACTCCCCTCTGCCCATGACTTGCTTTCCTGCCTCTGTATTCGCCAGCCTGATCTGGCTCCTCTGCTCATTCAGAGATCTCTCACCGGTCCCTTTGTCGGGGCATCCCCTCCCTGCAGTGCCCAGCCCGGCTCTTCCTCTGGGTTCTCTTTATTCGCAAGGGATCTGAACCCTCATTTTTAACTGCGGGGCAGGCCCCCCCTCCTCACGCCAATGAGGGGCTGTCTAGAATGGAACAGCAGCATGGAAGGGGCCTGCTACCCTCCTGCAAGCTCTGTTGGGCTTCCGGCTCTCCATCCTTCCTATGGGAATGGTGATGTCTCCTCTCTGCCTTTCATGCCCCACTAGCGCAGGCAGCCTGAGCCTTGCTTACCATGACGTGACCGCCTGTCCTGGAAGGTGTTGCCTGAGGGACAAAGACACTTACCAATTCCTGAACAAATCCAAATACCGCCGTTCACACATGTCCAACTCATACAGTAATCCCGCAGCCCCTGTAGGTGTGACCTGCGAATACACAGCCCCGGGTATCCGATAGAAACCCTGCATCTTACAAATGATAGCCTATCTATAAGCTTTGTGCAGTGTTCGGTGGGCTTTGTGCAGAACACCTTGGCCTAAAGTGTGTGTGTTTGTGTATGTGTGACAGCTCTGTCGCGTGCCATGAGAGGAGACAAGAATACAATATGTTGGCGACTATCTAGCAGTTCTCTTAGCAACGCTGAGTGTTTGTCCCGTGGGATAAGCTGTGTGTCACGTCGCCAAGTGCCCCAGGGCAAGCTCCAGGCCTGGGTTTGGGCTTCAGAAAACAACTTGTTTTGAATTTCAGCAGCACTGGGGGCAGGAAAGGTACCAGATGTTCCAGAGATGGAAGCCAGCCTTGTCGCCAGCACACCTGAGTGTGGTTTCCTTTACTGCATCTCCTCCACAGCTGTAAGCTTCTGGTTTCTCAGGGGTTGCCACTGAAATGAGTGGCACATCTCCCAGCGACTTTGGTGAGTGCAGGATTGGTCCCTGCAGTGGTAGGGGGGCTCCACCAAGCTCCGTATCAAGTGGAAGAGGCAATTCAATGACATTCTTTTCCAAACACTGCCTTGACCTGGCACGCTGTCCTAGCACCGCCAGAGCCTGCTGCTCCCTACAAGAGGAGAGCCTCTCCGAGACCAGGGTCCAGCCAGACCCCGAATAGCTACACTGTTGTTTTTAGCCCTGCAGTCTGAAACCCACAAGCCTGGCCAGCTGGCAACAGACATCACCAGGCCTTGGGTGATGTAGGGAGGGCTTGACTCCGGGGCACCTGCCAGGGGTGGGGCCTTGGGGAGAAGGGGTGGTGTTAGGGCAGCCAGCACTAAAGGGTCTGGGGCTCCAAGCCCTTTTAAATTGTGGGTCCCAGGGCAGCTCCCTCCCTTGCCCCCTCATCGGTTGTTATCACCCTACACATACATCTGGTCGAAACAGACACGGGTACAAACGTAAACATTTTATTGAAGCTAATGTTTGAAATAAAAATTCACCGGGTAAAAGGAAAGGGTCTGGCCATCTGGGTGTCATGCTTGGATTATCTAAGGTGAAACATTTTTTTTTCAGAACCCACAACAAACATACCATATGAAATCAGCGTTGACCCTGATGTAGGTGGGCAAGGTTAGCAGTGCAGTTTATGGAACAGTCATTCAATGTATCAATACATCATCCTGCTTACAGTTACTCGTGGAAAGCAGATAAGTTAGTGGGTGGAGATTGAACCATTGGCTGGGAACAACAATCCACAGCCAACGGGAGCTGTGAGTGCCGGTACCTGCAACCATGCAGGTAAAAACAGACGTGAGGACCCACCAGGAGCTAACCCTGACAGACTGGATCTGGCCTGCGGGCTGGTATTTACCCACCCCTGTCTTAGGGTCGCAAGTGTGTTACAGTGACAAAATGTCCCTCTCGGCATCTCAGGGTAGACAGGGAAACTGAGGCACGGAGCAGTTGCGCGCTTAGCCCAGAGTTACACAATTAAGTGAGTTTCTAAGCCGGAAGGAGCACCCAGATCTCCTGACTCCCAAGCTCCTGCTCTGCTGTGTCTGAGAGTTCCTGATGTCTCCTCACATGCTGGCCTAGTGTGTGTGAAAGTGTCTGTCACCAGTGGAAGCGATTGTAACAGCCCACCACTTCTTCAGAGGACTAGAGGACACCAAATTAAATTAATGGGTAGCAGGTTTAAAATGAATAAAAGAAAGTTCTTCTTCACACAGCGTGTTGTCAACCTGTGGAACTCCTTGCCAGAGGAGGCTGTGAAGGCTAGGACTATAATAGAGTTTAAAGAGAAGCTAGATAATTTCATGGAGGTTAAGTCCATAAAAGGCTATTAGCCAGGGGATAAAATGGTGTCCTTGGCCTCTGTTTTTCAGAGGCTGGAGAGAGATGGCAGGAGACAAATCGCTTGATCATTGTCTTCGGTCCACCCTCTCTGGGGCACCTGGTGCTGGCCACTGTCGGCAGACAGGATACTGGGCTAGATGGACCTTTGGTCTGACCCAGTACGGCTGTTCTTATGTTCTTATAGCGATTAATGGAATGGCTGTGTAACTGCATCACATTTTAGCCGTTACATAACTATTTGATAGTCCCTGACGGCAGGGCCAGCAGCCTGTGTACCTCTAGCTCCCCTCCCGGGGAGCCCCTTGCAGAGGCAGCAAGTGGGGGAGTGTGATAGTTGATAAAATTAACTGATAAGCACAGGCTTATCGGTTAGTGTGTATTTGACTACATGTTGACATCCCTACTTCAGAACCAAGCACTTCTTCAGCATGTAGGTGAAGTGCTAGAGGCTTGTGTTATAGAAGGTCCTGGGTTTGGCCCATGATAATGACCATGTGCAGCCATGGTTCGTTACACATAGGTCAATATTGCGCACTGCTAGCTGGATATACTTTCCTTTCTGATGTTTCGTATCTTATTGATGGAGAGAATTGTTCTAGGAGCTGTAGCTCATCAGAATGGTATTTATTCTAGGGCTGAATGAACACCTCCAACCTCTGCCCGCCCCCGCAAATATGATTCTGCTCTAACCATGTTTGCACCCTGTCTCACATTTGCCATATCTGGCTGTGCTTGTGAGTTGAGTTTATTGGTAGGAATATCTGTGGAAATATCATCTTTGAAGTGAATATGTGAACATATTAATGGAGAGTGAGAATTTGAACTTGGAAAATGTATTTGCCCCCAAAATGTGATTCCAAGAGGAACACACAGTTAGAAAACAGAAATCATCCCGAGTGACATACGTTCATTTTACAGGACACCTCTTGAATACACATGACTTTTTACAGACTGAGATCTTCAGAAAGTCTGCAGGGAATGATTTAAAATTGTGATTTTTTTTCTTAAAGCTTCTTCATTATCTTCTCTTCAATAATGTACAAACAGAAAGCGAGACGCAAATTATTCCCGTCATTTATTTTCTTTATCCTTATTGGTTAATCTTTACTCCACGTGAATTGGGTTGGTTCTATTCTGCTTATTTCCACCTTCCCTTTAGATTTAGTTTAACTTTCTATGCAAATGATTCATATATGTCTATACAATCCTATAACAATATTGTGCCTTCCTAAAGGAGGCTCTCTCATTGCTTTCCAAGTTAAAGTTTGCATGTGGCCAGTGAGAATTCAGAGGTGAACTAATTAAGCTGCCTCCCACTCTAGGGCTGTGTCTAGACTGGCCAGTTTTTCCGGAAAATCAGCCACTTTTCCGGAAAAACTTGCCAGCTGTCTACACTGGCCGCTTGAATTTCCACAAAAGCACTGGCTTCCTACTGTAAGAAATCAGTGCTTCTTGCGGAAATACTATTCTGCTCCCGTTCAGGCAAAAGTCCCTTTTGCACAAAGCTTTTGCGCAAAAGGGCCAGTGTAGACAGCTCAGATTTGTTTTCCGCAAAAAAGCCCCAATCACGAAAATGGTGATCGGGGCTTTTTTGCGGAAAAGCGCATCTAGATTGGCACGAACGCTTTTCCACAAAAAGTGCTTTTACGGAGAAGCGTCCGTGCCAATCTAGACGCTCTGTTCCGAAAATGCTTTTAACGGAAAACTTTTCCGTTAAAAGCATTTCCAGAAAATCATGCCAATCTAGACGCAGCCTAGCTGTATATAGGGGATATCCCTTCACCCATGCCAGGGGAACACAGAAGCTTTTAATAGCACATACAGCAACACTACAGAGCAGTTTGGAACAGGGAATGAAGAATACTGTAAGTGCAGGGGGGATTTGGGCAGGCAGATGGGTGCTAACCAGGTCAGAATTTGGCCAGGACACCACAGGAGTGTCACAGGCTCTGTGGTGGTCACACATGGTTTGGACCCTCCAAAAGACAGCCCCTACAAGAGCTCAGAACCTCTCATGGGGTCCATTGGTTCTGTACTGACTTGGGACTAATCCTGCAAGGCACTGAGCGCCCGTCTCTCCCGTGGACTCCAGCAGGCTCGGGCCCTGAGGGGGAGGAGTGCCTCTGAACGAATGAATGCCAATGCCGCTTCTGACCACACTTGGTGCTCCATAGAGATTTCTCAGCCACATGCAGACCCAGGCCCTCCGTTTGGCAGGTGGGATCTGCGTAGAGCCGGTTTTCAAGCCCCGAGTCTCAGAGCACCTCTCCCACCGTCCACAGAACCTTTGCTGGCTCCCACCTGCATAATCCAGTGAGGTCGCATCTCTGAGAGGAATGGTGGCTCCTTGCCTTGCCCCATGCACACGTGAAATGGCCTGCAGTGCCCTCGAGCTGCCTAAGGAAGAAGAAGAGAAGAAGAAGAGAGAGCACATGTCACCCTTCCCCTCACAGATGGGCAAGTTAATGGTTGACTTCTGCAGCCAGCATCACAGACAATAGTTTGCTTTGCTTGGAAGAACTTTGAAGTAGGAATAAGAGCCTCCGGAAAAGGGCACTTTTTCCGGAGGATCGGGGCCAGTTGTAGACGCTCTTTTCCGGCTTTAATAAAAAGCGGCGGACATTTTTATTTAAATGCCGCGGGGGATATTTAAATCCCCCGCGGATTTCCCTACGACGACTAATGAAATTTACATGCCCCTTCCGGAAAAGGGGCCAGTGTAGACGTAGCCTTTATGTATATTTTTCTTTTGTTACTAATCCTAGGGAGAGAGAGAGAGACCCATCATGACTCCTGGACATTGTCAGTTCTGGAAGGGGAGTGGGGTCTAGTGGGTTACAGCAGGGGGCAGATACATTTCAGTTATATATAAAAACATCAGAATGGCCATATTGGGTCAGGCCAAAGGTCCAGTATCCTGTCTGCTGACAGTGGCCAATGCTGGGTATTTCAGAAGGAATAATCAGAAGAGGCAATCATCATGATCCACCCCCTGTCATCCATTCCTAGCTTCTGGCAAACAGAGGCTAGGAATACCCTCCCTGCCCATCCTACCTAATAGCCATTGACAGACCTATCCTTCCTGAACTATTTTGTTCTTATTGGAACCCTGTTACAGTTTGGGCCTTTCACCATCTCCTGGCAGAGTTCCACAAGTTGATTGTGAAAAAAATTTTTTTTGTTTGTTTTAAATCCATTGCCTATACATTTAATTGGGTCAGCTTCTTGTGTTATATTAGTGAAGGAATAAATAACATTTCCTTATTCTATTTTTGCGCACTGTTCATGATTTTCTAGATTTCTAAAATATCCCCAACGGTCCTTCTAGTGCTGTATCCTGTCTTCCGACAGTGGCCAATGCCAGGTGCTTCAGAAGAAATAAACAAAAGAGGCAATCATTATGATCCATCCCTTGTCGCCTATTTTGTTTATTTTACATCTGCTGCCTATAAATGTAATTGGGTCAGTTTCTTGTGTTATGTTAGTGAAGGAATGAATAATATTTCCTTATTCTATTTTTCCACACCTTTCATGATTTTCTAGACCTCTAACATACCTCCCCACCCTTTAATCATTTCTTTTCCAAGCTCAGAAGTCCCAGCCTTGTTAATCTCTCCTCATATGGAAACTTTTCCTTATCCCAGTCATTTCTGTTGCCCTTTGTGTACCTTTTCCAAATCCAGTATATCTTTTTTTTTTAGATGGGGTGACCAGATCTGCATATAGTATTCAAGATGTGGGCATACAGTGAGTTTATATAGAGGCAATATGGTATTTTGTCTTATTATTTATTCTTTTTCCTAATGATTCCCAATATTCGGTTAGCTTTTTAGTTTTTAAACTGCCCCTGCACATTGACCAGATGTTTTCAAGGAACTATCCACAAGGATTCCAAGATCTCTTTCTTGAGTGGTAAGCGCTATTTTAGACCCCATCATTTTTGTATCTATAGTTAGGATTATATTTTCCCCCGTGTGCATTACTTTGCACTTATCAACACTGAATTCAATCTGCCTTTGTGTTGCCCAATCACCCAGTTTTGTGAGATCCCTTTGTAACTCTTTGCAGTCAGCTTTGGATTAGTCATTGTTTACCCCTTTTTCGAGAACATTTATGAGACATTTAACAGCAGATCCCTGCAGCGCAACACTCATTCCTATACTCTCCCCCCATCTTTTAAGTGGAGTACCTGACAATGTTTTCATGATGATCTAATGATCTTTCAATTACCGGGATAACCAGCCTATTGTTATTCTTAATCACCCTGCCCCTCCCTCTTTTTATAACAAACTGCCTGCCTCAAAGGCAAAGCTGTCTCTGGAGTCAGGGAATGGGCTTTAAGCAGACCTCAAGCATGAAATCCAGGGGTTCAAACTTAAGGGGCTACTGCTCCTTGCCCCCCTACATGGTGCCCACTGGAGTCTGTAGTAGGATACAGAATATATTGGGGGGCTGATTCATGGGGCTTAGTGGGGGTGACAGCTACTTCAGGTGCTGTACAAGGAGATTCTGCAGGCTATTTTGGGGTGAGTGGTGGGAACGCAGGCGATTTTGTGATGTATTGCCCAACATGCTATAGGAAGGTGTCCTTTAATATTGTCTTTATTCCTACCCCATGCTATACTCTCAGGCTACGTCTACACTGGCCACAATTTCCGGAAAAGGGATGCAAATCAGGTAAGTCAGGATAGGGAAATCCGCGGGGGATATTTAAATAAACATGTCCGCCGCTTTTTTTCCGGCTTGGGGAAAAGCCGGAAAAAAAGCGTCTAGACTGGCGCGATCTTCCGGAATAAAGCCCTTTTCCGGAGGATCTCTTATTCCTACTTCAAAGTAGGGACAAAGGAGAGGATTTTCAAAAGAGCCTTAGAACAGCTGGGGTGCTTCTGAAAACTCCATCTTGAATGTTTTGGAACCTGATGCTAATGCAGCAAAACCACCCTCTGCTTAGCATGTGTGTGTGTGTTTTCATTCACTAAAATGCACCCACCCGATCATTAGGGGCCAGGTATCCTTGCTACAGATACTAAATCCTCAGAGTCATTCACTTCAGTAAGAAGAGATTTTCTTCCAAGGGAGACGATAAATCATCACCAACCTTAGACAGGGTTTCTCTAAATTATATGGTGGTGATAACCTGTAAAGATAGACTTACCTATGGAGGGGGCGGTGAAACCTGAGAGGACAGAGATCTTTGCTAGGAACGAGTAACAAAAGCAGTTGGCAAATCCAAGCATGCTAAGCGTCCTGGCCAGCACGGACCATTGCATCACGGAGAGAGTGCAGGTAAACCCTAGAGGGCGCCTTTCAAAAATGTTCATTTAGACACCAAGCTAAGGGGCTAGCTCCTCAGAGAAGCCCTGTCCCCCCGGGTACTGAGCACTGCTGACAATCCGGCCCCCGTCGTGTACGCTGGGCACTGGAAAATCTGGCCCTAAGTTCTGAAAGAATGGCTCCACCTAGCCGGCATTCTCTTTAGGGCAGGGTTAAATGGGTTGAGATAAAACAAAGGCTGACAGGAATCTACAACTGGAACCCAGACTTCCTCGATGACATTAAAAACCAATTGTTATTGCCTTTCCATACCCTAGCCAGCTTCCGGAGAGCTGTCCAGCCCAAGGGCTGGACCAAAGAGTTTGGGGAGGTGGGGAGTTGGATTAGCAGCCAAATGCTTCTCTGACCTGAGCGAGACATTTTGCTAATGTTTTCGGGTTGGTCAGTAGCCACAGTGTCTTTGTTTCTTTGTTACTGCCCTATTACCAACCACCAGCAGCCAGCTGGGCTGACCCTCGAGGAGTGAAAACTATGGCCTCCAAGCACTCTGTAGCCTCAATAGATTGAGCTTTCAGATGCATTTTTCAGGCCCAACAAACGGGGGGGGGGGGGAGGAGGGGGTGTTGCAGGGGAGAGGGGAAACGACTTAGCAGCTGTGGCACTTTCACACCTAGAAATCCAGTTCAGGGCCAGCTCGGATCACTGGAGACTTACTGCTGTGTCCAATGAGTTTATGTCTCAGTCAGATAAGGATCCATTGAATAAAAATGTCATATCTGGTACTAATTGATGCTCTGGGGGCATGTCTACATTATGTGTAAGTGTGATGCTGCTGCAGTTGATCTTTCGTGGTTTGATTTAGCAGGTCTAGTATAGACCCGCTAAATCAAACTCAGAGGGTGCCCCCATCAGCACTGGTACTCCTGCTCTTCATGAGGAGTAAAGGAAGCCAATAGGAACATTTTGCTCCCATTGCCCTCCTGCTGTGTAGACGGTGTGGAAACGCAATTTAAGATGCGTTGACTCCAGCTGAGTATCTTAAGATGACCTTCCACTGTGGTGTTAGACCAGGCCAGAGTGTGTACCTCATCTGGGCAGTACAGGAGCGAGTATGCAATGGAGAAGCTCTCTTCTTCCCTCTCTGGCTGGTCCCTAGATACTCTGACCCGGGACACTTGCACTGCTCCTCTTTGGGATCCAGGAACTCCAGCCAGCCCCTTTCGCCAGCACTAACTGCACTTAATTACACAAAGAAAATGCTGGTTGGGTTTTGGGATGGGCTGTTCTGGGATGTGAGGGAAGCATTGCTGACTGCTTGCGGGGGGGCGCTTTCTCTTTCACGCTGCGTTGGTGCCGTGCGGCTGAGAGACGGAGATATATGTGCCTGTTAATTGTACAAGAGTGTGTCGCCATAGTAACCAGCGTGCTGTGTGGCACCCGAGGGGGCTGGACCAATTTGCATCGAGGGGGGTGCTGAGCGCCAGTGGAGGGAACTGTAAACCCCACCGATGATGGAAACCGCTTCAAGCCAGGGGGTGTGGCAGCACCAACACCTATGGCTGCCCTCCCTACAACACTGGTGCTCTTGGGGCTGAAGGAGTTAATTGCTGATCCCAGCTGTTTTCCTTACAGTGTTAAGCAGGCAAAGGGCTTGTGATAGGCAGGGGCACCACAGAGTGGGGGAGGAAAGAGCCTTATGTCTGGACCTTTTACCTAATTTCCTAAGGTTCAGCTTCACAAGCCCTAGCAACAAGCTAACCGCAGCCTGATTGGCGGCTCCTCCCAGCTCCTGCCTGCCTTTCCAACCAGAGGCAAGCAGAGGAACTGCCCCTCCCCCTTTGCCCAAAAGCCGTTTGCTTTGGGTCAGTACATTTTCCCTTCCCCTCGTTCAAAGGGGAGGGGGAGATCAGATAGCACTGTGTGGGACCCAAAGTTGCTACATGAGCCAGGAGCGCAGGCTGGGGGCCGCACTGGGAAGAAATGGAGTTGAGGGACTGTGTGCTAGCAAATCCTAGCACGAGGGTTGCAGTTGTATAACCTCGGTTGCAACAAAATCCTCTTTTGGAGGAAGGCTTTCAGCTGGTTTTGAGTGGCAAGGGCATGGGGGAAATACACTTCTCTTGCCGCAATGTATTCCCTGTCTCCCATAGCGAGCAGACAAAACAGTGCAAGGACTATGCTTCTGAGCAGGGGCGGCAGGTTTGCAGAAATGGTGATGATGCTCAGAATGCCCAGAGTTTGCACCCTTCCCTCATCCCACCCCCCCTCCACCGGCCAAAGGCTCTGGGAAGGAGTTTGGGTGCAGGAGGCGGTGAGAAGTTGGCCTCTGGGAGGAAATGTGGGTGTGGGAGGGGTTCTGGGGTGCAGGCTCTGGGCTGGAGGTGCAGGAGGGGTGAAGCCTCCGGAAGGGAGTTTGGAGGCAGAAGGGGGATGGGGAAAGAGGCTATCGGTTCTGGGAGGGAGCGGGGTGTGGAGGGGGTGGGGGGTGCTGTGCTTACCTGGGGCAGCTCCCCAGGCTCCGTGTGTCCCCCGGCCCTTCCTGCCACCCCTAAGCAATGTAAAACAGTTTGGGTACCCTGCTTCCTCCAGCAGCGCAGTGGGGCTAGAGCAGCTCCTGGCACAGATGGGAGCATGCGGGTGCAACTGGTGGTATAAGGGGAGAGACCACCCAGCCCCAAACTTTGGTGGAGCCTGGCTCAAGGCAAGGAATATTCCTGGTGCCCGGGTACCACGGGCCTCTAGAACTCGCCGCCTCTGCCTCTGAGTGGAAATTAGTGATGGAGATTTGAAAAGCTGTTGTTGTGCAGGAAGGTGCGTGTGGCGCTTTCCAGCCAAATAATCAACAGGGTCCCCTCCCCCTCAGGAGTTTAAGGCCTCAGGATCCTGATCTTGCGAATTCTTTTCTTGTGAGTTGTCCCAACGGAGTCTTGCGGTAGTAAAAATCTGCCGCCTCAATTAGATGCAACTGCGAGAGATGACAATGGACCAAAGGCAGAAGTAGGTTTGTGCAGCAATGAGGGTTAGAAAGATCATGCGTTACTCTTATTGTTACATATGCAGCTTGTTAGGTCCTGTTCTGGATTTATTTCTCTTGCTCAAGCTGCAAAGTCACATCCAGGCAGTGCCCAGGCTAGAAAAAATTTAAACGTGGCTTTAGTCACAGAAGAAACCCCATAAAATGTGAATCTTCTTAGTCAGCAGATCTGCTCCCTCAGTACATTGTGAGTCACAGCTGCACACTTCAACGGCACGTGCGTTGTCTTATTGAGTAGCATTGAACAGCCTATAAGAGAATGAGCTAGACTCTATGCTGACTCATGTGGAATTGATATTAAGGCGCAGTACACATGGGACACTTGACAATCATGTCTCAGAGCAAAAATATCCTTGAAGCTGAATTGGTGAGCTTTGCAGAAAGCAATGAACATGTGAAAACAGAGAATTATAATAAAAATGGTCAGGAACAGTGCTCCCTGTAAGCTGAGTTCTTGCCCAGCTGATCAGAAGAGCTGCCATACATCCACAGCCAGAGGCATGTGTTTCTCCTGGTGGTGCACATCTGCACACACCTCGGTGCACATAACAATATTTATTCTGCACACAGATCGGTAACATTAGCCAGAATGTTGGTCAGGAATATTAAAAACACAGGTGATCTAATTGCTATTGATTATTCTGGAGAGTGTGGGTGGGTATATTTACATATAATATATAAAATATGGAATAGCTGAACTGGTTTAAGCAAAACCAAATTTCCTGCGCCAGAACCTTAGCTCCCCTCTCTGCTCAGTCAAACTTCAGGCCGAAAGAAGTTTAGTTACGTTTATTTCTCTGAGCTAGAAGGATGTTCTACACCATGCACAGACAGTAACAACAGCACCTTCCTTTGTGATGATCTTCTTCCCACCCTCGTTTGGCAAAGCGTTTAAGCTTAACTTTAAACCCACGGCACTTAAGTAAAGTTAAGCATGTGCTGAAATACTTTGCTAAACTAGGGCCTGACTCCTTCTCAATATGGGGAGACTTCTTATAGTAACGTTCCCCCCCCTGCCCCGCATGCCTTTCTGAGCCTGGTCCTTTAAATTTGGCAGAATTGATTGCCTCAGCGTCTTTTCCAGCTGCTAAGTATTAATGCCTGCTATGGTTTCCCTTTTTCATTTGGGAGGAGATAGCACATTCTCAGAAACCTCATTAATTCTGCACGCCCTTCTGCACTTTTGACTCCAGGCAGGGAAGGGGAGTGTGATATGTTGTAGGATTTCTCCAGCTTAACTGGGAGCTGGAACTTCCCCCACATCACAGCTGTTGGGACAGTGGCTCCCTTCAGAGCCTGCTCATGCTTCCCCTAAATCAACCCATAAAAACATGGAGCAGTGAACAGTTCAAGACCCTTCTATTCCTCTTCCCCTAGAGGATCAGCACTTGTTTCTCTTTGTATTGGACCTAAGAGCAAGTGGTGAGGTCTCTTTGAAAACACAGGATGTGATTAGTCACACATCCTAACCGTTAGGTCATTTAATAATAATAATGTTTTAATAAACCCAGAAAGTGACAAGACCACGCTGTGAACCAAAAGTCTGTCCAAAAACCAGTGGCCTTAGGTCAGACTGTACTTTTAATAGGTTGCATTGTTGAATAGTTAGGGGAGAGGGAGGCTAAGTAGAGCTGGTTGAAAATTTGCCATCAAAACTGGCTGAGGGGGAAAATTTGGGGTTGTCAACTAAGCAACATGTTCTTTTCCCCAGGAAGTGCCTGTTTTCTGTGGAAAATTTTTGACCTAAAATTGAAAACCCAGCCGCTGAAAATGAAAGATTTCTCCTCAAGAAAACAATCCGCTTTTGAAAAACAGTGGTTTGATTCGGTTTGGTTTCCCAACAGAAGATCCAAACGGTTCTATAGAAAACAGTTAATTTTCTGACCAGGCCAGATGCTGGGCAAATCTCTTTTGGGAGAGTGGTAGCGGCAGCAGCTGTGAAAACCAATACCTGGTTATTCTAACGTTCGTAGATCCAAGTTCCCCTACATGCTGACAAATGCCTTGGGATTGTGGCAGGAATGACTGGGAAGGACCAGGGAGTAAGCACTGATTTGTAGACCAAAAAGCCCAGATTCTCTTCTCACAGAGATGTAAACATGGTTGATTTTTAAATGGAGTCAGTCCTGATTTATGTTTGTGTAAGCAGGTGCAGACTCTAGTGCTGATTGCTAAATTGTATGACCCTGATATATCAGTCGCACCAAGATACCAAGCTATTTCCATCCATCCACTATATATTTGAGAGAGTTTGTCTATACATCTGTCTGTCTCTGTGTGTCTGTCTGTTTGTTCAAGGACTTCTACTCAGTAAGAGCAAGGACCACCACATTTAGTAAACAGCTTCCTCTTATCGTAACTTAAAGCAAGGTGAGGGTTTGGTTCTGCCAGGAAAATGGAATATGTCTGGAATTGGATTGTTTCTCCTGAAACCATTCAGAGAAGAGACAGAATCACGAGGCAGGTAAAAGGGGCAGGCTGGAGGCACCCCCCCCCCACGTCTGGGACTGCCCCAAACCTGAGCCTCTTACCTCCCCCTCCCCCAGGCACACTTTAGGGTGGGCAGGTTGGGCTGATTACACACACTCCATTATGGGGCCTCTGCCCTGAACTGGCCCTTTAAAGATTAAAAGAGCCCTGGGAGAGGGCTGGAGCTGTGGAGCCAGCAGCTGTGGCAGATATTAGCCAATTAGGGCCCAGCTGGGGCTATTTAAATAAAGGCTCCTGGAGGGAGGGAAGTCTCAGACTCACTCTTGTGCCAGCTGTGGAGCTGTAGGAATCTAACTGCCAGGGGAGCTAGAGGCTTCCTGCCTTAGAGCAGAGCTGGGGGAACTCTGGCCTGGCAAGCTCCCAGGCTGCAGGGCCTGACACGAGGGCTGAGGGTACTAGGGCTGAAGGGAGGCTGCCGAGGCAGCAGGTGCATGCCCCTTGCCTATGACAAGTGGCCATTTTGGGCTGCAGTTTGCCAGAGGCAGGGGCTAGATCACTTTCTGAATTTAAGTGCAACATAAGATTTCCCTTGAACCCAAATACCCCTTTCTCTGAGGCCCTAACCGTGCTTGCTCCGTCCTCCCTCCCCCATGCTCCCTCCTTTTCACCGGTCAGGGGCAGAGGTCTCGGTCAGGGGCAGAGGTCTCGAGCAAAGGGGTTTGGAGTGTGAGAGGGGCTCTCTGAGCTGAGCCTGGGGAAGGGAGTTGGGGTGCAGGAGAGGGTTCATGACTGGGGCAGGGGTTCAGAGCTGGCTCCAGCTGGGCATTGCTTACCTCAGGTGGCTCCTGAGTGGGCGTGCAGTGAGGATAAGGCAGGCTCAGCCTGGCCCTGCACCATTCTCAAAAGCAGTCAATGAACTTCCTCCATCCCAAGCCCTGTTGTGCCCCCCTTCCATTCTGCGGAGCTAGAATACAGGGTGGAAGAAGGGGCACCCTGACATCAGAGTTCCCTCCTCTCCCTTTCCTGCTCTGTACAGCAAGCAGGGGGCTCCTGGGGGGAGTGGGAGGGGCAGCTCCAAGGCAGAGGGCAGGAGGGGCATAGCAGAGGGGGGGGGCAGCTGAAATGCTGGCACTTGACAGCCTCTTGGCCAAAGCAGTCAGGATCCTGTCAGAGGTGCCAAGCTCTGCCAGTAGATCCGATTGACTGGTTGGTGACCACTGGGCTAGATGAAGACTGGCAGTAGGTCACGAGGCAGGGTAGTCATAGGGGGTTGGGTGTTACCTGAGGGGGAGGACCCCAGAGTGTGGGGGCACTGTGGCAGGGCAGTACCCGGAGGACAGGATGCTGCGCTCTGGGAGGGATGTGGGTCCTAACATAAAGTAGTGGAGTCGATATCAGGTAGCAGCAGGCGTGACACCAGCCAAAAGGGGGCGCTCCAGGGCTGAAGAGCTAATTGCCAGAGTGACCAGCAGGAGATGCCATGGGGGTGAGTTGCGCCCTGTTACCTCCCCTCTCCGTTTATATGGGTATATTTGTTGGCTGTTCCCCTTTGTCAGGGAGCGAGGGGAAAGTGCAGAGTTTGTTGCATTCCTCACTCTGGCTAGGGAGTGCAGGAGGCAAATGAACCTGGACCTGCCCCAGCTGGGGGACATGCACCCCTCTCCTGGCTGTGCAAGGGCCGTGGAAAAGTGCTTCTCACCTGGCCCCAACCTGCTGCGGTGAGAGAGGGCTGGGGTAGTCCCCTCTCCCTGGGACAGCCTTCATACTGAACCCCTCCTCCCCCGCCCCAGAGCAATGACTGAATGATGCATGGACACTTTCACTTTATTTTCCAAAAAACAAACTTGAATTGAGGTAAGGACCCGAGCACTGCCAGGTACATCTTCTAGTATTGCATAAAGCCATTTGCACCTTTTGAACCACTATCATAGTGAAGACACGCTACGGGGTTTCTGGGCCAGCATCCATCTTTTCTGTCTGAAATGCCTTTTGAGGTAAGCGCCCATCTGCACCCGCATCCAATGCTACTGGGATTACTACTGGCTTAATACAGCCAGCTCAAAACTGAATGACTAAGTCTGAACTAGGATTTGGATTTGAATGGGCTTTGGGTGATCATCTCTATGAGAGATGCCTATGAAATAAGCTTGCAATGTATTGAATGGGGCCTGACCACCCTTTTGCTTAGCCCTTAAATCAAATTCATACTGCGGTTATTTTATTGCCTTGCATATTGTGATGTAGTGGGGATTTTGTCCACTCTGGTAGTCCTGTGTTCACTCTGTTTTTGCATTCAATGTTTGCTTTGTTGTGTGTGTGTGTGAGTCTTACTGTCCTATGTTGCTTTGTAGTGACTCTGTGTGCGGGTGTGCCTCAGTTTCCCTGGGCACTGCAGCACTGTCTGGATGAGAAGGACGAGGCGGGGCATGACTCACTGTGGAAGTATGTTCAGTCTCTCATTATCCTGAGGACAGCATATAACACTTTGGGCCTGGGAGCAGGACAAAGCAGGAGGCGGGGCTGGCTGGGGGGCGGGGAGCAATGTCTGTGAGTCTAAGTTGGTTTTTGGCTGGCTCAGGGAAAAGGGAGCTTAGGTGGTTGGGGAGATTGTATTGAATGCTCCTGGTTCCTGCCACAAGAAATCTGGGCTACGCTGTGTCCCAGTGAACCAATAAACCTTCTGTTCTCCTTGGTGGCTGACTGCAGGGTCCGGTGACTCCCCTACACTCCGTGACATGTGTTACTGCTTCCGTGTAAAGCACATGTTCTGGGCTACTCTCATACAGTGGCAGTCTCTTGAGGAATCCCTTTTGCATGGGATTTCTAGACCCTAGAGGGTTGGCTAGCTTTGGTAAGGTTTAGATGGGCTTCCTGATCTTTGGACGCTAGCCTTTGCATCATGGCAAGAACCTGGACAAACCTTATTCGGTGAGGTTTGTGTAATTGTGGGCCAGGGTGTGTATGTCATTTGGGGGGAAGGGGTGAGCCAGAGCCCTCCAGGGTCTAAACAAAGTGAGGGATGATTAGACAAATTCATTCCAGTTATAGCAGCTCCTGAGAGATGACACCACCCGGAGGCGCTTGCCTTTACTAATTCAAACGCCATTCTCCAGCGACCAGTGGACACAGAAAGGACTTTGAGATAAATGGCCTGAGTTCAGACTGATACAGGGCCTTCATTCTCATCCAGCAAACGGATAGGGACTTTCTGCCCAAAGGGGACCCTGGCCCGTCGCGGGAAGGACTCGACCGATTCTTGGGAGCACATGTTCTGAACTAACAGCTGTTAGGAACATGTGACCCCAGAGAATGCCTGCATGGGGTCTGAAGGCCGGAGATGGGGTGATCTTTTCTCTGGTAAGCGTATTAGCACGTGTGCGGGTTCTTTTATAATTCTCACGGAAAAGGCATTGCAGAGCAAATAAAAACCATCATGCTTGCTTAGAAAGGGCAGCGTGGTAACTTGTGACTGTGGGCAATGACGCTGTTTATGGCCACGGAGGCGTGAAGCAAGTCTGCTCGGACAGTCTGGCTTGCTGGGGATACCCCAGTCTAGGGAAGGAACTGTGCAGCCTAGAAAAACCCTTGTCGGGAGGGGGAGCGAGAGGGTTTCTGCCTAGGAGAGGTGACGGGGGGGGGGGGGAGTCTATGGGTGGGTGTCTTTGGGCCTTAGAGGGGGAATGGAGGTGCAATTGCCCTGAACTGTCCGCTATAAGTGACAGAGAGCCTTTTGTCAGTTTCAGGGAGTGCTGAACGGTGGCCTCATTGCTAAATGCAGCAGAGACCAGGGACTGCATGGCTCATGGTGACTGAGCCACCTTTTCAACCTGGTGGTAAGCGATGGGATGCACAGTGTGGGGGAAGTCTGCAATGTTGCTCTTGGGCTAAAAGGCGTGTGTCAATCCAGCTCTGACTCCCCCTCTACCCCAAAGGTAGCTAACTTTTCCTCCTCGCCCCCTCAGAAAATCGCCCCTTTTTCTGTCCTGCCTGCACCCAGCCAGCCCTCACTGTGGAAGGGATGGAGCCTTGTTTTGCATGGCCCCAAAGCCAGCTTTGTAAATAATTGCAGCCACAAGCCTCCCCTGCCACAAAGCAATAAACAAGTTCAGTTCCCAGATGTGCCAGAGGGAAATACCCAGCATGCTTGTTCCCGAGCTCTTCCCTTCCAGATGTGAAACGGCGGGGAGCCGGGACATCAGCAGCTCTCTGGACAACAATGCGGCTCTTTAATAAAACGTCCAGGGCAGCAGTCCCGGAGGAAGCCCAGAGGCAGCCGATACCTAGCTGGGAGGGGAACATAGAGTGGAATTTTCCTCTGGAAAACCCTTTGAACTTCACAGCTCGGATTCAGCGGTAACAGGGTTTTGTCTGCATTTCCATGTCATTAGCTGTTTCACAATAGCTGGGATCAACCTTTCCATGCTCTTGGGAAGTGGCTTTGAAAGCAGCAAAGGGGGGTGAAGGTGGAGATTTCCTCCTTTTTGAACTCCTTTTGGGAGTGAGGCCACACGTGAACCACCCGCCCCGTTTTCCAGAGAACTAACCTAGCGGGCCAGATTCTCCCCTGAGCAAATGCCCCCCAGGGCTGGCTTGACTTACTCCTTGTGGAAATGCAGGCAGTGAAGAGCTGACCTAACCGCCGTGTCACACCCACACAACCTCTTGACACCTCTGTGCGCGGGCTGTTCCTGGCGGGCTGGAGTACTCTGTTTGCTTGACAAGGAACAGGACTATGTAGCGCTTCCTTTGACCTGAGGAAGTGGGTCTGGCCCACGAAAGCTCATCACCTAATAAACCATCTTGTTAGTCTTTAAAGTGCTACATAGGCCTGTTTTTTGATTCAGCTACACCAGACTAACACGGCTACATTTCTGTCACTGCTTGACAAGGGACATGGTATTTTGGAGACGCTGTGGTAGCTGCAGTCAGTGGAGGTACTCACACAAAGGCTCGTCTTCTGCAAGGGGCTGATCTTGCAGGGGGAGCATGTGTAGGCTGTCGTGCAGGGGCGGAACCTCCTGCAAAAGGGGCGGAGCTAGGACTAGCTTCCCCCAGGAAGCCTCAATGCTGCTCAGAGCCCATTCCCTGGGGCTCCAGCAGTGATTTAAAGAGCCCAGGACTTGTTGGCACGCTCATTAGATGTCCACAGTAACCTGATCTATCCCCCCCGCACAACGTGGTGGGTCCTTCCATGTCAGGGGTAGTGCAAAGATGGGAAGCTCCGCAGCTGTCGTGTGGCTGGGCAGAGGAGTTCAGTTTCCCCAGCTTTCAGAAAGCATTACAAGTCCTGGGTGAATAACATCTCCCTCCCCCACGAGCCAGACTGCTCCATGGTCCAAAATATTGGGGGGAAAGGGGGTCTAGCCTGAGAGACTTTGCGGGGACCTGATTTTTCGGGTCGTGTGCGCTCAGGTGTTGAGAAGAGCGCCCAGAAATGAAAGCGCCCCGACTCACCCCTCACGTGTGAAAACTGTGGCCGGCGTGTCTATATTTGAAGAAGCAGCGCTCCCCCATCTCCCCTTCCCAGCCCTTGTCAGCTTGAGCTGTGGTTCTATCCCAAATATGGGAGAGGAGGGCCGACTCTCCTTTTTCCTGGCCTTGGGCCCTCCGGTCCCTTGCTGAGCCTGAGTCTGGCAGCTGGTGGCAAGGCTCCGAGGTCATGCTCTTCCACATGACCCAATTCGGGCTTACCTAGTATGTGGAACATTTTCTGACTGGTAACATGTTAAGTGGCCAGCTCAGAATGCAGTTAGCGTTGAAAGATAAGCAGTGTTGACAGGAGACTGGCTGCTAATTGGACTTTTGCTTGTGCCTGCGTGAATGTTCTTAATTAACAAAGGGAAAGAAGCTGGGAGGGGTTAGTAGGAAGTGAGCGGGGAGAGAAAATACAGATAAAATATAAGTGAGTGAGAGCCATGGGGGCAGAATTTCTAGCAGCCTGAAAGCCCTGTAAGGGATGCTCTGGCCAAGGTACATATGCTTACATTAGAAGCCACTGACCCTGTTATTTCTTATATCTGCGGTGCTAGCGTGGTGCTATTAGACACATGAAAATAGCAAGTCTTTCCCGCCGGGGGGGTTCCGATCTGTGGGATGGGAGTTGACAGACACTGCCCAGGCAATCCAGGTTCCTTTCTGGTGGCAGCATGAACACGGGGGTGTTTATGACAGTCTGCCCAATAAAATAACCTAGCAAGTTTGATATTTTTAAAAAGTCTCATCAAGACACACTCAGCTAATCCTCGGAAATGCTTTGTTGCTGCTGTCTGCTTCCCCTTTCCTCCTCCTTTATTAGCTTCCTTTTGGGAGCACCTAGGAACCCCAGGGACCAACACAGAACAAAGCCCAAAGGGCTTACCCTGTTTTTAATTCTTTGTCGTGTGCCTGCTTTTTACAGTTGAAATGGTCTAAATGAAGCACTTGTACACTTATTAAGATGTTCACAGAAAAAAAAACACCCTGCAGAAAAATATTTGATATTTGGATCCCAATCCTTATGCACATGCTTAACGTTAAGCAGTGGAATATTCTGACTAAGTTCAGTAGGATTCCTAGCATGCTTAAAGTTAAGCCATGTGCCCAAGCCCTTGCCAGATCAGAGCTGCAGTTTCTTATTCTCAGGCTATGTCTAGACTGCAGGCTTCTTTCGGAAGAAGCTTTTCCAGAAGAGATCTTCCGAAAAAACTTTTTCAGAGAGAGTGTCTACACTGCCAAAGTGCATCGAAAAAGCGATTGGCTTTTTTGAAAGATAGCATCCATTCAGTCTGGATGCTATCTCGCAAGTAAGCTGTGATTACTAGGGGTGGAATAGCCACGAGGGCACCTGTGCTTTTTCCTCTTTCCTCTTCTTGCAAAAGAACTCCCTCTTTCCCGTCTACACACGCCTTTTCCAAAAGAGCTCTTTCAGAAAAAGACTTCTTCCTCATAGAAAGAAGTTTACTAATGTCAGAAAAACCCCTCTGTTCTTTCGATTTTCTTTTGAAAGAACGTGATTGCAGTGTGGACGTAATTGAATTTTTTTTTGAAAAAATGGCCATTTTTCTGAAAAACTCTGTCGTGTAGACATACCCGTGTGTGTAAGAATTAGTAGTAAATATTCAATCATGTCCACTTTTTTTTCTGGAGTTGTATGTAAGTGAGAATTTTTGTTTTCTTATATATTTGAATTTTGATTTTATTCTTCTGAAAAAGTCTTGAAATAACAATTAAAAAGGAAAAAAGTGTGTGTGTGTGTGTGTGTGTGTGTATTATAATTATATATATATAGCATGTAAGCTCTCTGGAGCAGCTGCTGACACTTACACGTAAGTACGGTGCCTTGCTCAGAGTGCCAGGTTTTACTGGAATAGCGCCAGGCGATAGCGGTCTGGCTCTGGCCTCACACGGTACCTGCCTTTACACTGAGGCTGTGTCTACACTGCAGGCTTCTTGCGCAAGAAGCTTTTTGCGGAACAGATCTTCCGCAAAAACCTCTTGCGCAAGAGCATGTCCACACTGCAAAAGCGCATCGAAAAAGCAATGCACTTTTGTGCAAGAAAGCGTCCAGGCTGCATGGGCCCTCTCTCAAAGGGAAACTCTGATTGCTAGTTACAGAATGGCCACCAGGGCACCTGTGCTTTTTTTGATTGCCTCTTTTTGCGCAAAAAAACCCTGTTTTCCGTCAACACACACCTTTTTTGCCCAAGAGCTCTTGTGCAAAAAGGAGTGATTCCTCATAGAAGGAAGAATACCTGCCCTGGAAAAACCTCTCTGTTCTGTTGTTTTACTTGTGCAAAAACGCGCTTGAGGTGTGGACGCATTGCGAGTTTTTGCGCAAAAACTCTGTAGTGTAGTCCTAGCCTGAGGGAAGAGCTAATGCATCTGCTAATTAGGCAATCTCACGCCATCTCTCCCCTCAGGCTTCTGATGCCATGTTTGGGATTTTTTGTGAAAGTATCTGGCAACCTTAGGCAGAAATGGGGTGGCGTTAACTTACATGACTGGGAAGCGGTACACAGGGGGCAGACAAATACCAGGTACCAGTTCAAAATAAGCAGAAGGTTGGTTGGAGAGAAGCAGCACAAAGAAAACTCTCTAGGGGAGCTCCAGCTGCAGCCTGAAACTGCTGCTACCTATTTACAAGCTCATTCGAGAGGGCCGGGCGCATCCACCTGACCCAGGAGCCTGTCTCACAGCATGAGTGATGGATGAGGCCGCCTCGTGTCTTACTCTGCAGCAAGCTAGAGCTGACCCTGGGGAGAGTGGACAACAAATTAAATATTAGCTCAAGGTGTGAGGCTCAGCCCCCTCTCCTCCTGAAGGAAAACCAGAGAGAGAGTAAATGTTATACTCGGAAGCAAACACTGGGATATTGTGTGCGAGGCCAAGGAGTTAATAGGTAATTTATTATAAGCACCAATGTGCATGGAGTTCGAGAGGAAAACACACGGTCTCTGCCCCAGAGAGCTTGCAGTTTAAATGTGGCTGGACATGTACCCTCCAGAGCTGGGAGAATCAGCATGAATCAGTATCTAAAATAGCATCCCCTCTTTTGCTGAGACTACTAGAAGTCCTTCTGCTAACGGATTGCGGTATGTCAGGGATTCTGGGTGGGGTTTAGGGCAAAGGGACGTGCTTTCTGTGACCCAAGAGGGTTCTGGTGCCTGCTCTGCTATCCGTGACTGAGCCAAAAGCAGTGCAACGAAATGTAATTCCATGTTGAGGTAGAGTTAGGTCTTTTGAAATTTGGTTCAAAACTACCTTGGAGTAAACCTACCTTGGAGTAAATTCTCCACCACAGGGTCCCTTTCTGCAAGCCAGAGAGTATGGTCTGGTTGCCCTGGGCTCCCCGGCTCTGTGGCAGTCCAACAGGCAGGCCTCGCAGGACAGAGAAGCAGGTGAGTCCTTTCTGAAACCTGCCTGGGTTCCATTGGAACCTCATCAACATCTGATGAGGCTAGGTATGCCCTATAGCTTTTTCAGATTTTATTTTTTCGGAAGAGGCTTTCCTGAAATCTGGCCCATCTACACTGAGCCAGATTTCAGAAAAACCCCCCTCTTTCAGAAGATCCCTTCTTCTTCATGGAATGAGGAAGACAGGGCTTCTGAAAGAGCGCATTTGCGCTTCCGCAACAAAAAGTGGAAGAGCAAATGCATTCCCTGGATGTGGAGGAGTTTTTCCAGGATACCTCGCAATGCTTTTTTTGTGACAGTACTGCCCCTGCAGTACAGAAGTACCAAACTGTCCCCACAGGACATTTTGATTTTCACAGCTCTCCAAATGCCAATGAAAAAATGGTTCCTTGGAACTTTCCAACCAGCTGTGAGTTAATAGGGCTTCCTTGTACCTGCAGCCCTCCCAGAGATGGAGGGGCAGCTAGTCAGTGTCAGCATGACTCCCACAGGAGGTGAGATCACAGGAGCAGCAAGGAGAGATCTTCTCCTTGGCTCTTCCAGGACAACCTCAAGCTTTCTCTGGCTTCCTTCCCTCCTCCAAGGGCAGGCTTAAGGAGACCTCTCAGCATCTATACACTGAAATTTGGTCTTTGATGTACCTGGGTCTGGATCTATTAATTGGGAACCAAGGGAGGGATTTGAGCATGAGCCTGATGTGCACACAGCAGCTTAAGCCATGTGTGCTAGGCCAGCCGGGGCCTATGCATCGTCTTCCCATTCAGCTTTAGGTACCGTCAGTTGCAGGTGTTCCAGCTGAGTGACAAATGTCTGGATCGCTGTGGCCAAGTCCTCATCTGGGCAGGGCTAAATTTCCTAGCAAGGCAGAAGATATTTTTGGATGCTACCAGGTCACCCGGGGTTTTATCTAAAGATGGAGACAACATCTTGGCCAGCTCTTTGAAGCTTTTCTTCTGGGTTCAGCTTGCACCGGCTGCTCTTCATCCAAGGACTGGTCTCTTTGTCACGTGCTGATGTCTCATTAGCGGCTATGAGGGCGCCAGCTGGGAATGAGGTGGATAGCTGTGTCATTGGCATGTGGGGGGAGGGCGGGCAGCTGGCTGCCTCCCCCAGAGGTTCCATTCCAGTATCGCAGTGAAAAGGGGGGCCAGTATGGCTCCCTGCAGAACCCCACCAATGAGGGCCTTCATGGGGGCAGGAGGCGGGCAGTTGCCTATCACCGTTCTAAACCCTGCGGCAGAGGGATGACGGGAACCTCTGGAGTGGTAGGGCCACGGTGCCTGCTGTCATGTAGGTAGGCTAGGCTACATCAAAGGCTGCAGAGAGGTGCAGGAGTGGGTTCGTGGCAATCATGCCTGTGTCCACAGACGTGAGGGGGCCATCTTTCCGTGCTGCTTCTGTGCTGTGCCCTCATCTGAACCCTTCTTCTATGGCTTCTAGAGACTCATAGAACACAAGAAAGGATCTCGAGAGGTCACCAAGTTCAGTCCCCTGCCCCCACGACAGGGCCAAGCACCATCTAAATCATCCCGGATAGATATCTGTCCAACCTGCTCTTAAATATCTCCAGTGATGGAGATTCCACAACCTGTTTACCTGACACTTAGGAATTTTTTCCTCATGTCCAACCTAACCCTGCCTTGCTGCAATTTAAGCCCGTTGCTTCTTGTTCTATCCTCAGAGGCCAAGGAGAACAATTTTTCTCTCTCCTCCTTGTAACACCCTTTTAGGTACTGGCAGTCCCCGGGTAACATGGATCCGACTTACATCGGATCCCTACTTACAAACGGGGTGAGGCAACCCCGCACTAGCTGCTTCCCCCCAGCAGACCAGGGAGACGCGACGCTAGCGCCCTCCCCCCCAGCAGACCAGGGAGACGCAGAGCGGCTTTTCTCAGCAGACACCTCAGCTTGAGAATAAAGGACTGAGGGAAGTGAGGTGTAGGAGAATAAAACTGAGCTCTGGAGAAATGTTTGGTAGAGTTTCCCCTACAATATGTACCAGTTCCGACTTACATACAAATTCAACTTAAGAACAAACCTACAGTCCCTATCTTGTATGTAACCCGGGGACTGCCTGTACTTGAAAACCACTATCATGTCCCCTCTCAGTCTTCTCTTTTCCAAACTAAACAAACCCAATTTTTTCAGCCTTCCCGCATAGCTCATGTCTTCTAGACCTTTCATCATTTTGTTGCTCTTCTCTGGACCTTTTCCCATTTCTCTGCCTCTTTCCTGAAATGTGGTGCCCAGAACTAGACACAGTACTCAATGGGAGTTGGCTGACGCACACCTTGTTGGAGCTTGATGATTGTTACTTTCTTAGATCTTTTGCCTGGCAACAGGAGGTTGCAGATGGGATGGCAATGGAGAGATCTTCAGGGTCAAGGTTTTGCTGGCTGGGGGTGGGGGGGTGTGTTGCGAAGGTTACCAAAAGCTGTGAACACAGTGCTTAGTGTGCTATCAATCTGCCACACTAGGGGTGGAGATAGCTGAGGGGGGAAAGATATTTCTCTGTCCTCAAGTTTCCTCCAATGCCTGCTGCTCCTTCCCGCTATAAGTGTGCTTTAGCTAAAAGCACAGTGCTTTTAAACCATTCCAGGGCTAGCAGGTCTGTGCTTTCCCCCTGCAGCATGTCAGTCTCCCTGTGGCATGCCCTCTCTGAACAGAGAGATCTGTGTGCCCATGTCTCTCCACACCCTCGGCGTTCTTTGCCACTCACTCTGCCAACTTTAATAAACCTGCCATGGCTCAGACCTTACAGAGAGTATCAAGAACCCTTCAGGTTTCTGCCTTACGTTGTCTCCTGCGCATTAGGCGCTCTAGCTTGCACCTAGGAATCAGCCAGACCTACAACACCCTGTAGAGAACCCAAAGATTTATCCCAAATTACTTCTCGGATCTCTGCAGAGCATATAGTCAGGAAATATTCTTGTGCAAAGAGGTCAAATAACTGGTCAGAATTCTCACAGCCCCTTTTCCCATTTCCCCATCAAACTACACTCTTTATACGCACATTTGCTATGACTCACGCGGACGCCCTTTCTCAGTTTCACCCTGTGCACCTCAGCAGTCATTTGAAGCCTTTGCAATCGAGACTTTTTAAATACACCTGATTTAAAAGCTTGACTGGCTTCCAGCTCTTTAAATCCATGTAACGCTTTCCCAGACAGCTGTGCAATCCGTGCGAGGGCTCCCTTGTTCTGTAGCATTGATGCATGCTGCTGTTTGCAGCTGAAGCCCAGTTTATCCCAGCCGAGGGTTCTGTGGGCCAGCCCCGGGAGTACCGGTGAACTGCGAGATCTGTCCATGCTTATCCACCATGCTCTGGTTATAAAGCCTCTCTTTCTTGAGCTACATTCGCTCTTAGTTCCCAGGGTTTTTGTGGTACGCCACCCCTTGATGTGACTTTTCCGATTCCCTCTCCATGGCTCTCTGGTCAACTTCTTTGGTTCTCTGGTCTGCTTCCCATCTTTGGTATTTGCACCCTGCTTTTGCAATTCCTCATGCTTTAGCTTTCTCACTGGCCTCCATCCTGGCCAATTCTAGCGTCACTTTAAACTTTCTTTTGCTCTGTTTCCTCGCCCAACATGCACATGCTGTGAAGAGTCCAACCCTCCTTTGACTGTTCTCAGCCTTTTCACTCGACAGTCGCCTAAAAAAAACTAGTATCCCTGCGCTCCAAGTGTGAAGCTCAGTTGCACAGCAAGCTGTGTGTAAATCCAATCTGACTATGCCAACGTGATGGCTTGCCCAGGTCATTCAAAACTGCCAGCCACTGTGTTACTGCTCCGCCTCCACAACAAAGAACTTCGCAGCACCTAAATTGTGTGTGTCTGCACCGTCTGCCTTGCCAGCAAACTGTGCAGGACTTTGCCAGTTCAACCCTTGCCTTGTAGGTAATAGGCAGGGAACCAGCTCCCGAGTTCCTCAGAGAGATTCTTCAGCAGTGTCCAATCCCTCTCCCCAGCTACTCCCAGAAGTTATTACTAGCAAGATTTTCAAATGTTCGTGGATGTGGTGCTTGTCCTTCACCTATATCTCTTTACCTTCCCTTGAAGGTGCATGGAATAATAGTGCTATGAATACAGAACCAGGGTTGTCTGGGTAACCCGAACTCTGAGCATTCAGACTTTCCAGGGGTTGGGTCTTTTAGGAGTCACCTTCTCTCTTGGGTTTAACAAAAAGGTTGATGGTTTTGAAGGTTAATTTCTCCCGCCCAGGACCCATCTCTGCTTTACATTAGGAGAGAGGAAATATCAGAAGGAATTAAAACAGTTACGAAGCCAGCCCCTTGTGGGCGCCCAGGCAGAGGAAAAATGCAGTTTGGAAGGGCCGTCGCATGCTGCCTGCCATTTGGGGAGCAGTATCAGCCAGAAGTTACGGGCTGGGATTTTCTTTCAACATTCTAGGTTTATGTGGGTTTTAGGGGGCGGGGGAGGGTCTGACATAAAATCTAATTCCAGGAATCCTCCAGACACAGAGTGTGCAGCAGAGAGCTCAGTAAACATGACACAACAGCCGTCCTGTAATGGAATCGGTGCTGTGTATTAGCTGCCCCCTGCTCACGGACCTAGTTAGCGCATCAGCTTTCAAAGCATTCGCCTGTTGGCAGCCTGGACAGCTGGGCCGGGGGAAGGGGTTAGCAGAGGGAAGGGTACAAGGATGACATGGTTGAGGGGAATAGCAGACCAAAGACACCCTGCAGGGAGAAATGCAGCAGAGAAAACTGATTCCTAGAACAAGTAGCAGCAGGGGGCCCCAAAGGCCTGGCAGGCTCAGGGAGGTGTCCGTCAACTAGGACAGGGCACGTCAGACTTCTTCCCTGGGACAACTCGGTGGTACAACGTGATCTAGAAGGGGCGGTGCGGGTGGGGAAAGGAGCACAGTGTTTGCTTCCTGGATGTACAGTGACACAACAGCCACAGCTCAAGTGTTCCTAGCTACTCACGGCTGTTACTGAAAACGCGGCGGTTTCTGTGACTAGAGGATTAGCTGCCGTTCCGTCATGTAAGGAAAACTCAACCCCACTGTTGCTGTCTGGTTTCTCATGACTCATGAAGGGCCTCCACCCTCCCCTGCTTCTCCCATGCCCATCCCACTGTTGTTTACTTGAAAACATTTGCTGTCCTCCCCTGTCTGCTTATCTCCTCAGGCCCCTGCAGACAGAAATAGCTGCTTGGCTGGTGAACAAACATCCCCCCCCACCAGCTCTTGCGACTGGCCTGTGTTAGCAACGTCACTGAAGTTCTTCCCAACTGTTCATATTCATTCACAAAGAACTTGAACTCTCCGAGTAGGTCACGACAGCAGGATTCAATTTGTTCCCAGTCTGGCTCCGTTCCGAAGCAACTCTCCGTCTCACCCCTTTTTGGTCTTTGGGACGAGAGCTGTTCAGTCAGTGCTGGGTTGGACCTCTGCTGTCACCCAGCCACCTGCCTTTTGCCTTTAGGTACAGTATCCCCTCTCTTGCTGCTGCTGCTAGTTTGCCACAAACCCCGGAGAGGTA
Source organism: Pelodiscus sinensis (assembly GCF_052426305.1). Lineage (NCBI taxonomy): Eukaryota > Metazoa > Chordata > Testudines > Trionychidae > Pelodiscus > Pelodiscus sinensis. Next base: position 60,323,370 of record NC_143060.1, read on the forward strand.
GCTGAATGTTTAGCAGGCCGGGCACAGGGGAGTTGTGCTAAACAGAAAACCAAAAACAGTGTCTTAAGGCAGCCTGCACCCCAAACTCTTCTGTACAAAAGCCAGACTATTGAGCTGGTCAAAGTGGGGGTTTTCTCACTAGCAAAAATGGTGTTGCAATAAAAATGGAAATTGTCATGGAATACAACATCCGTTTTCATCAATTTCTTGTGGACAAAAATTAAAAAAAGATTTTCTGCCCAGCTCTAGCGGTCAGGCACCACGCTGGGGCCAGCAGAGAGAAAGCGAGCCCTGAGGGTACCTGTACACAGCAGTGTTACTTCAGAATAAGACGCGCTTTTCCGAAAATCTAGATGCGCTTTTCCGAAAATGCTTTTAACGGAAAACTTTTCCGTTAAAAGCATTTCTGGAAAATCATGCCAGTGTAGACGTAGCCAGTATGTTCCAGCAAAACCCTGGAGGAGAACAGTGTCAGAGCCAGCGCCGCTTAATCTGAAGCCCAGGGAAAGATGGGGGAAGAATCCATGACAGGTGAATTAGCAGCAGAGCAGTTGGTAATTTTTCAGTCCAATGGAGTATACTTGGAAAATGCTGATGCGTTGTGGTAAAATGTTTCTCTGCATCTATTACAGATTAGATGAAACTTGCTCCAGAATGCAGGCAGGTTTTACTGGAAACCTGCTGATATTTCAGGGTCCACGGCTCTAGCTAGAAGCACCCCAGTGCTTAGAGCTCCACGCCAGGCTGGAGCCAGAGCTGGGGGCTGGAGTTTTAAGTCATGGGTGGGGAACCTTTTTTTGGGCCAGGGGCCGCTGACCCACAGAAAAATCAGTCGGGGGCCACACACAAGTGAGAAGCAAACAAAATAAAACAAAAACCAAACCCTCACTGACGTGGCCCCCCGACTTGAGAAGCAGAAAGACACTTTCCACATTCCACTCGCACACCAGAGCCGGGGGGTGGTCCGGGCTACGTTATTTTATGTGCTCCCGCCCCATGGGGGGACAGTGAGAGACTGGAATGCCAGTGTGGGCTCCCCAGTTCTGAGGGGGAGCCTCGAGGCTGGATCCAGGGAAGCCGAGGGCCACATCCTGCCCCTGGGCCTTACGTTCCCCACACATTTTAAGGTTTCAGCTTGCTTTCCAGGGGCTGACAGGTTCCCTGTCCCACAGCAGCTACCTGGGGCCTTGACGCTGTAGGATGTCCCCATCCAAACGTAACCTGTGCCTGCTTGGTGTGGCACTCTGCCCCCATCTAGGGGCCACTCAAACTGTGGGGTGGGACCCCAAAGTCGCTTTTGACCCTGTTTTAATGGGATTGCCAGGGCTGGCATTGAACTTGCTGGGGCCTAAGGCCGAAGCCTGAGCCTCATCACTTGGGACTGGAGCTGAGGTAATTTTTGTTGTCAGAAGAGAGACGCGATACAAGGAAGAACCACTGAGCTAGAGACTGTGAGCCTGCTACCGCCTTGGCCAATAGAGACGTGTCTGTTACTCTATGAAGTAGCCGTGGTGTCCAACACGCTAGCCACTAGCCATATTTGGCTATTTGGCCGGTTGAGTGTGGCTAGTTGGCTATTTCAGTAGCCATGGGTGGTTGGTGAAGGCAGGGATGGGGGAGGCAAGCCCCCAGGCCCACCTCCATCCCCACCTCTTCTGCAGAGGCCCCACCCCCACATGGAAGGCAGGGTGGTGCGCTGCGCACATGCTCCCTCCTTCGATCCGAGGGGAGGGGAGCGGGTGGATGCCCCGACCTCCCCAGCCCCAGAGGAGGGTGCACCCTATACTTAACACCCACCTGACTTCTCCAGCCCCATAGCACTGGGGGAAGAAGGAGGGCACGCCACATGGCTCAGCTGGCCTCTCCAGCCTCGGCGCACCAGCAGGGCAGCAACACCCTGCCCCCAGAACACTTATAGCAGGCGTTCTGGGGGCAGAGTGTGGGTGGGGCTACGCCTGGCAGTTTGGGAAGGCAGAGCCTTCCCCTGCCTTACACACTGGGCGCCCAAGGCAGTAGCCACTATAGCTGCTATTCCACGGCAGTAGAGGCTCATGCGTTAAGCCCCACAGGTCCCTGGTTTGATCCTAGCCATGCATGGGCTGCATCTATACATGTGAGAATTCTCTCTTGGTGCCCATTCCCTGGGTAACCACAGGGCCTTGAGTACCTGAGGCCAGTTAGCCCAGCGGTTCCACAAACCACTGGCGGCTGGGCTGCAGCAGCTGCCAGAG